>NC_091947.1:31274527-31605777 GCF_041260155.1 Ptychodera flava
AATAAAGATTATGATTATCTGACTGTCATTCATGAAATTCATTGTACATGAACTTGACATGTTGTTTTCAAGTCTTTAGAAAAGTTCACTGACATCTTTACTATATGTAGTAACATCGTACATTGTATCTTTATACATCGACGTGAAATGTTCTAGGTCACATGGTGTTATCAACCCTGACAGAAAAGTCAGCCCCAATGATTCACACACATGGCGACAGAACATAAAAAACACCTGCTAAGCTGGCATGCAATATATCACGTACTTCAGTGAACCAAAAAGCGTTTCATAGAAGTGAAAGTACAGATAGATAATTTGTTTCCCACAATTTTATTTTGCTGAACTAAGCGTGACGTCTTGGTAAGTGCAGAGTTTTATACCCCACTAGTATTTTTTTTTCATGAGTTCGATATTTTAAGGGGAGAATTCAATTTCTAGAGTCTCATCACATAATTTTCCCTCCATAATATCGACGTGATTCTGTAGGCAAATTGGTAGATTGCAGTTTGATGTTCGATTGCTATAGATTCATCCATTTACCGCCATGGGCGTGTTGATGTCTTGAGCAGGCTGACGGTGTAGCTCGACGAAAGATACACTGCGCTTGTAATCACACGTTAAACTTTTATAGAGATTGGTCTGACGATGGAATGTGAAGAAATTGACCGGCAACCACAGAAAACTTGCGAGAGAGTTGCGGGTAGTACTCTCGACTATTTTGGTTGTTTGTTTCATTGTATGCTTTTTTGTCAAAAGTTCAAGTATCATATTTTTCAATGATCATAACTCTTTTGTTTGTCTGTCTCTGTACGCATCTCAATATACTGGTACAGAAGAATAGGAAACTATTGCATACTTGTTTTACAGAAAGAAAGTTATCAACATTTTTTCAAAAGTTACAGCTGTTGTTTCTTTTCAAGGGTCTTAGACACCCAAGTTTCGACTCGTGTATAATTTACCACTGAACCAGTGATATTGCACCCATACACACTTCAAAAATGTCGATTAAATCTATTGCACGTTTAAGTAAATCAATAAACTTCTTTGCAGTTTCTAACGAAAAATACAAAATTAAAAAGATCTGGATAATCGACCTTTGTTACTACTTCAGATCGGAAACCTTGTGTCTGAAATAAGCTAGTTAATGCTCATATGGGTATGGCATCTTCTGCCCATTCAAATTTCTTTTCGAAACAGTCAGCAACATCAGCAGTCTTCCTTTATGATTAATCAAAAGTTGTTTTTTATTTTCACACTTTTTTAGAAATTTACGAATAGAAAATTCCACTGTTTTATTCTCATTGACCCATATTTATTATTCCAGTTTTAATTTATCCTTTTGAGATCATATACAGGTGCCATGCATTTTAGTCCCAGCAATACATGTAAATTGTGAGACTCCCCGATACATGAAAACTTATCAATAAATGTCAACTCAAGAGATAATTGAGTGAAATAAAGTTCTTTCCGAGACCATCACCCCTACTTGAGAAAACTAACAAGGATTCGAATCTGACGGAATGCAATGACCCCTTCTGCATATAGCGACAAAGTCAACATTCACCGTAGGCGCCGTCCACGAACCTGTTGTACGTTCATGCGCCGTCTAAGTTCTTGCAACTAAGCTTGTTAAAGTCTGTCGAAATTGATAAATTGCCGAAATGCCTTACAATCTATCGTTGGCTCAGTACGTTGACAGGATCGTGTCTTAAAGTGTTCTGATCAATCTTAAACCTGAGGACTTGTCTGAGACAAGGCCAATACAACATGTCAAAGTAATGGTTGTCATATCTGTGATATGTAAATTATTTAGGTGTAGTTTGCAAAAGTCTTCATTTGCCCAGAATATCGCGATTTTGTCTTCTGAAATAGACATTTGCAAATGGTCTCCTTCGACTTTGTTAAAACAAAGTAGTATTGCATGCACGCTTGTTTGGGATGAACTTGAACGTCGTTATGAATTGTGGGTCAAATCTAAGCAGACGACTGTCAAGAGTTATCGGAGACCAAACAGTGACAACTCAAAGAAAGCGATTGACGATAAATTATAGTTCAATAGCAATGATGAGCAAATAATAATTAGAAAAACGTCTGCGCTTTTATTTTGTTTCACTTGTCTCATGACAACCTACACTGACCTTTGGTTTGCCTCTGGCTTATCTGGTATGTGAAACTTTTAATGGTTTTGCTCTAATCCAGAGCAAAGTGTATGGCATGGAGTACTTTCGTCCTTTATCCGCCTGAAAGGGAGCTAGCTGGTTTTCAGTGACTAAGCTTACTAATTATAATTTGAGGCAACAAAAACCGGACAGTGCCTATTTGCTGAACATAATCGTATTGCTGGAGAACAGCAAACTTCATTAGGGGGGACGACTTCAAATTTCCAAAGGACACATCGCGTTACTATCAACAGAATCACAATGTTTACAACGTTCTTTATTAGCCCCTCGCTGTACTTTGTGAAGGTCATATAGCATTACTACGCGTATCACTGATTCACCTCCATAATTGAATTGATGTCCTGATCGGTGAATATATCATAGCCCTGATTTAAAATGGCCTTTTTGCACTTGACCGCTGTGTTTACATGGGCGCTTCATCGCATTGTCGATGGACGGTATCGCAAATTCTCCCCTACGCTGTTGCTGTCACTCTATGGTGCAATTTTCTCACTCTGTTATGCAATTCTCTTAAGTCATACAACCAATCAAGGCCTGTTACATGTTATTAATGGCAATGAGAAGGGTTTCGCTTAAAAAGGCGAATTGACACGGTGACGTTACGTTTAATTCAAATTGCAAAAAATGTCACCCATGGTTGTAGCACCTGTATCCACTCGCCCTTTGACAAATTCATACACAAATGGTACTGTAGTTTTGGTTAAAGTCCGTGATTTGTGAACGTGTGAGTAGGATGAACGCGATACTAACTCACTACTGCGCATACTCAAAGGTAACGCGTTCGATCGCTAGGAAAATCTTACCTGGGCTGCCAGATTTCAAATAGATTTGTGTGAAATGGAAGAAGCACAAGAGAAACTGTTGCAATTTTTTTAATTCATCGACTTAAACAAAGACTAGACAAATGGTTATTTTGCATGTTACTATAATCTTCGAGGGAAAGACGTAGCTTAAAGGATTAAAGCAAAAATTCGAATGGACCACCGGTGCAAACAACCACGTATGGAAACGTAGTTAAAAATACGTGTATTCCTGTACGCGCTTTTTATAAACATGTATTTGTTTTTGCCGCTATGGCTTCTTCAGTGCCCATTTTCCAGAGAACACCGTAATTGCCTGGAGTGTGACATACTATACCAAAGTAGGCTCATTAGCATGGAAATTTCCAATAAGCTAGCTATATAACCTAACACGTACAAATGCACAAAAAATGCAATACATATATGTACATAATAAAAGCATGCATACATACATACATACATACATACATACATACATACATACATACATACATACATACATACATACATACATACATACATACATACATACATACATACATACATACATACATACATACATACATACATACATACATACATACATACATACATACATACATACATACATACATACATACATTCATACACAGTAGTTAGAGGGACTGCGATGCATTTAAACATACTTTTCACTTCCCATACATAGGCACACTCTCGAAAACAATAGAACGATACTCGTTGCTTTCCCTGTTGCCCTTTTGCCAGTTGCCCGCTGAACAAGAAAACGGAATTTCCCCGCTGAAGAGAAAATTTTGCCCAGCCGCCCGCAAAAATAGCTTATACAAGCCTTTCGAGCAGCTTTTTGCACGAACAGCTTTGTTGACTGCCCCTGAACACAAAACAGCCAGGAAAACACACGGCGACCGAATAAAGCAATCTAAAGTATTCTATTTGCTGATATTTACGTTAATTTTGATGCCCAGACAAGACATTAAGATGTTAAACTTTGGCTACCAATAGAATGATAGTCGGCAGACACTGTGCAGTGTTTCAGTCAGTCATATCGTCCAATCAACCTTACGTAGCGTCGTACCACTTCGCTTTTGCCCCAGATTAACCGGAATGGGTCACGGTGTAGGTTATTCAATTACATCGCGTAGTGATGTCGAAGTAATCTCCCCAGTGCCAAGCGACGACAAAATCGTTCGCAGACGACAAATATCGTATTTTATTTTAGGGGTCAGCTGTACCTGCGCTGCCTTCTCGGCAAGAGTCAAAATTTACATTGAGCTCGGCAGCTAGTCTCTTCACTCACTCCCAAGAACGCCATCATTGGCAGAATTTGATCATCGTAAGACGTTAAAAGTGATATTTACATTTTCCTGCTGACCGAAAAAATGTTAGGTCGAAGCGACTGGTTCGTTGGAACGTACATACGTGGGCCTATTGAGATGCCCATATAGGTGTTTACAAACTTGAGCACGAGTTTGTTGATTACCAAGAGCTCGTCAGGTAGTGTCCGTAAAATACTGGGAAGCCTAGGTTGCATTGATTTGTATCACTCACTCTCTTGCGAAGAGCCAGTGAGTCGTTGATATGTCAGTGTGTCGTTTACATCGTCTTATTGTCGAGATTTTTTCCAACTGCTGGTATGATGTTCGGGAAGTATTGTGTGTACCATCAGAATTCAGAATTTCCCCATACAACAGAGATATGCCAAGCGTTTAATTGTCTTAATTCACATCAATTACAGGAAAACTTTCAAATTCGGTGACAGCATCAATTTCACCCGACCCTCGAAAACACATGGGACATCATGTTGAACCAATATCCTATACAACACGTGAAAAATACTGGAGATATTTTTAAGTTGGGATGTTTTTGAAGCAGTGTGAAAGTGGTGAATACTTTGACAGTTGAACTCATCAGTGACCCATCAGGGCAAAACTGATTAAGGGTACCGTATCACGTTCAATGTTGAGCGGACGGCTGTAACGGCGACGGATATGTCTAATATTCAGAACAACTGTTTGGTTGTTCGACACTCCGCACTGACAAAACTTGGATAGCTGCATACGTCAGCAAGAGAGATAACTATAATCCAACGATAAGTAAGTGGTCATCACTGAACAGTGTACAGTGAAGAAGTAGTAAATGTGGTTTGTTTGGTTTTTTGTTTTTGTTTTTTGTTCTTTTTTTGCTTTTCAAATGTTCAAAGTTCAAAGAGACCAACACCGTCTTCACTGAGTTGAAATTGAAATTAGTATGTCAGGTTTACCTAATGATTTTCAACTTCTGTACGCCTCAATGGAATTCTTCATGGTTACTCCCCGGAAAATATCCTCATGTGAAAGATCTTTAAAGGCGGAGCCTCCCTTTAAAAGAGCGCCAACCTATGGCGGCGTTCATTGTGTAAGTGGACACCAAACAGGTAACATGAGGGCACACGCTCCAGAAAATGCCACTTTTTAGTTTTTTCCGACCGCAAAACTGCTGACAGACTGCCAAGCGGTCAGCATGAAGCTGCTGCCGATCGAGCTCAGTGGTTATATTCAAATTCTAACGTGACTGGAAGACGTTTTTTAAGGAAATTCGAGTGTGGTGCTGGGGAATAAATGACCGTTGGCAATTTGAACCGACCGTCAATCAAACGATTATATAAGCTCTGTTTGCAAGATTAGCAAAAGGTGACAAAAGATTGAAATCAGTTTGTGTAATTAATGTTATAGAAATCAAACATCGTACTAGCCATGTGTTTGACTGGGAGGAGAACTCCACTAATGCGAGAACCAGGGATTGAAAAGTGCGGCTTTAAACACAAACAGAACTCGAAAAAATTGAACGTTAACTGAAGTCTGGATAGAGAATTTAACAGCTGCGCAAGATTCCTCGAGGACTTCCCAAAAAATACATCGATACAAATACACCTATACAGAACAAAACACGAAATGCTCATTGAACGAGCCATGCGGAGCTCTTTTCGCAGTTCATGTTCAAATATGCTGAGTAAGGATATCATGGGAGGGCGCGCGTCAAATATGCAAATCAACAGAACAGGGGCAGCAACCTATATATCGTTCAGCCGTCACTTCGAATGACACATTTCTGTTCGTGTTACACGATGTTGATGGTTCGTCATTTCCAGGTACACTAAAATATTGAAAGGACATGCTGACTTCACGAGCTGTACAAATGTTACCACTAACAGCGAACCGCGTCGTGTTTTCTCCAGTCTTTGTTATTACCATCATCGAGTATCTCGTGTAGGACGAAGAAGGTAAGAAAGAACGAATTGAAATTCCTATAGACCAATTATCAACGATGTTGCCATTCTCTCTCATAAATCTTTCGCAGCTACAACATTCAAATGGTGATCATGTCTGAAGGCAGAGAAGCTTTTTGGAGTTCTTTTGTCGGTGGGCGATTTTCAAAAGGAAAGGAAGAAGAGGTTTTAATTACACACATCAGATGTGAACAACTGTCTCCTCAATCTGTCATCACGCGTATCCAGTCACCCATTTATCACAAATACGTGCCATTTTCTCATTGTTGTCATCTCATTCACTTCCCTCATTCACTTTCCATTTAAAGGGGAATTTTCAAATGGTTTCGCAAAGTATCCCATAACTTCAGAAAGTGTTCGGAAGCAGTATTTTCTTTGCGGCACAATTATGCCATGCTCCGTTGGGTCACAGAGATCGGTCTGGGACTCTCAAACATCGGTGATGGTACATTTGGCTTTCGTCATCGCTGGCTTGAGATCGCGGGGCATAACCTTTCAACGGCTTCATAACATGCTGTTGATAGAAATATAATCCCTATTGGTAGCTCTAATTTGCTTGATAATGAATCAAAATGTGATGGTATCCACCGTAATTAAATTTATGCGTTTATTTAAGTAATGAACATAAATTAAGACAAATCAGAGCTTAATTACACTTCATCAATAATTACACTGTATACGATGAACACAGTTTAATATCTTGTTTGATGTAAGAAACGAAAAAATAATTGCAGACCATCTTTAAAAGTTCATGATACAACTCTTGGTTTTTTAAAATTTTTCATTCTTTTACGTTTTTTGTTTTTCACTGATACAGACACGTCCTTCTTGCAATTTTATTTTTCACTACATATCACTCAACATCTGTTGTGAATATATTTGCATCATAATTGTATTCAAGGTGACTTAATCCTTATAATTGCAATTTTATTTTTTCGCTATTGTGACCATTGTACGTTGAATAAATCCGAGAACGGGCGTCAAGTGAACTCAACGCTGTGTGATTTGTCTTTTTGAAAATTTTAAGCTAAGCAACGCTGTCGTACCAAATATATCCAAAAACACATCAATCTATACTCGATCAACTGCACGTGTGTAAACTTGGATTTTCCCACGTACCGATTGTATACTCATCTTGACAAATTTCACTTTAAAAATGATTGTTAATGTTTTGAAATAGACGATGACAGTGAAAAATGTCAATGCAATTCGTAGAAAATATTCAAGGACACTGCCACATCCGGTTGTTTGTTGCCCATATGTATTTTAATTGAACTTGAAATAAAACGTTTTGCAGTATATATATATATATATATATATATATATATATATATATATATATATATATATATATATATATATATATATATATATATATGAGTGAAAAGTTTGCGTGCGATATTGGGAATGAAGAGGCAACTGCTTTCGTAACCGGTTAAAAGTGAATTACCATCGTCTGGATTAAAGAGAGAGCTTTATTGAAGCTGTGGTTAGAAGATAAGTAAGATGGACAATCGATCCAACGTAGCTCTCTATGAGCTTGCATATGACGCGACATAGAATGTGTAGAAACGACATATGACATGGCCGTGACGTATGCTAAATAACTGAATCACTCTGCGACTAAGTAATAATGTTTCTCTTTCTTTTTTGATATCATCAGCGAGCTGTGCCGTCCGTTGCTTACGTAACTGTTAGTCCTCTCTCATCGTTTGCAATGAGCTTCTTCGTCACGGCACAGCCGCAGTGACGTACAGCCAAGCGTGAGCGTGGCTAACTTCCTTATATGCGAAATTAGTTACTTGGGATTTTCCGTGCAACAGCAGCCGTTTGTTGACCTAATCAATCGGGCGTATATGTCTATACTATCAGCATAATACGAGCACGGAATTCCCTCCATGCAAAAATGCAATGGTTTACGCCTGCAGGAACTCACCTTAATTTAATAACGTTCTGGATTCCGCAAGCCATGCGCAATATTGTTAGTTATATGTATGTTAAACGGGTCTGGCGCCAAGGGAAAATATGATCCTATAATTGCTTTACAAAATTTGTTTAGCAAGAGATGTTACTAAGCAAAACGTTAAACAAGATTTCACTGATCTTTCACAGCTGCACAATACATAATGAAAAGTGAGGGTTTTTTAATAGGGGTCATTTACATAATTATCTCAATTCAACAAAATATAAAATGATAAAGACTTTCCATATTTCTCCGTGTGAACAGAGTGGGCAAACACTAATCTGTTCATCGTTCAAAAAACGAGACACTGGAGACAATATATATTCCATCTTACTTTCTGTCTAGCTTTCAAACGTACTCAGCAGAGTCAACATATTGGAGAACTTTTATTTTTTTCCGTTAATTCATCTCCTCATTCCTAGCCTGAAATAGTCAGGATCATATCCAACCCTGACTATACTTATAAATAAATATTTTTTATTTTCTTATACTTAAGATAGTCTCTCGATACGCGTATTACAAAAAAATGGCGTTCTGGCGACTGTGTATTGTATATTTGATGTAAAACAGAACATATATCAAGTCACCCTAAACATATTCACCGTTTCGTGGTATTGGGAGATACTGGCCGTGCAATAGCAAATGCGGTTATATGGTTTCAGTGCCAATTACAGCCTGAGTACAAGATTTTCATTTTAACGATCAGTTTCTGACCGATGATCTACGTAGTTAAAAGCTGCCTTTTGCTGAAGAGGATGGGCCCTTCGTATTCGAACGTCGTATGTGGGTTTGTAAGTACCAGGCGAAAACATAGTACCCACACTGCACTGCAAAAGTCGTTGTGCATCTGTCTTTGCATGTTTCTAATTATCAAAATACCGTGGAGGTGATGATAAGTCCCTATGCCATTGGTACACATTATCTCGTCATTCCGGCCCAGTTGCCCTTGTTCTCTTACGCGTTCCGTAAATCGGGACCAACACTTACGACCCCAGCCCCGCCGCAAAGTTCAGGCTTCAGTAAGACTTTCTTTAAAACGTTGCCCCGCCGCAAAGTTCAGGCTTCAGTAAGACTTTCTTTAAAACGTTGACAAATGGAATTCCTATGGCAAAGATGTGATGTTCTTGACGCTAGGTCATGAAATATCTTATCTTTAGACCACAGAATCATTCAGGCATGACTTTAGCGGTTAGTCCTCTGTGAACTTAATCATTATGTATTGGAAACTGAGTATCCCGGATACTATCACATCACGGGTTCTGTAATCCACTTTGGCCTATAGGCTTATACGTTAGATTAATGGTGAGCCAATTGTAGGCGGACAAAATTCGGTATTATCACTGAGTCCCGTTATATTTCGATGAACCAGTACGTTGGAAATCCAATTTTAATAACATTTCGACATGTTGGCAAAAGTGGAAAATGTTTCTACGTCCAAGGTTTCAAATGCTTTATTCAATACATATTTCGATGAACCAGTACGTTGGAAATCCAATTTTAATAACATTTCGACCTGACATGTTGGCAAAAGTGGAAAATGTTTCTACGTCCAAGGTTTCAAATGCTTTATTCAATACACTGAACTCTTCTGTAAACCGTGCGATGCAAAAGTCAGATAGTCTCTCTCTTTGTGCATGCGCCTTGGAAGAGAGAGTCACAAAGGTGAACAAATTATGGGTTATTCAAGGATTGGTTGAGGTACGGTCCTTCCACGATATAGTAAGCACGTTGTGGGTTGAATTTAAAATTCTAAATTCCTTCATGAGCGCTCTGCGACTCGCATGACGAACAGATTGTTTTATGAAATCAATCACAATTGTAAAGCCCGATTCCAGTCGCTTACCCCGCGATGCAATGCGTATGTGTGCCCCTAGATGTACGAGAAACGGCTTGGGTACAACTTCGTAACTTTTCTCATTTCCCATGTTGTGCATATGTGTCTTGTCTCACAGGTCGCCCTCAGCATTGTCTATCTGTACACGTATCAACGATAAGCTTACTGCTATCGTCGACAGTTATCTTTCTAATTAAAATGCGTATCGCAAAAATAACAGAAAGGACATCTTAAGAACCCCAGCCAATTTGATAATTCGTGATAAACTGACGACAGTTCATTATTTAAGTCCCCTTATTATCACTTTATCTTTGCAGGTTAATCGACGAGATTATCTCCGAGTGATTGATTTGGTTTTTTGACATCGATGGCAATGCATTGCACGCATTTTGAGGGTCGCTGAAGTCATTGCAATGAAATGAGCGCCTTGGTGCGTGCGTTTCTGGAAAACCAAGGGCTTCCTTGCATGGCGACTAGCGATCATTTTAGAATTAGTTTCTCTTTATGGATTGTCAGTTAAGTTTTTGCGTTTTTGTTTCCATTGTTCGACGTAGCAGGGACGTCTTTTGTCGGTGGGATTTATTACCAGAGTCGTATAGGTGGTGCAAATATCATAGCGATGAAGGTAGCACAACGCGGACAGTATCATTTAGCCACTTTATTCAATTGTTACCTGAGTTGTTTGATTGGCTTTCACATATGTTATCAGAACTCAGAAGTAGGCAATGCATCAAAGCGCCATCGCTCAGCAGCTCCATGCATCAACTTTAATCACAAGACAGTTACTTTTTTCGATTTCAGAAATTTACCACTGAACCTATCTATAGTTCACGCGGCAATCAGCGTAATCTCTATGAAGGCATGTAGTGCTTGTCTCGTTTTGTTTATCATTGATTAGCCCACTCAAGATTTACATGTCGCCTATCTCCGTCATTGCTACGTACTGGCGGTATTTAGCGGGACCATAACATCTCACGCCGCTATTGCGTTGCCGGCAAATACTTCTGCTCGCTCAATATCTCGTCGTTGCTTTTGTTTGGCGCAAGTGAGTTTAAGAGGGCGCGGTCGCCAACGGAAATTTATGGTTTTACCTGAATGTTTACTTTTGTTTATGTTCTGTCCAACACTTCAGGTGAAACAACCTCGACTGGCGGGCTGTATTCCAGTGTTAGGCTACGGTGAATAACGAACGAACGACATTAAACACACCGAGAGTGACAGCGACCATGGACGTGAACGGAAGTAACTGTACTGAACCAGGACCTGAGGATTTGCCAAGCCTGGGTTACCAGATCGGGGTTGGAATAGTATTGTACTTTATTACACTGATAACCATACTTGGAAATATTTTGGTGATTTCTTCGGTGGTATCGATTCGACGCTTGCAAACAGTCACAAACTATTTCATAGTGTCGCTTGCAGTCGCCGACACCACAATAGCGGTCATGGTGATGCCCTTCGCTGCAGCGAATGAAGTTCTGGGATACTGGGCCTTCGGGGCCGTGTTCTGCGAAGTCTTCAACTGTCTGGACGTCCTATGCTGTACGGCAAGCATTATCAACTTGTGCATGATATCTGTCGATCGCTACCTGGCGATCACGTCGCCATTCACCTACCATCAACGGATGACTGCGAAAACGGCCGCTGTGATGATAGCCACCACGTATGTAGTCTCGGCTCTGATCTCCGTCGTCCCAGTGCTGATTGGGTGGTACGAAGACGAACGCTATAGGGAACTGTATGACGACCCGACGTTCTGTGCGTTGTTGCTAAATCCCACCTACGCTCTGATATCCTCGATCGTCTCATTCTACATTCCAATGGTCATAATCCTTTTCGTCTACGCCAGAATCTATTGTGTTGCAAGGAAGCACCAGCAAAGGATACACGCCCAGGAGACCACTGTCAACCGTCTCCAGGTATCGAGCCCCCCTGCGACAAAAAGGAAATTTTCGTACGCTAGGGAACGGAAAGCCGCCAAGACACTCGGCATCATCGTCGGTGTGTTCATCCTCTGCTGGTTGCCGTTCTTCATCGTGAATGTCGTCGACCCGTACTGTTTCGGCTGTGTTCCCGTGACACTGTTCAAGACGTTCATCTGGCTAGGGTACGTGAACAGCGGAATTAACCCCCTCATCTATGCATTCAATTCTGACTTCAGGAAAGCATTCAAAAGCATGTTGCGTTGCCACAAATGCAGAGGGATATCAGAGAGAGACAGCTCCTTCGAGGCGAGTAACTTGAAAACGGTCAACGACCGGAAAGCCTCGATATCTCATATTTCGTCCGGGCAGATGAACCACGACACTCCAAAACGAACAATGGACCTCGAAGACGTAGTAGAGAACAACCATAACTCTCAAAACCAGAGTTAGCATTGCCATTGATGACACGCAAACACTACAATGTGAAATAACTCATTACAAAGTTGACATTACAATATTTACATACCTTCAGTCATGTTTGGCTTTACGACAATCAATCAAATAAAATTTACCGCAAACTTTCGCCGAGCTTCCGTGAGTAGGTGAAACCAATAAAACGTCAAATGGACTCTGGAATTATTATTCTCAGACGAAAAGAACGCTTATGGTTGTATTTTTTCGCTCGTCTATCTGAAAAAAAAAAACACATTTCCGAGTGTGCATGCAATGGACTATTATTTTTGAGCCACAGATAAAGTGCGCAGGTACAAGACTTTGGAATGGACGGTGAGAGTCGACTGTGGTGTGACTCAGCCTATGAAGCGAAAACAAACAGGTTGTTGTCACCAACAATTTGTATATTTAGACTATTGACAATTTGGCATTTTTGAAGAAGCCCGCCAACCACTTTGCAGTGCTATATCTGACCCTAAAAGCGCCCGACTGACCTTGTGCCTGCATATGACATCCACAAAGTATGCTTGCACAAGCCAAACCCGAAGGTACTTGACTGTGTAAATGTTTTCAGCGAACACGACAATGCCATCAATGTGTACAGCGTATGACAGGAATGACGTGTCGCGTGTCATATACGTCAGGTCAAAACCAATTTACTCATGTCAGTCGGAGAACCGGAGAACACGCTGCCAGTTGCTACGGAAGCTTGATTCCTGCCTGGGAACAGATCGTAGTCATAACAACGTGACAAGCGAAAGTTTCAACACAGAACGTGATGTGTGGAAGGGTTAGCAATTTGCTTGAAATTTGGCTTGAAGATAAATGGAATTTCAACTCCACTATAGACAACGCCAGTAGCAACGTCTCCAAAATCGGCGAGAAATACTAGCATTTACGCCCGATGTTCGATAAACAGAATTATTTAAGCATCGAGTTTAATGCCGTTTCGACATGTCTGTGATGACAGAACTTTTCCATAGGCACGCCGACGCGACTTTGCACCCGAAGCCAAGTTACATGATACGCCATAATAGTACACCATAGGTGTTAAAATTCATACCCTGAAAACCTAACTCCCAAAATGAAGGGGAACCCATGCACGAACCACTGTCCATGAAAACTGAAGCCGCAAGCAAGTGTGCGACGATTTTAATCTGAGACCGAGTTCTAGATGTCATTTGTTTTTAAGTCGGACACTAACGGTGAAGTTGCTTGATTTTCGAATCTAACGTATTGTGGTGTAAAGGACTTCATTATCCTTGAAGACTTCGATCACGAATCATATCGATATTGTTTTTTCGTTTGCACTAAATCTGATCTTCTAGAAAAAACTTTAAGCATAGAAAAATATTGTTTACAACGCTAGTGAACAAAAATGGTGAAATGTGAGGTTGCTCATCAAAAGACGTTAAAAGACCACAGGCGGAAATATATTCTGTTCCGATGAGTGTACGATAAGGACTTGTATTGTGCGGACGATATGTTATTCCTGGGAGGGACATGGTTACTGGCACGCCGAATGAATAATCGATTCAATGCATGATTTGATAAAGCTCCGGAACGTCGCCATGCAAATATTCGGCACACCTCCGACAGACGCACAGTAAAATACTGCAGGTTTGACCGGAAAGTTTGAGATAAGATGTCGGTTGTCATGCTATATATCACACTCTTTGCAAATCAACTACAGACACAGGGAAAGTCTAGAATCGTTGACGATGTTTCAAATTTTGGAATGAAAGATTGTATTGTCCGGTTAACTTTACCCAGAATACATTCATTCGTCTAATTTGTTTAATTTTGTAGGAAACACAACTTTACTCCGGTGTCAAATTGAAGGGCTAAAGTCCATTCATCCAGTCACAGGTATTTGTCAAATCTCACGCAAGTCCATGACAGGGAACAAGCGAAACACCACTTGTATGCTTTTTTCAATACTTTTTCAAAAGTGGATGTTTTCTGATCAAAAGTTGACAGTTTTTCGCCAACTTTTTACGACCACCATAACCTTTTAACCTTTTCTGATCCCTTTTCGGACAAATTGCCCGCCAGACTACTTTATCAGCGTCAGTGTCAGATCTTGACGTTTAATCTGCAACACCATCGCTTCCTCTTAAACTTTGCTTGAAACCAAAACTTTTCTTTGGCAAATTGAATATTTATGTGCGCGTATGTTCAAAGCTATTATTGATGGACAGTGATTTCACCTTGTTGGTCGAAACTGAGGTCAATCATTTCCCATTGAAATGGACACACTCACACTCTCGCGTGGTCTCAAAGAAATCTCGAGTTTATACGAGACAATACAAGATCGCGCTACATTTACTTTTTAACGACTCTCAACATGAGAGGAATGCACTTTCGTTGAATTGTCGAACAATGATAACATATTTTAATCAGTACCCTTCTTTTATTTACGGGCCAGGGGGCATCTTCGGCTTAACACAAACCCGCAGACGACAACAAATTTTAGGTTGATCCCAACAGTTTGCTATCACCAGTGGAACTGATTATGTTAACCATAACTTTTCCATCGAGCGGATCTGAATAGCCAGTTTTCAATCTTGACTTTTCACAGCTCCATGGTGTGTATTCGTGTAGGCCAGTCTTTAGTGTATGATGTTTGTTTAGCCTTGTTTTATTGAGGGTTGTAAAATGGCTTAAAAGTAACTGCTATTCTTACTCTGGGACGAGGACACTCTCTCACCGCTATATGAATCAAGCTTTCGAAATTGCGAAATAGGACCAGTCTGAGACTGGTAAAATGAATATTTAAAATGACAACATTGATTTCACAAGGAGTATAACTGTTTGTTTTTCAGAAGTTTAACGTAAATAAAATGTTTTATTTATATTGCTCATGTGTCTTAATGCCGCAGGGTTTCCTTTTTTCGCAATCTTTATTATTATTTTCCTAAGAATATTTATAGAGCAAGAACAAACAGTGGCTGTTTTGAAGTAAATATTTAAAACCTCACATCGCGTTTGCCTTTACTACCCGTGGGCAATCGACTTTACCTATGGAACGACCAGTCGGGCCTTAGTCAAGGAGATTACTGTGCTCCAAGGTCGTAAAACAATATTGTTCGCTATTCGAAGTCGCGCGAAGAAGCACACTGTGTGCAGGCCGAAGCACTACGAATGATGCAGTCTTCTTCTATTTTAGCTACATTCAAGCCACTAAATATGTCAACACGCAGATTAGGTCATACGAATTCAAGCTATCGCTTGTCGTAGAGTATCTTTGCAATAGTTGTTCAAATATCACACGTTTCAGGACAACGAGTTCACATGACGGTCTGATCCGAAGCCTGTTCGCTCATCATAGCCATACACGTAATCCAATATCACTATCTCGGCATATGTTACGTATTTGAATGGATCTTATAGATCTAGTTAGTATTACATGTCGGCTTAATGATTGATCAATATTAAAGTAAAGCGTGGAAATGATCGTACTTTCCTTGCGAGAGGTTTAACAAACTAACAAATATTTGACAATGTTCATGCGACCTTTGCCCTCGTAGTACTAGAAGGCGACTTCCTAATCAGGGTCCTGTTTTTATAGCATATTTTCCTTGCCTTCCGCCAAGTCTTGCAGTGACGTCATATTGATTTTTTGACATGTTAAACCTTATTTGATGAAAGATTCCGTTGTGAGATGTGTAAAATAAGGTTTGATTTTTTTTCAAAATAGCCGTTCATTTATGCTAACGGGCCATCAACTCTAACTTTTGATAAGTTTTTAATCATTTTTATTTTGCATGCCAATTGCAAATTCTTGATCTACTCCGTGAAGCAAGTTGAAACATCCTCAGTTTGTCAACATAGCGTCTATATATGTTGAAGCGCACTGTTATTGTTTATATTTGAATTCTAGTCCGGACCAGAATTCACTCGTCAAAAATAACAATGCAGTTTACACATATACAGCTTAGGTAAAAAGCTGGATACTGTGTATATCAACATGCTTTGGAGAGTAGAACAAGAAATTATGGTTGACATAAAAATAGTGAAAAAAATCATAAAAAGTTAGAGTTACATATTTTTAAAACACTTGATTCAATGATACTAATGATATGTGATCTGAACCGAAAATGTCTCCCCAGTGTGCCTAGTTAGAAAATATGAAGACTATGATAGACTACCAAATAGCACTACTCCGTCAATTTTACTCTGAAAAATTCTAGCACTAAATACGGGTATATACATTCTCTGGTAACAGATTGAAACATCACTTGACTATGTGAATAACCAATAGTATGTGACGTGTCATTGACCCCATAACAAAAGTCAACTAATGATGATATCAGCGAGCATAGTTGGTGACTTTCAAGTAAGTACTTTTTTAGGATGTTGCCAAGCCAACGTCCATAGAAGTTGAAATTTATATCCAGTGTCCAATAAGGGTAAATTCGACTAAACGAGATTTTTATGAATGATCTTTCTTTCTATCGTTGTTGATTACACGGCAATTAGCGAATTCATCATAAATCATCGTTACTGAACTAATTGTCAATAATACTGGTGATTTTGTTACGCAAACCACGTTTATACTGATCTGATTACAACTAAGAAGACATAATAGAGAGATAATAAAGATCTATGTGTGACGTTTAAGCTGTCAATGCCTACATGCAAAAGTACACAATTAAAAAATCAGCAACAGCGATTAACAGCTCAATAATTGTCAAAGTTAGTCATGGAGGTGGCACAATCTCCATGGTGCTACCTCCAAGGTCATGTGCGGGGTACTCAATCTTTATTAACAATTGAGAGGAAGATCAGTTGAAGATAGGTTGATAACAGTGTGCATACTCCAAATAAACCATTATGCCTATCGTAGTTTACAATGCAAGTCTGTAAGTATCAAGTTATGCCCACAGTTGTGCGATATGTATAATATTAATTATTCATGTTATCTTCCAACGGATGATTTCTCAGGTGACTTGTTGACCTTTAGTGTTGTCCAACCAAGCACATCCAATGAAAGTGGCGCTGAAGCTTAGGGGTCGGTTAGTTGGTGGCGTCCCACTGAACTTCGCCTCCACCCACTTGGAGTTAAGGGGAAAATGACCTTTGGGAACAGTATGGGCAAGTGTTACGATGCGCGACTGAAAACATATGACCTGATCTTCTAGTGATTTTGTCCTCCGGGTTTTTTGTTCTTTAAGGTTGTATCTATCTTGGGTTTATCTATAAATTATGAGGAACACATAGACACAAAGAAAAAAAATTGTTTTGTACTTGACATTCGGCATAACTGATCCAATGATGCTCAGTATTTCTTAAAGTTTGTTTTATCTGACATCTTTGATGCGAGGTTACCGTACTAGGTACTTCGCGCCTCAAAAATGACAGATTTAAATTTTTGCTCATACTTTCATCAAGCAACTTTTGAACCATTGTCTTTCAAAATCAAGAATAAAAATCGAGGGTCACGGTGCAAATTTTAGTACTAGATCCAATATCCACTGATATTTGAAATTCAAAATGGCGGCCATTCCTGTATTATCTCTATTGGAGAAAACAAAATTCCCGATTTTCACAAAACTAAGTAAGTGTGTATTATTTTCACTCCATAAGCTTCAAAATGAGCTCCCACAAGTGGTAGGTCAAAATAATATTGTATAAATTTGAGAGTCGGAATGGCCATCCTCGAGGAGCATTCTACCTTAGTGGGACACAGTCGGCCATTTTTGCCTGAATTTTGTTTGATAAGAGATATACTTATTGTTTGACATGTTGAAAGATACTGAATGAATGGGTGACCATGCATATATTCGTCCCTTGTTTTAGACACAATGCATGAAACCATTGCGAAAATGAATTAATGGTCATGACCATTAATTCATTTTTGCACTGGTTCCATTTAATTTGTCTAAAACCGAGGTCGAATATATGCATGGTCAACGGAAAGTGTATCGCGTTTAAGTTGGGAAATTATTCCGGAAACGTGATGTGACACGTCGCGTTGCATTCCGATACAGCTTTGTGATACGCCCCTCTCCTAGCTACTCAGTGTCAGTCTTTGAAATTCTCCAGTTACTTTCAACCACTTGAAAAAATCCGCAGAGTGTTGAGATGACCGTTTTATTAACCGCAGTTGACATGTTTGCAAAAGAGGCTGTTGATGGAAAGTGTCAACTCAGAACGTAGGTCACTGAATAACAATCGAAGTCGCATGTGTAAAGCTTGGAGTAAGAGACGATATGGTTTTTGATGGCAACAAAGTAATTCTTTTCCAATAAGGAAATAAAATATCCGACATAAGGCCGCGTTCAAAATAAATGGGGGGGGGGGCTGGAGGAATTCAGGGGGGATTCGAAATTTTTTGGGATAGTCGAGGGGGATTTGAAAGTTTTACTCTGCCTAAAGGGGGGACCTGAAAATATTTTGACTCCCAAAATTTTGATGTCGTCTAATGGTTCTAACGTTAGTAATAATTAAACAATATCTTGAACAGTTTTTTTCACATTTTATGTCTTTAATCTCGAAAAAATATAAAAATGTATGAATGCCATTAAATTTTCGTAAAACAAGTCGGCCTTGTAATGGGGCAGGAGCTGCAACTGTTGATAATTTTTCAATATTTCTATGCAATGTATCAAACACAGTTTCTTGGTGTCTCTCTACAGCATGCTGAAAAACACAATATTCAGTTTGTCAACAAAGCCCGTTTTTCTAAATATTGGTGATAATTGAATGATACAAATGCACGGTACACGTAGGCTGTGTTGGCAAGCTGAATATTGGACAGCTCAACATGCTGTAGGGAGTTGAACAAGAACGCAATTGTATAAACTGAACAAAAATATTGTAAAATAAAAAGTTAATACAATTACTGCCCTGCTACTACATACTGACAGTGACAGTGATACATGTAGCTCTGACTCTGATGTCGTTTCAGAAGAGTTTCGGTCATAGGACACTCAATTGACAGTGAAACATACATCTACTTGTACACAAGATCCAGCCAGAGAGCAACACATAGAAGACTAGGGGACTAACAGTTACCATAGATTTTTGAATTCTGACATATGAGAACAATCAAATATTAGAGGGGGTATATTGGGGGTCACCATAATTGATCTTATACAAATGTACGATGAAAAGTCAGTTTTTTCTAAAATCACTTAAAATCAACAAAAAAACCATTCATTTCAAGTTCATCCAGTGAACGAAATTTTCACATCTCATTGTACCAATAACACAAAAGTAAAAATTTGAACAGTAAAGACTCTAATTTAAATGGAACAATGTGTGACTAAATGGAATCGTTTATTTTTTATCAAATTTGCCATTATTACACCCAAAATTTCCGAGATTTAACATTAATTTCATGGAATATTTTAACCTTCCAGTATTTTCAATTTTGTAAAACATTTATAAATGGCCTCTAAGTTATATATGTCTTGTACTTTTGAAAAAAAAAATTCGGTAGGTCACTGTGCTCAATTTTTAACAATTTGGTTAAACGTAGCTAGGAATACACAATTTTCTTACTCTCTCATGATTGTCATTTTGTGTGCTTTTCAGCTGGTGCCATTGAACTGGCCAGAGTTGGATAAACTCAAGTCGGCTTAGACTGAGAAATCCAAAAAGTTCACTGATGCATTTAAAAATGAAGCAATTTAAGAACTTGCCCTAGGTATATGGCTCTACAACCTGCTGATAAGAGGTAGTGTTGAACATCTGCGTGCAGAACGACACATTACATGTTTGTTTTTACTCTGCGTGCATTCCTTATAAATATACGGCTATATGGTAATTTTGGGGGGACTTTAAAATTTTTGAGGGTATTGAGGAGGGTACTTGATATTGTTTGAGGGTATTGAGGGGGATCTGAAAAAAAATAAGATTTCAATTGCGATTCCTCCAGCCCCCCCCCCCCCCTTTACCATTTTTTTGAACGCGGCCTAAATCAGAATCAGTTTACACGCTTACCATCATTATCAACAATGCAGTTACACAACACCTAGCTTGTTAGAGACCAGCCGCCACTGTGGTTTGGTTTGTAGAAATGGCCTATAAAGCTTAGAAGGTGCAAAACTTTTCAACCCTCTGCGTCTCAAACTAAATGCGAAGCGAACTATCTGCAAGACTTTCCCTGGCTAGAGGTTTTACCAGACGCCTTTAGCCAGCAAGCAAAGAAGAAAGAAAGATTGCAGTGAAAACAGGCCAGTATTTTCACAAAGATGGCCAATTAGCTGCAGTGTATTACAAATCGAATCAGTAGTTGCAATCAGTTTTAACTTTCACTTTTAAATTTAATTTTTTTACTTATACCACCTAAAAATAGTACATCTACAATTGACAACACCTTTGGTCACAATTTCTCGAAATAGGCTAGTTAGCTGCCGGTGGTAATAAACTGATTTTCATATCAGCGACGTGGCTCGAACCCATGAAAATGAATTGTTTCCGTACAGAACAGATCGGTCAGATACACTCTAAAAGACTCTTGAGGGACGTGTTCGAGTGTCACACTGTAACTTGAACATGCCACGGCACATCTGGCTTTGAGTAGGGTATTCTCAAAGCACAAAAGCGTTTTCTATTTTAAATGGCTCGTGATGTTGACATTTTGAACCAGCTGCAGCCATCGGTGATGTAAATTTACGTGTAACGTTAAATGAACCATATCACATGATGGCATAATAACTCAAAATAAACACGATGACACAATTCATTTATTCAACTACATGTGGACCATATTCACCTGAAACTTGATCAGTTATTTCTAATTCTATGTTACACGGCAATAAATCCATAGGCAGATTATATGACTTGCCTGTATAACTTGCCCTGATCAAGCCCAGACGTTTGGCAACCTGTACATGTGTCGCAAGGACAGTCATTTTGATAAGTTTCCAAAGTAAGCTGAAGCTCTATTTTCTGTAACTGTTGATGCATTTTCCAGTATTTTGACTGACTGTAAAATGTAGTTTCTTCTTCTTCTCATAAAGTGTATATCGCAGTGCAGAGTGTCTATGTTGTCAACAAAGCCTTCATGTTCAATATTATTGTTGTCAAATGAATTCACTTTTCAGCAATACTGTAACACTGCATATTGTACACAAACATCTTGATGAAAAGCCTAATACGCGTATGTCATTTCACCTATTCATGTTCATGATTGCTGCCTGAAATTTGCATAGTATTAGCGTCTGACGTATAAATTGACGTAAATGTGCTAAAACATGGAATGACGGAGGAAGTTCATATGATGTAACTTGCATTGAGTGAACTAAAATAATAAATGTATGTGATTTATGCATTGGATAAAATAAAGATACATGTTATAGTTAAGACGGAAATACATATTTACATATTGTAAATACATCCAATGGATGAATTATATAATTTTCAACACAACCAATGCATCCTGACCCTACTTTCTCTATATAAATCTTTATTGAGTATATTCGCACTATTCCTTTGATAATACGTACGATGCTAATAACCCCACAACTTCTAAGAAGCTGTTTTTGTCACGTGACTGAGTTTGATTTACGCCTTTTCTAACCAGCCATCATGTTAAGACATTATCATATTGAAACCTTTCAATTCAATAACTGTTCTAGTTGACAGTTGATTTAGTTTCGTAGGTGATACTGAGGGCCACATGCAGGGAAACAGGGAGTCGTTGCCCACGTGTTACGACGGAATGTTGGGTTCTGTGACTGTCATCGTTTCAACAGCAAGCCCGAGGCTCAACTTCCAGCAAGAATAGCTGAGTACGATTCGAAATCCGACGAGACAATCAAAGCTCAATGTCAAAATGAAATGAACTTGTCCGTGGGGTGCTTTTAGGCTAATTCAAGGAATGTGAAGGTCATTTCATCCTATGCCGATTCGAAAATTTCCTCCGACTGAATAAAACATGACATTCTATTGACACCGGTGTTACATCAAACAGAAGTCCTTGGCCTACATTGAAATCTGCACGTAGGACAAACCTATACCTGTACCAAGACATGATAATTCAGCTTAATCGCGCCGTATTGTTTAAGGAACACAGGAAATCACAAACGGCGCAGAGTGGATTGAGCTAAACGATTTGTACATGTACAGTAAAGAAGAAATAAACAAAGATATTTTCAGCGATACTTTATAATATTTTCCACCCGTACACAACTGCGCTGATGCGATCCTCCTTTGCAATGTCGATTTGAACGTCATGCTTGCGAAAAACATTAAATGTGTTTGTTGCATATTCTTCGATTATTGTATTTATTGAGTGTTCCGACGATAGGCAACTCTCTCTGATACTCTGATACTCTCTGATACACATGTCGATAGCATTGATGAATTCCAAAATTGAAAATTTTTCACACTACTGAACAGGTACATAGAGTGAACATCTAAGTGTATAATGTGAAGAAATAGTTACAGACTGTACCACTATGTACCATCGTAACGATCAGCTGTGAATGAACCGAGGAAGAGGGATAGGCTGGATAGGGTGTGACGGAGAGAACTGGAGAGAGGGGTATAGGGTGTGATGGAGAGAGGAGGATAGGGAGTGATGGAGAGAGCTGTAATCTATCTGGGAGGAATATCAAAATCTCTTTAAGAAACGAAAACTTCTGTCATATCCAGCACATCGCGAGCAGATGTCAAGGTATTCCTGAAACGCAAGGGCTACGACAATAAAGCAATCGCTGAGCTATTGACAGTCGCTGTACGTAATAATATAAGATTTTCACGAAATGTCAGAGTCATTTTGATGAATGTCGACACGCTTGACCTGTAAACGAGATAGATACTTGAACTTGAAAAGTCTGTTTTAATGACAGCATTTACCTATTGACTCTCCAGAACTGTAATCACCTGTACCATACGTGGGTAGAATATGTGTGTCTAAACCCATACATGTATTTAAACAGTACCACAAAGTCAAGTAGGGCCTACGTGGGTTGGTGAGCTATAAGATAAACCGCTACGGCATGTACGTGGACAAAATCAGCGAGAGGCACCAGTATGTTACAGGACAAAACAATCGAGGTTCCGTGTTTTGACCTTAACCTCATCGTCTACTTGTCTGTCTCTATTTCAGTGGCAAATGTCGGTGTATAGACCTGTGGTCATATGTACGTGTTTGTGCGTGTCAATCTCTTCTCTGCCCAACTCTTGTTACTGTCTCATTTGTCCCACTTTCTCCCCAATTCTTCTCGCTGTCTGTCTTTGTGGTTTTCTTGCGCCGATTTTAGGCCTTGTCTCTCTTACCCTGTTCTTGTCTCTCTACGTCTGAGTATCCCTGGTCTGAGCGATGTGGCAGTACGAAATCCGATTCTCATAAACTCCATACACTGAACAAGATAACAAGAGCCGAAAGAAATCATATTAGGACCGATTACTTTGTAGATGTTCGTATCCATGGTGTCGACGATCCTCTGTACAATTACTAAGGTTCGTGCAACCAACCAGCTATTTCGAGTGGCGATCTTCAGTATCTTATTTACTTAATCCTAGACGATAGCAACCCTTCCGGCGACACTGTTGAACGCCCCAAGTGATAAAGATGAGCACATTACTAGTCACATGGTGGAGTTACATAAAAGAGTCTCAATGGCCTGTTCGATGCCTGTAAAAACGGTTGCTGAATTTATCGTCTAATTTTCAGAATATGCCCGGTACTTGCATGCTTCTCTATCATTTTCGTACTGAAACCTTACTCACATTAAACTCATAAGATAAGTCGTTTATCCATTTTGACGCAATAGACCGTAGTTTTAAGTCAATTACATCAAGTGGATGATTGCGAAAATCTTCATCACTCAAAAGCAAAGTTCCGCTGACATTGCACCCTAGACGCCGTCTCCAAGATGACTTTGCATACAAATGTCAATTGTACAAGTTACCTCTCTGGTACTAAGGGTGAAAGGTCAAATTTACCACGCAAAGACGCAAACAGAAATTCCAATGTATCAAATCGATCAATGAAAGTACGTGTGAGAGAAACGAGAAATAGTCATATAAATTTTGATAAAAATGAAATGTTTATAGATTTAACAGAGTGTCATTGTATATAAGTAAGACATTTATATCATGGACAAACGTGGCTGAGTTTAAAGTGTCCTTGCCGTTTTACAGTGTGAGTACATTGTGTACTGAAGTGCTGTACTGAGATTATGCTTACACGGCACTTCCATGTGAAATTCGCACTTGTCACCCAAGTATTTCGAAAATTCAACAGAAACCTCGGGGGACGTTTTCGAAATTTTTCCCGCTATCATTCTGGAAAAACAAATTCTAAAATCTGCACTTTCTCAGCACACGCAAGCGTCGATTTTTTTCCCGTTTCGTCAAAGTCAGTGAAACAGGGATCCATCGGATCGGTAAAATATTGCCTTTGACAGCATACAGTGTAAACAACCTGAAGAGAAAGGGGGCTTGAATATATGTTTTTCTTCTGTCACGACACCAGGGTATTGTGTATAATTACGGGGGCCGGGCTCATTTAATGGATGTGCCCACGTTCAGCCCGCAGCAATATGAACCCGAAAATGACTCAGAATTACTTCTTGATTATCTTTCTGTGTCATTTAAATGCTGTCTTGTCGGTATGCTCTTCATTACACACAGCAACTTAGTGACCTTTGCGGTCGTGGGGCTGAACTCATATAGCGTGTAAGTATTATCGTAATGGAAGGGTGGATGCTACAGTTCGTGACCAGTCGACATCACGGCGATGGTGACGAACTCAAGAGGGCGCGCAATCAACGACGCAGGATATGGCGAAATCTGTTCACTTCAACAGAGCGATCAACTCTGACTTTGTGCCGTTACCTGAAGCAAGAGTCTTCAGAGATCTGTTGATGAACATGACTGCAAACCGAGGCTCTAGAAATCTGTTCATCGTCTTACTGAGAAAGGGTCATATATTACATCAAGCAAGCAATTATTTGCAGGAAGAGTTCTCTGAGTTTGTTAAAATGAGTTCACGTTCCTAATCTTATTCGTTGCAGGTCAATGGCTTGAACTGTTTCAGGATTTGTGCCTTAAAGGTGTTTTGCATGGTAAATTTATATGGTATCTTTATAAGCTTTGCCTAATGGTCTCCAAAAAGTATTCCGAAAAAATTCATGTTCACTTTTGATGTGTTTTTATGTCGATCGGTTGTTACTGTTGTAACGAGTTTGACCGTTTTGTTAACTTTATATATGTTCAAATACATGAGCCATTATCATACTTTTATCCCCCTTTTATCTGTCTGTCTGTGTGTCAGTCTAGAGTACTTACCATTTAAATATTCAAACCATCTTTGTTATTTTGCCTGAAACATCATTAGATATGAGCTCAAGTTTTGACGAAATTATTTTAATTTTTTCATATAACTGCCCCAGTTATATATTATATGAAAATAAATCAAAATAATTTGGTCAAAAACTTGAGCTCATATCTAATGATGTTTCAGGAAAAATAACAAAGATGGTTTTTCATATAACTGCCCCAGTTCTTCCCCAGTTCTTCTCGCTGCTATTTATACTTTTGTAATTTTTCAGTCCAAATCGAGCTCGTACATGAAATTTTGATATGAATGTTAAAAGTGTATATTGATGATAGTTAGACAAATAGAGTGATCAACAAAGTTGTTTCATCGTTGTTAACTACTTATGTCAAGCCTGAAATATCACGTTTCTGACAAGCCGGGTTTTTTTCCATGAATTCGGTATCAATATAGACAGAATATTGTCATCAATCTTGCGATTTTAAGTCAAAAATAATGTAGTAATAACAACTTTGACAAATCAGCACACAAAAAAAATAACAGACGGTTAGAAGGTGGACCCAGTGAACGCTCTAATCTCCTCAATCTTTATCAAGCGATATATGGACAAGAGAATGACAATCATGTGTGAATGTGCCTTAGACCGGACAAAACAATTATTACGTTACATCTTTCATCACTGTCGATAATATTTTAGATTGCTGTCTTGCTGTCTCTTTCACACGTCAGTTTTCTTATTTGCGGCAAGTTTTCTGACTATTAAAAAATATCTATAAGTTGCTTTCTCTAGGCGCTGCATGCAATGAATGAAATCATTAATACCGCTTTAACTTTTTTTATTTTTCTCAGATTGCAATCTGAGAAAGAAGAAAATGTCCGAAACTCATAAATTTTATGTTACAGAAAATTTAGATTTGTCCTGAATCAATCATTGTGATTACTCTATTAGGGCAAATACCTGCGGTGCATATTAAATACAGTATGACTTCGGAACAATATCAGCGAATGGCCTGATAGGAAATCACAGCAACTCTGTCGTAGATGTAACTCATGCTATAGGAAACGTTTATAGATGGGAAGATCAGTCGCTAGAGTGCGCTGTCTTATACCTCTGCTACACACTGAGTGCAGTACCAGTAATAGAAGGCGAAAGAAGAGTGTACCCTACATATTGAGTGACGGGTTTTTAAGGTGTTTTCGGGCTGGGACAAAGGTAAAAAACAAAGGGGAGGGTCGGTTGGATCGGGGGGTCATCACATTTCATGCAACAGTTTGGATAGGGCCATTTCAGTACGTGCATGAATCTGGGAGACGGTCACCAATTTGTGTGAAAGGATATTGAAAAGATCGAGTGATGTTTTTCACCCAAAATTATTGGTTTACTTCTCATGGTAGTCTGAAGGTGAAGTATCAAATATTCAGTTTTCCCTGGCAAAACTTGATATATGTTATTTGTAAATATACACGTATGTGTATGTTTATATGTAAGTGTTGTTAAACATCGACTTTTAGGCTGTAATAACTTTATTGATAAACAATAATAGTGCCCTCTCAGGATAAAACTACACGCCAAACCATAAATGAAGGTAACCGTTACTGCTATTGTCCCTTTTGCGATCACACATTAGAAAAGTTTGGAAACAGGATGACTTTCCTCACAGCTATAAACACATCCACCACCAGAAGCGCAAGAACTACTACAGTACCAGCATTAGCACCCTCACCACAACAACTACCAAGTATGGTTTTACAAGTTTACACAGAGCCTGTTGCTGCTATTCGTATTTCTTAATAATTATTTGATTACGAAATAGAATATGGGTACCTGTCGCCCGAATGATATATTAATGCTTTTTCGATGCGTAAACACATGCATGTGTTGATTCAAGAGAACATGGATTTCATGTTCTGATCATCATACTGTAAAATTATAGAGTGACTCTTTTTTTAATTAATAGATTACCCAATATTTCGCCTAGTCTTTGCCATGCTCGTATCCAAAATTTACGGAATATTTTGACCAAACTAAATCGTCAATGTATCGCTTCCGTTTCATCGTTCATTGATCAAATATTTACTTCAAAGTAAACTATACTTTTATCATCTAACTGCGACAGAGTTTGCAGGATACAGTAACCAATATCATAATTCGAACACATCACAGTCACTGTCAAAGTCACTATCAAACTTCTCAACGAGTTACCTGCCTAATGGGATACATTACAATACAAACATTGCCTCACTCACTTACATAGCCCTCCTTGGTATCGCTTCTGTTCAGTACCTGGTTGCCGTAAGGACTACATCCCACCTTCAGTGCTACAATGACAAGTCATGTTCCACGGTGCAGCTTGACATAAAGTGAACATTCCTTTTACTAAATGCAGCTACTCGAATATGGAATAGTTACCCACTAGAACTTTGCCGGTCACCTTGTCAGGCCGGATTTCAGGGAGATTTTTTGTTAATGTGTATTTGAATACAGGGCTCGAAATTAATTTTTTTCCCTGGTAGTCCGATTGGGCTACCATTTTCTGAAGTTTGTAGCCCAGCGACAAGGTCTGGTAGCCCATGCATGAATGAAGAGGTTTCTTTTTGTAAAGGGTATCTTTATTTATATCTAGACTATGAACGATTTATTTTGCATGATTCTATCCAGGAAGTGAATTTTCTAGTCATTTGACATAAATACCTGCAGATCATAGCCTTAGAAGAACGGTATACCATGTGCAGTGGACAACGGTGACGCCTCAAAGTTTCACGAATTATTCACACATACGCAGAACTTATATGCAAATTTTGATGTTGGCAATGACAACGACTTTTCTTGAACTTTTAAGTAACTTTAAGTAGAGCAGTCTCTGTACTGTGAAACTTTCTGTGTTTAGATTACAAAGTTTCCAGTAGCAAGTTGGAAGTGGGGAGTGACAGTGTTTGCCATTATTTTATGACAAATAACAAATCTCATACGATAGCTTTTTAGGCTATTGCTTACTTGAATAACGTAATAAAGGTACTTTTCCAGACTGTAGGGAGCGATTAACGGTTTGTGTACAGAATTAAATTATTCAGGCATTTCTTCAGCAAGGCTGTGGGAAGGGGATCAAGACAGCTTGTTTGACTGTATGATGAGAGATAATTCTTCGGCTCTGGTCGGATGGAAAGACGAGATACTGAATTTACCAACGATATGAAAATTTAAGAACTAAGAATCTAGTCTATACAAGGATTTATATTTATCTTTTTTGCACATTACAAAGATGGAGGTACAAGCGAGATTACTGTATTTTCTGGTTGGCAGTTTCACTTTTTGTCGTTGTTATGCTCATTTTAACACTTCCTTTGTTGTGTTTCGCACCTCCTGCGATCTTTTGTTTTCCTGTCTACATACCTTTTTACAGTGAATAATTTTCTGGGTACGTTTGTTTTGGGCTACAGTCCTGTGATTCAGTTTTTGCACGGAGCACGGTTATCGTACCCAAACGTGCATGAGGATACAAGCAAGATGGTCTTTGCTTAGATTTCTAGTTTTCGAAAACTGATACTATATACCACTGATCGAATTTAGGAATACAACGTATTGCTGTAATGTTTCATATATTGAAGATCAAAGATCATTGAAGATCAAAACGGCGGCTACTGTCTTGCAGTACCGACACTGATAGTTGCAAAGGCGCCTGATATATTCATGAAAGCAATAATACATTACATTTTGTGTAACAACTTCTCTAAGGCTCAATGTATTCAACTTGAATTGAGATAAATTAAGACTTTTCCATCATCATACCGTATGGTTGGAATAGTGGAATCAAATGTAAGCATTAATTTGTCAAAATTGGTTAAATTGTGAATGATCAAGGGTGGAGGTGGGCTGAACCTTCGTGGCGCAGTGGTAGAGTCCAAGCCTTTGGAACCATAGTCAATAGAAGTGAGGTCGAATGAATAGAGTTCGATACCCGCACAGGCCCACCTTGATGCAGAGACACTTGGCGCACTTCTACTTGTACAAGCTACAAAAGACAGAACAAGACGAAAACCAGGCCCGAATACGGCCCCCAGTCTGCAGTTCATTATTTTTATTAAAATGGAGACAGTGGTTTCCATGGTTGGTATAGTCATAGTTTTTCTCGGGGGTTTATGGTATAGTGTACTTTTTTTTTAAATAAAACTTTTACTTTTATTCTTTGGAGGTAGTAAGTTATATTATATACTTTGTTCTGCTTTCATGACCCATTATCATTATCACTTTGAAAATGTGATGGAAAAAATGTGTGCAAAAGTTGGAACAACCAGGAAAACTCTTTCCATGTAGGATATCCCTATCTAGGCTAGCTATTGATTAAGCAAGAAAGTACTGTAACTGTATTACTGACATCAAAGACATATTTTCAAAAAAGCAACATTTGAAAATATGACCAAGAATATACCAACATCACTGTTGTGTAAATCAAAGTCTTGAAATGTGACAAATAAGTCTACTTCTATGACTTCAACAGGACTGTCTGTACATTAATTGCCGTGCCTGGTAACTGCACTAAAAGCGAGATATGTGGAGAGTGAAAACATTTCATGATACAAGATATTAGGGCTACAGTTCAACTTGGGAAAAAGTCTCTGTGATAGTGTAGTCCATGGCATGCAGTGAAACAGAAAGTGTGACACGATGATATATTCAATTACATCATATGCCATCATCAGTTCACATAGAACTTGAAGATGAATTCCAAACTATGATTAGGTTGGCCCTGTTACTATGTCCTAATATCTATCCAACAGTAGTAAAAAATGAATAAAGATAGAAACATCGAAGTAAAACTAAATTAAGCTTCATTAAACCAAGGTAAGTTTACTTCAAGTTGAAATCGATGCGGTCGTTGAAAGTTATGCTTAGGTCAAGGACGATGTTAAAATCCCTGTGCCGGGATCAGATTGTCTTGCGGTAAAATCTACTTATTAGATTAAAATTTCAATGGAAAACAAAAGGCTATGACACTCCATAATCCTCTTAGCAGCTAGGCGATGTTGCCGTGAGTGTGTGGGGGGGTTCGAATCCCGTTTGGGTTATAGTAAAACATTTATTTCTTATAGACTAAAACAAACTTGATCCCGGATCAGGTTTAAAGTCGCACATTCAAAATTTTCATTGAAGGTAATATAATTTTTCAGATTATGTGACACAAAAACACAAATTCCACCAGAGTACCTACTACTTTTACGGACTCTTTTTCTAACATTGGAATAAGCTTTATGAGTGGGTGCAAGCCAATTTGTGAAATCACTAGTTTCGCAAATACTGACAATAGAAAATGTGGAAAAATAACGCTTCAATGAATAATTTTGAAAGTGCGACTTTAAACCTCTCGCATTCCATGTTACTATAGTATGGAACACATTTTGGTAAATACTGATATCTGCATTTTCTCTCTGAATATTGTGCAGTTGCCGGGCCTGGCAACACTTCTATATGCCCACCAAGTCGTTAGTTTCAGCTTGTATTTGTACTTTTTACCGTCAATAACTTATTTATCGTAACTTAAATATGATTGTTATTCGGCATCATTTTACAAGTGGTAATAGCCACAAACCGATGACGCCAAAATTACAAAACACAGACGCCCCGTAATTGCGGCACTGACTAACTAATAAGGTTAAAATAATATAAATTTGCACTTTCTTCAAATCAGTGTCACAATTTCCGACTGCTTCGTTTTTGTATCGACACAAAATCAAGCAAATGAAGACCATCACAGACTTTTTAGGGTTAGGGTTAGTTAGTTCATGTGGTCGCGGCAATAATTCCGTCTCATTCCGGGTATAATATGTCCCCTCACACATTTTATACATTAAATTTGTTGTCATGTACAAACTGACCCCGACGGCAATGGCCATATTGACTCCTTTTCATAATACAGTACGGTAGTTGCCGAAGACGGCACACTGTTACGTAACAGAATTCAGAGTTCATTCAAATGCAGATATCAATATGACAGCCAAAAAACCTTTGTATGTTTTCATTTGCATTACTTCTTCTACAGACCAAAAATCACACCTGTACATTAATTAGTTCAAACTCTGTTATTGATTGTTTTAATTTTTTCCAAAAATTTGTTTCCTTTATCTTTGCGATCATGCCTCCCAATAGATTTTTGGGCCGGCTGTATCATGGAAATGTATGAATACACGGATGTAAAAAACATCTATAATGAATTCAAGTTCCGAAAGTCCAAATACAGCTTGTGTCGACACTGTGACAGATATTGGATGTTAAGAGTTATTGGTTGCGATATTCGTGCTTGTTTTTTAATTTCTGTTGACTGGCATAATGCCAATGCTTTATCGATTTGTTCCTCCAGGTTCCAGTATTATTCTGATGGATGGCGGGGAGGGGGGCTTATTCATCGTTGTCCAAGTCTCCTCAGTTCTCTCATTTCACCGCTAATCATCGTCTTCATTTTGTGGATCCTCAAACCTTGGCCCACACCAACACCATTATAAATTAATCATTTCCTGCTTAGCATTATCATCCTAACGTTTATATGGAACATTACATCCCTTTCTCGCAACTTTTTCTCGTGGAATACAGGTTATAGGTAATACTTCGCATGCTGGAAGGAAGTGCTTGGTTCAAGTCCCGGTAGCGGTATTGGTTGTTGTGTAAAATTGTGTAACTATAAACTAACACTTCTCTCCCTGTCATTAATCAATCCATGCTTCCACGTAGGTATCAGGGTGTCTGATAGAGTAATAGGATACTACAAAAAGAGGGGATTGAGTGAAGATAGTAAAAACTTGCGACCCTTCTTTTCAATCATTTTTTCCAAGCCCCCCCCCCCAAATAATTTATCGCCCCTTTTAGAACGTAACCTTCGACCTCATTTTCATAAGTACGCACATCTTTGACGTCATCAGTTTGTGGCTATACCACTTGTAAAATGTTGCCGTTTTTTCTTCTTTTCTCGCTCTCATCATGAACGGAATCAAGTTCTTTCTTGTGCGTCGCACTGTAGGCGGAAAGTCTTCCGTACTGAAAAAAAATCGATTCTTTAGCCATGATCTGACGCGCGAGTTGTAGAATTCTCGTACGACCTTTAAACGACAAAAATTAACATTATTCGGGCGCGGAGTTCCAGCCTTGGGTCTAAACTCGAGTTAATGAGCTCTTTCTATTAACATTTCACGCTACAGTTCTTCGTTAGACACATGTAGCTTTGCCTGTAAGACTTCGCGTACAGCAGTTTCGCACTCTTCCCAAGTTTCCTTTTGCTGCTCCTGAATACCTCCAAATATCAAATTGTTCCGACAGGTCTGTGAACGAAGACCGACTGCTTCTCTTTTCAACCCTTCGATTCTTTCTGTTAACTTTTTATTTTCTCTTACTGTGTTTTCTGTGTATTTTCAACAGTTTTTGTAGCGTGTCTCATTTCTTTCTTCAAGTCTTTCATGTCCACCTGTATTGCCTTTAAAATTGGTAGAACCAATTCCTTACCCTCTTCTTATTGTTCTTCGATGTTAATCAAGTCTCCACTTGTCGAAAGTTTCATTTGTCTTGTCTGGCGAGGGCCTAGATTCAGTTCCACTTCACCACCGAGTTGTAAAAGACGAGAGACATACGGTGTAACTGCAGCATCCACTTATTTGTCTACCAATTTTGTCAACTTTGGCAAATGCGCGGGTTACTTACAACGAATTCATCGTTCCCCGCGACATCGAAATAATTTTCATTTGCCAAGCTACCGCTGGTTTGTAACCAGTTCTGATATTTTTCAGTACCAAAGAGTAACGTAAATGTCCCGGTAGTAAGAAAACCAATGACAAATTCAGTACAGAAGAGTCGATACAACAGCTCCTTGTATGGTGACCATTCCATATACCGCGTGTACTGTTCAACTGACACGTCTTTCTAGTTTTTTGGTGCAGAAAACTGCCAATTCGGATCCTCCATACCATTATACCAACACCCATGTTCTCGTCCTTCTCGCTGGAGCTTCTTATAAGACAAATTTAAGGTTTACTTGGTTTGTTTGACTGACGAAACTGAGTTGGAAGACGGAGCGATGAAACAGTGCTGCTCAGTCTCTGCAGTCTCTGGCGACAAGTGACCGACCCGGATGTTACCTTCCATACCCTGCAAGTTGATATTGAGCGTAATAACTGATGAACCTGCATTTCATACTACGTCCTAATGTCATTTAGTTTTGGGTTTGTCTTTCAACCAATACGCCATCAACGACTGTCCATCGATACCAGGATTATACTTGATTATCCCCATGTATTTTTCCCAACGCTGCTAGGTTGGGTATCCTGTGACTCTTACATTACCATAAAAGACACAGGCTAATTTGAATTCACGTAATTCTCGACCATCATTCCATACCTTTGCAACAATCCCGAGTTACTGATCCTTGTGTAGCTTTAGAATTGACATTCACGAGTGATCGCTTCTTGAAGTGTGAATTAATGTTTTTTCATTTAAGTTGTAGAAAAAAGTCGCCGTATAAAAATAGTGCACTCCAGATATTGAATTTCTTACCATCAGTATCCGACCGTACTATTTACCTCGGGAATTTTCAAAGATTGTTATTTGCAATTATCATCGTCGGCGATTTCAATGAATGCCAGTTGAACAGGGTTCCTCCTGACTACCATCAGTATGTAAACTGCCCAGTTCGGAACTATAAGATTCTTGATTTCTGCTTTTCTAACATTTCTAATGCCTACTATGCTCGAACACTTTCTGGGCTCGGAAAATGTGACCACTGTATGCTACACATGATGCCATCATACCGACAAAAACTTAAACGAGAAAAACCAATGTTACAATGTTACAATAGACACCCGATTCAATTGAAAGGCTACGTGCTTATTGGGATGAGCTCCATAGCGGAGATTGCAACAGTTCAACGGAGGTGATAACTGATTACATAATTTTTTGTATTTGATGTATGCATACCGGCAAAGACTGTGAAACGTTACTCAAACAACAAACCATGGTTTACAAGTAGTCTAAAACATACCATACAGCTTAAACAGGAGGCATTCAGCAATGGAGATAAACAACGTCAAAGAGAAGTTCAAAAATTGCTGAAAAAAGAAATAAGAAAGAAAAAATATGAATATGAGTGCAGAATAGAAAATTACTTCCACAAATATATTGCGCATGACACCTGGCGTGAAGTACAAACAATAACAGGATATAAACCATCGACGAATAAGTTGAGAGTTGCAAAGGAAAGAGATTTCGCGGACGAACTTAATGAATTTTATGCGAGATTCGATAAGGATGGCAATGAACACAAATTAACTGATGAACTCATTACCTTTGGTGACCAAGGTAGGGATAATAATGCAAATATTGTGATAAGTTTAGAGGAGGTGTGTATAGTTCAGAAATGTTAAAGTTCGTAAAGCCGCCGGTCCCGACAATACCACAGGGAAACTTCTTAAAGAATGTTGTATCCACTTGGCGCCGACTTTTACCAAACTCTTCCAATTGTCACTTGACACTCATACGGTCCGTCGCTGCTGGAAAACAAGCTGTATCATTACCGTTCCAAAAGTAGCAAGGCCAGAGAAATATAATGAATTCCGACCTGTTGCACTCACGTCAATTCCAAGGAAATGTCTTGAAAGAATCCTCCTAAAATATTTGGTTTCTCAAACATTACTGTACCAAGACCCACTACAATTCGTTTACCGCCAACACAGGAGTTACAGAAGATGCAGTTCTCTGTCTTCTGCATACCCTCACACAACACCTTGATACTTCCAATGCGTCTGTTCGAATTTTATTTGTGGACTTCTCAAGTGCGTTTTATACTATTTCACCGAACTTGTTAATCAGAAAATTGAAAAATATGTCAGTAAACAGGCAGCTAATTCATTGGGTTGCAGTTTTTTTGGTCAGGAGACCACAGTCTGTCAAGGTAAATTCGATACGATCGCATGTGCGATTGACAAATACGGGCTCGCCTCAAGGCTTGGTTATATCACCGTCATTATTTACCATATTTACATCTGATTGTACCCCCATACATGCGGACAGTAATAATTTACAAATTTACTGACGACAAGTCTTTAATTGGCCTCATTACAGCAGATAAGGACACAATCTATAAGCAAGAAGTGAACAGATTGGTTACATGGTGTGATGGTAATAACTTGTTTTTGATAGTAAAGAAATGATAATTGATTTCAGGAAAAACAAAATCAGTCCACCTTCGTTCAAAATCAAAGGTGAGGAGGTTGAAAGGGTAAATATTTAAAAATATCTTGGGATTCTTCTTACAAAAATGGTTGCATATGTTTTACAGACGGTTGAGTCAATCATTTGTTATTGTATTTCTTGCTGGGGCGGTAGTGTTTCCTCTTCTAATAAAAATCAGATAAATCGTGTCATCAAAGCTGCTAGGAATATTCTAGGCGTACCTTTGTATAGCTTTGATAACTTGTATATGAAAACAGTGAAAAACAAATCTACAACTATAATGTCTGACAAAACGCATCCACTGAATAGTAATTTCATTAAAATGAGGTCTGGTACCAGATACTATTCAATCAGGTGCCGCACAAACAGGTTTAGAAAATTAACTTTTGTACCCTCAGCACTGAGGATTATATTAACCAATTTTCTAACAGGTGAAAAACTCATCGAATGGCAACTGTCATGATTATTTTAAATTGTACTGTCGTTGATCGACAAGTGCTCTGTCTGTTATCTGGAACTGTGCTTTTTAATCTGTGTGATCTCCTTATATTTTATCTAATAATAATAATAATGATAATAGTAATAATAATAGTTACTGTTAACAATATCGGTAGTTCGGTAAAATTGTGGAATATTTGGCTATGCTAATATCTGCATTACTAATGAATGTTCTAAGAATAAAAGCCACTCAATTCTACGTGTACTCCACCTATACTGGTATAGCTTATTGTTATTTAAATTTTGCACCAGGAAATGTTTGGCGAAAAATAACAGTACCGTTTTGTTACAAAACAGGAACTTGTTCTGTTATTTCTCCCCCTTGGCATCAAAGAAGGCGGTTTTTGACAAAGGTAAGAATGAATGTGCCAAGTGCCATTGTTACAGACGTTTTCTATCGTCCTAAGGTCAGGTTGGCAGACACGCTGTGAGTATTTTCTGTATATAAAACACATCGTTTTGCGGGCGATCTAATTTTGCCTGATATGTTATTCTACTCTATTGTTCTATTATATTCTAATTATTGCCGCTATGTCAATAGTCTATCTGTACATTTTGTGATAAAGGTATGCAGATTTGTCTAAGCTATACTCTTTTTAGAGTTTCGTTGTAGTCTTTCGCAGGTTTGAGTGGAGCTATTCTTGTACATCTATAAAATCGAGCAAGAGAAACATACATAAGTCAGGAACGGTCAAACATTTTTAATCCCCTAGTATACATAATGCGGTATTTTGGATATCGTCAAAAGTCAAACAACATTTTGGTCGATGACCCGTATTCGTACCCTATTAACAACACACATCCACCTCATAAAAATAGTCTGTGGCTACTAGTAGTATGCTCACCAAACTAAATTATGTATTCACACTCCATCAGTGCAACATATGGTCATTATCCCGCATATGTTATGACTTGCTGAGTAAATAAACGTTTTCAGTGCACGTCCTACACAATCCTGTTTCACCAACCAAAGTGAGAGGATCTGTCAAGCTATCAATTACACTGTATTATGATAGTCATCGGTGATGTAGGGACTCACCTATACAATCTGTATTCGGAATCGCGCGCATAAACCATACGTAACTTTTCCCGTACGATAATAAATTTCAAGCGTAATACAGTAATTATATTCCAAAGGGAAGTCCTAACATAGTATCGACTTTAGTCTATTGTTATAGACAGAAAACCATTGCATCAATGATCACATAAACCTAGGCAAATAAATGATCATTGTGCGCTTCACCGCCATCCAGCACTGATGTATAACCCATTTGTTCCGAATTTCGCGTTGCGCACCGTCCGCGCGTCCTTTGTATTACAGGCGTTATTGGAATGTGACCGCCGCACTGTCGGCGATCTGCTATAATGCCGCTGACTGTAGTAATAACTGTTCATCCACTTCCATGAAATCCAACATCTTTTAAAGTTATGGAGATCAATAAAGAAGCAGAATTTATTCTTTAACGAGTCAACTTCGTCCGTGTCAACGTCACAACAATCCTTATCTTCTGCAAAATATCGGCTTGATTCATACCAAAATGAAGTGGCTCTATCTTTTGTGCGTACCTTGCAGTGCTAATTATATTTTTCCCGATCTCACCCACGAATGGTTACAGAAACGGATAATTGTGTCCGATTCATTGAATGGGAATGGTTTTTACAAGGAAAAAATTACATCACCCATAAATCATATCAGGGATATAGTCTGTTCTAAAAACGTTAATCTTTATGGGTTATTGCATAACCTAGAGATCAATTTGTCTCCTTATCTTTTTTGCATCTTAAGGTAAACTCATATTTTAACGGTACAATTACAGGCACTTTTTTTTCAATCGGCCAGAACTTATAAATGCACCATTTGCCAATCAGAACCAATACATTTTAAATACTTGCCGCAATTTTTAAGAACACATCGCTTCTTGTAAAACTGTTGAAAATGATATGACAGTCAGGTAATTCAAAATCTCTGCAAAATAATTGTTTTATTTTGCATTCGATTTTAGTACCATTAATTGATTAAGCTAATAAGCAGCGTAATTTATGTTCAGAGAATCAGTGAATCACTCGTTTTCCAACAAAACAAATACTTATTTAAGGTAACATTCTGTGTAAAAAGCTTCCACAATTGTGATTATGTATATCAGTCTAGGTGCTACTATAGATCAGTCTATTGACCCACAAAGCACGTAAAGGTTGAATTTGTTTGTCAATAGTAGTAATAACTTTTCATCCATTTTCATGAAATCCAAAATCTTTTAGATCAATAAATCCTAGAAGAAGAATTTATTCTTTAACTAGTCAACTTCGTCCATGTCAACTTCACAACAAACCTTATCGTCTGCAAAATATCAGCGTGATTCATATAAAAATGACGTAGCTCTATCTTTTGTAACTGTTAATTTATTAATGTAACTGATTTTTCCACAAAATATCCGGTCTATCGTCTCGTAGTACGAGACTCTGTACCCATACCGACACTTTGTACGCTCCTAGGGCAAGGCTTGCTCGTCTCTTAGACACAATGATGCCAATTCATGCCATTATGTCTAAGTGGGCATTTTATGATTTGGATTTTTTGTGCATGTGGTTTTGTACAGTGTATAGTTTTTCTGTTTTTGTAACTGTTTTTGTTACAGGTTTCAGGTTGTATTTTTGTAAACTAAGTATGTTTGTATATTATATGTCTAGATGGCTTTGGGGAGATTAGCATTTATGCTTGCCAGGTTTAACGTGTTTTTGATTTTAAGCCTCTTTAAATGAAGTTTAAATAAACTAAAAATATATAAATAAATAAACATAAACCTAAGAATGATCAATGATAGCTGAGATTTGGTCGAAATTAATGAACTCAATATTGATATTTGACCTGATTGGCTATATGGCTTGCTTGCACAAATTCATCAAATATGCAAATGGGTCAATAATGCCTCTAGTTTGATATATCGCGTAATTACAGAAATTTGTTGGATATATGCAAATGAGCCATGCTTCTCAAAACTTACAGAATATGTACACCAAAGTATGTAAACAAATAACAGAGGTTTAATCAAGATCAGTGCATCAGTATATATGGCAAACTCTGAGAAATTCATTAAATATACAAACTAGCTATTATCAGTATGTCACACTCAGCAATATCTTTGCATAAGTTGACACCTTAGAGGTCTGATGAAATTCAATACGTTTATTCGGTGTATGGCTTTATGTAAAATAATTCGTGAAATATGCAAATGAGTGTAAATGAGCACATGTCACTGTTACAGTTTTCGACAAATTGGTCATGTCAGGCCGGAGCTGGCGGACGGAATCCAAACCTTAAGTCCATTCGTCCGGCGGGGACTAATAAGGTTAACGCCTTAAAGAGTCTGAAAATTTCAGTATCAAAACAGGGGAGTCGTTCTACCAATAGTTGATGCCTGACTGAAAATTCCACACAAGGAATTTAAGATAGTATGCGCCTCAATAGTGAAAGCCTTAAACTTTTGTTCAAATTTTCCTCAACGAATCTTTCAATCATACTCTTTCCAATTCAATAATAAAAATCGGGGTCACCGTGCAAATTTTGGTACTACAGAAAGAATTAACTCAAAATTTATCGATATTTAAAATTCAAAATTCAAAATTGTCGCCATCCCTGTGTTAACTCTTTCTTACACCAAGAGCTTTAAAATGAACCTCCACAAGTGGTATATCAGAATAGAATTGTGAAAGTTTGAGAGACCGAATATCTGTCCCCGAGGCGCGTTCTATTGGTCCTCGTAAGTTCCGAAAATAAAGGATCAAAGATTCGGTCATAAACGAGCTCTTCATCACCAGTGTGAGTTCAGGTCACGGAGTTCCCTGCATTCTTTCGAAGCTTTCAATGTCTTCTCGTTGACAATTATTAAAAGTTGTTGAAAATGTTATGTTCGGTAAACATGACATAATACGGCAATGCAAATGTCTGCATTGCGATTTGATGCTCTGAAACAACTCAAAACTTTGATCACTCCAGCAGAAATTGTACTCTTCATTGTAATTGACCTTGTAAATTGTCCCGAGATTGGGTAAGGTAGAAACATCGTCCCTTCATTTTGTTCCTTATAAGTGACACGGTTTTAAACCTTTGAGGGCTGTACTTTTTCCCGCCAAAATTTTAGTTCAAAATTTTACCAATTTTTATGAAGTTCTTTGTAATATTTTGACAGTCTTGCATTGAATAGAGAACGCTTTTTATTGGCTATAAGTTTTTTGATCAAAGCTTCGGAAAAAATCTGAAAATAAATGTCGGGGTTGCAATTTATGAAGGTAACAAAAGTTGGGTGTGACGTGCAAAGGGTTCGAACTTTGCTTGACACGTTGTTGTTAATTTGTTTTTCTGTTGCTCTAATCTATGTGGCGTCTATTTTGATGCCCTTTCTTTTCGTTTTACCATAATGGTATTCAGATTTCTTAGTGCCACAATCTCTTTTTATGTGGTCTTATTGTAAATATATCTCAGATTTGCATGGTAATTAAATATGTAAAGTGGAGTAATACGTCTTCTAAGGAGTAATGAAATCAGAAAGTGCACGTTGAACTTGTGAAAGTCCGACCGGGGAACCTTCCTTTCTTTGTAGTTGTCCTTTATTATGTTCCCTGAATGGTGTGCACAACATTTTTCACGCTGCATGCACGGTGGAATTTTCTGGATAAATCAGCACTGGGATATGAAATTCTTGTGATTTCGGTGTAATTAAACGGAAAATTTGTAACAAAACCGAAAGAAAAACGTGGAAAAAACTAAATCGAAGATTTTCACAACTGTTAGTTAACCAGCTATTTTGAGTGACACAACCACAACCATCACCACGACGTTAGCAATAACATTTATCTTTTCGAGCTGTTTTGTTGGCTTCGCTTAATCTATTTGTTTGCATTTCTTTAATCAGAGAAACCTGTAGATAAGGCATGTCTTTAGATGTTACCATGGTTGGATGCAGAACTGTATCAGTGGCGCTGTTCACAATACTACTGAACATCAATGAAGCTATCAGTTGTCCCTCAGTGTGCAGATGTCCGTCGAATAGCCACGTCGACTGTGACTACAGATCCTTGACAGTGATACCCTCAGGCATTCCAGCTGAAACTGTCATCCTTTACCTTCGTTACAACAGCATAACGTCACTATCCACAGAGGCGTTCAGTTTTCTGACACGGCTAGCGAACTTGTACCTCAACAATAACCCCATTTCAGTCATATCATCCGGGGCATTCCGTGGACTGACCAGTCTAGAGAAATTATATCTTTTTTACAATAACATCACCGCACTGTCATCTGACACCTTTAACGGTTTGTCCGGCTTACGAAATCTGCGTTTGCACGACAACAAGATATCAACATTACCATCAGGAATCTTCTCTGGTTTGGATTCGTTAACAGAACTTTTTCTCTATAACAATGACATCACGACACTGTCATCTGACAGCTTCAATGGTTTGTCCAGTCTACTATATCTGCATTTGTACAACAACAAGATATCAACATTACCATCAGGAATCTTCTCTGGTTTAAATTCGTTAATATATCTTTATCTCTATGACAATGATATCACGACACTGTCATCTGACAGCTTCAATGGTTTGTCCAGTCTACTACGTCTGCATTTGTACAACAACAAGATATCAACATTACCATCAGGAATCTTCTCTGGTTTAAATTCGTTAACAGAACTTTATCTCTATAACAATGACATCACGACACTGTCATCTGACACCTTCAATGGTTGTCCGGTTTACTAAATCTGCATTTGTACAACAACAAGATATCAACATTACCATCAGGAATCTTCTCTGATTTAGATTCGTTAACAAATTTACAGTTACAGAGCAATGAAATCACAGCAGTTGCTAAATTTGACAACCTACCACCGCTTATTATTTTGAACTTTGGGCATAACTGCATCACTGCATTGCAAGATGGGGTGTTTGAAGGATTAACGAAGCTACAAACTCTTCACCTGCAAAATAACAGTATCGCAATTATATCTCCTTCAGCATTTCGAGGTTTGTCAAATCTCAAATCTTTGTATCTTAGCAATAACAAACTCTCAGCATTACCAATTGCAGTCTTCGATAACATGAAAATAGAATCATACATCAATCTTTATCTGCATGACAATCCATGGGCGTGTGATTGTCGCCTCCGTGGACTGCGACAGTGGGTCGAGGATAACAGAGAGACAATCAACATTTACATTTCCGAGATAACATGCCAAACACCACAGGCCTATGCTGGACTTGATTTCATGGATATCCCAGAAGCGAATATGATATGCACTTCTCCCGAATTCTCCAAACCCATAAGATGGCTTGACGCTGAAGAAGGTAATCCCGTAGAATTGACCTGTAATGCAACAGGTGTGCCTGAACCATATGTTTCTTGGATAACACCGAATGGAGACACTATAAACAAAAGCAGCAACAGCAATGATGCAACGGTTGAATTTGGCGATCTGGAGCTAAACAGCCAAGATACAATTGTAATACTGAGATCTCAAATGAAACATTCTGGATTGTATGCATGCATAGCTGTAAACTTACAAGGCAATGCGGCTTGCATCACACATTTGCGTATTGTTCAGAAAGTGGCATCTCCCACCCTATACAGTACGACGGCTATCGATCACAACTCAACTATACCGATTACAAACGCGAAATCGATTTCAGAACACAAAAGCTGTGCAGGCATAGCAACTGGAACATTCTTTGGCGGACTTGTTTTAGGTGTAGGTGTGATAATAATAATTTTGGTGGCAGCTGTTAAAAGGAAACGTACGCGTGAAGAAGATAACTGTCAAGAACAGAAAGCAAACCTTAAGTTCAGATTTAGTGACTTAACGAACATTTTCAAAAGTCGACACGATAGCGAAAAAAGAAATGATAACATTGCCAGCGATTCGAATGTCAATGTCACGCAAAATGAGGGCGCTGATGCAACAGATCGCGAGGAAATACACGGTGGATATTTCACACCTCTGGAAATATCTGATCGACTTCCACGAACGCAAATCTATGACAATGCAATTTCGATGGAAACGGGTGATTCGACATACACCTCTCTCTCACCTGATACTAGGGTCCCTGAACATGTATATGAAACCTTCACATGAAATTACATACTATAATAGAAACCATAAAAGGCAAGACGTCACAGTTCCTCAGATCAAAAAGTAAATCAATAACACGATTGCAACTAATTTGAGATAATTGGACGATAAAGTGTTTTCAGTTTAAGCTGTAAATGTTAGCTTGTCTGCTTTTCCTTTGTAAGTTATACTCTTGTTTTTATGAGTAATTTGTAATGTTGCAACCTTCAGCTATAGGGTACCGAACATTCTTGAGAAATTTCAGAAATGTGAAGAGCCATTATCCCAAAATAGTTCCAATCGTGTTCATTAGTAATAATAAAGTAATTAATAAATAAATAAATATGTAAATAAATATAAACTCTAAATTAAGGCCCTATCATCAAATGATAGATTGAGATTACCAACACAAAGTTGAACATATTGTGGCATTGCGACAAATAATGCTCGATTTGAGAATTATGCTAATATACGAATTTGTGTTTATTGGACAATAGTTGTCGAACGACGGTGATATGTAAATTGGGAAAAAGTTTAAATGATGACATATGTCGTCAGGCGAGGCATATCCCTGATGAGGTGAAATAAAGCCGCAGTTGGAACGGCGTTAAAATAAAGTTTACATAATTATGTGAATTGCCATGTTTATCGGTTAAGAAATATGAGCATGATATGAAATCTGCCCTTACAATTGCACTGAAAGCATATATGCAGTGTCTTCAGTTTAATCGTATGTACCGGTATAGAGATTGACTAATAGATTTCATTTATTCCTTTGATTCTTCGCCATCAAGCCTTCACTTCAACTCTGTGTAAGCAGGGATGGCCAATTTAATTTTAAAGCACATCTAAATCACACTGTATGGCGATCTTCGTTTGAACTTACTGTAAGGCATATGCCTGAAGTACACTTTGCCAAATCATTGTTACGAAAAAAATATTTCCTTAAGAGGTCCTCCCAGAGTTATGCTGATGTGTAACATTGTACAGTATGGAAACGGTATTCTTCACGTTTTCTCACTCTTATTTTTGATAAATTTTGAATATATGGGCAAATGTTTGAATATTTATAGGTACAATAACAGCAGCACGCCTGTCTCGTTTTACCAAAGGCAAGGTTTTCTAGTGTTTGTAGGCTAGCAGGCATCCTTGAATCAATGATTTAAGTATTCGTAGTGTGACCTTGTAATATTTCTAACGATACGAGTAATGTTGTACATATATTTTGAACAATGTGAGTTGTATTATGGTTGATCATGACTTACGGATAATCTTTTTCGACGTCTATTGTGATGTCATTTATGTTATGTACGTTTTAAAATTTAAGTTACATTTAGCATGAATTGTTGGCTGTGACAAACTGATAGATTTGGTCGTGAGTAAATTCGATTATAACATGTTGAAAACTTCTATTATCAAGTTACATTCATATTTCAGTTTAATTTGCATTTTAAGCGTATATCATAAAAAAGATCGATTTTTGGTGAAACGATGACATGCTATTATTACACTTATTATCCTTTTTTTTCACACATCAAACATTTGTAACAATTGTCGAATACAATTCAGATCACTTCGTAGTTTAGCATGCTCTACTAAATCAAAAAATTTACAGATATAATTACGTTATTACCTTACTACATATTTTGATTCACCTTTTAGTTGAACTTTTGTAATTAATATCGCCATTCATTTATGGTGTGAACATTATCGATTTAACAGATTTTATCGTAATTGTTGTAGCTAAGATTTAACACTTCCGTTCAATTATACAGCATGTTACGTCTTTTCGAACTATCATAACTACTATTCTAGTTCAATCATTGTTGATATAACTTTGTATTTAACTTTTCCATTATTGTAAGTAGTTCGCATATTCTAGTATTTATATAAATACATGTCACGTCCCGGGACATTTCATTGATGCTATAATTCATTCTATAGCACTTTCATACAGTAATGACATTCATTTAATTGTCAACGTCGTGCAGGCTTCTCCTTCTCTCTCTCTCCCAATTACTATATATATATATATATATATATATATATATATATATATATATATATATATATATATATATATATATATATATATATATATATATATATATATATATATATATCATAGTATACAGATGTCGTCTGGGAAATATAGTCATAGTCATTAATCAGGGCTCGAAATTATCGGTAGTCCCGCGTCCACAGACTACCAACTTTTCCCTTGGGCTACCAAAATTCATGAAATATTACCCCACACAGATTACCAAAGCCCAGGACATGAAATTACTTAGTGGACGACATGTTGATCGCCGTGAGATTACCGACGCTCATACAGTCAACCAAGCTAGACATAAAAAGGCCACACTATGACTTTATTGTGCAAATTAAGAGGCGACAGTGCAGTCGAGTATTTTTGCGACAAACTTTCAATAAAATATCATTATCTGAACTGATGTACCAGGGTGACAGGCTCGGGAAATGATGGCCAATGAAATTCATTTTCATAGTTATTTAATCACAATGCAACAATCACAATTAAACACAAAATTATTCAAACTGCAAAGAAAAAGCTGTCGGGCCATCCACAAATTACGCTTTCCGAAGTGTACGAGATCATCCCATGATAGTGTACCATCGTGGAGAAATATATACAAAATTGCCAAAATAGCCACGAAAGTATTTTGAACATGACTGTACCGAGTTGTCATCCTGAAATTCATAGCCAATCTATTTTTAGCTATGTTATGTTTACACGTGCTGAGTGAAAAGTCGTTGTCATGCAAGGCGAACATCAAACTTTGCAAATAAGCTGAGTCTGCGTATGTGTGAATAGGTCGTCAGTCACCGTTATCCACTACACATGCTATACCGTTATCCTAAGGCTATGATCTGCAGGTAGGCTAATGGTGTCAAATGACTAGAAAATTCACTTAGAATCATGCAAAATAAATTTTTCATTGTCTATATATAAATAAAAATACCCTTTACAAAAAAAAAACCTCTTCATTCATGCAGGGGCTCCCAGACCTTTCCACTGGGCTACCAACTTCAGAAAATGGTAGCCCAATGGGACTACAAGGCAAAAAGGTTAATTATATTCGAGCCCTGCTTACCACTGAACAACGAGTCTGGTTGATTCTCACCGGTGAATTCATTCTCACCATGAAAATCACCATTCTCACAGTGCTTGGTGAGAATTTCCATTCTCACCAAGGAGTGCATTTCTCACAACAGTGAGAATGACAAGAGATTCTCACCAATTGCGAGAAAGCGTCACTTTCTCGCTCCAGTCTCGCAATGTTTTCCTATAGTGTAGAAAGATAGTGCAGAATGGGAGCGCAGATAATTATGCAGATCTCATTATGCGCAGATCGATAACCCAAACCTCTATCAATCAATTTGCGAAATAGTGTCCAGTGATTCACTTTATCGAAGGCTTTTGTCTCATCAAGAAAACAAAGGAAAACAGGGGTATTGTGACGCTTATAAAAATCAATTATTTCTTTTAATAAAAACACACATATCAGTTGAGTGACTTTCTTTAAAACCAAATTGATGATCACTTGTGTACAGTAGACAATCACACTTATCAAGAATGAGTATTTCATACATCTTAGAAATGGCAGTGGCAATAGCAATTGGGCGATAATTCCCAGAATTAGTAACATCACCATTTTTATTCTTTACAAGTGGAACCAAGGTGGAGTCCATCATGCGAGATGGCAAGTAACCATGACTATGCAGTAAACATCACTGAGAGAAGAACATGCAGGCGTGAATGCGCAAACTTTAGATGCTCAGCTGTAATGCCATCTGGACCAGCAGATTTACCAGTGGCTAATTTTGCAATGGAATTTCTAATGGCAGTTTGAGTGACAATCATTTCCTCATCGAATGAAACAATCGAAATAACATCTTTCACAAAACACTCACTACTATTGTTGGTGACAGAGGAAAACAGACTTGCAAAATGGTCACGCCAAAAATTTGCAATGTCATGTTGCCCATTACAGCCATCAATGGTTGATGATAAAGGTGACTTCTTTTTACTTTGAAGACGCTTCTACAACTGCGTGTTTTTATTGTTACAGAGGTTGTCCGCTAAGGCGTTAGCTCTCATTAGAGACTCACTATTTTTACAGATCTTAAAAACATACTTAAACTTAGCACGTGATGTCTTAATGGGATCAAAAATCGGACCTTGTCTAGGATTGCCAGAGTCCCGCCACAACAGGAAAGCATCACGAGCAATGGCATGATAATCTTTAACATGTTGATTCCAACCTGGAATTGATTTAGCCCCATTATTACACCAGATATTAGAAGGAATGCTTTGCAAACCAGCATCCTTCAAAGCTTCAACGATATCATCATACAGTTTTGAAATTGATTGCAAATGAGAAGTTGACTTACGTTTTTTTGACATTTCCTGATCAAAATTAAAAGTGTTCAGTTACCGTTCTGGTGTCAGGTATGCAAGTTTTAATCTAAAGTATGAACCTACTGGTATAATAGGTTCATCCATGGAAAAAATATCGCAGTGAAAAGTATTTTGTGAAAATAATATTTTGAAACAAGGTATTAAGATCGTTAATGTTACTTTTATTTTATACATGTTGTTGTAGTGTAAATGCACTATACGTCTCATGGATATCGTTACTGCATCCCTATCAAAGCGTCACTTGCGACGGCTGACAAATGACGTCAACTTTTACACGTCGTTGGAGGCGTCATTCACGCCGTCGGACGCTGAATTGTGCAGACTGACCGAGGAAGGCGCCACCTTTTGGTGACAGTGCAAACACTTTTAACAAGAATATTTAGTTGCACTATGTTCTTTCAGAAAGGTTACACTTACATCTAAGAAATGCAATGGGACCAATCCCAAGTCTATCAAGTTTGCGGTGTAAGATATGTAATGAGGTTTGAGCTACCCATGGAGCTAGTACAGTGTACGACCTCCATACCCTTACATAAATGATCAACATTTGGTCAAAAGTCAAACTGTTCACTAAGTTTACTTGTGTATGATTCCCTTACGTACGCCAGTGGCGTAAGCAAAACACTCACATAGACCACAGGGTACTGCAAGTATTATTCGTCTAGAAGTCATGAATATGATCAATAAATGTCGTGTATTTAACCTTTTTTTATTATATAAGCCTTACCTGTGTCACATTTGTACCTATTACTTTACCATCGCTAATTCGTCATAGTATTTCAAAGAAAACAGTTTATATCCCTCCTGTTCCCCTTCATTAACGCGGGGGTTTATCGCCCTGACCAAATATCTCGTTAGCATATCATAAGAGCTGCTAACGAGTTATTTGGTCAAGGCTATATGCCCCCGCATTGGTGATCGGTAGGACAAATTAATGAAGGGGATCAGGGAGGGCAATTAACAGAAATGACAACGAAAATTAGACGCTTAACTTATCAGGGATTTTAACATCGTCCTTGACTCAAGCATTACTTTCAACGACCACATCCATCTCAACTTGAAGTAAACTTACCTTGGTTTAATGAAGCTTAATTTAGTCTTACTTTGATGTTTCTATCTTTATTCATTTTTTTACTACTGTTGGATAGATATCAGGACTGGTAACAGGACCAACCTAATCATAGGTTGGAATTCATCTTCAAGTTCTATACGAACCGATGATGGCATATGATGTAATTGAATATATCACCGTGTCACACTTTCTGTTTCACTGCATGCCTGGACTACACTATCGCAGAGACTTTTTCCCAAGTTGAACTGTTGCCCTAATATCTTGTATAATGAAATGTTTTCACTCTCCATATATATCGCTTTTAGTTCAGTTAACAGGCACGGCAATTAATGTACAGGCAGTCCTGTTGAAGACATAGAAGTATACTTATTTGTTATATTTCAAGACTTTGATTTACACAACAGTTATGTTGGTATATATTTTCGGGTCATATTTTCAAATTTTGTTTTTTTGAAAATATGTCTTTGATGTCAGTAATACAGTAACAGTCCTTTTTTGCTTAATCATTAGCTAGCCTAGATAGGGATATCCTACATGGAAAGAGTTTTCCTGGTTGTTCCAACTTTTGCACACATTCTTTCCATCACATTTTCAAAGTGATAATGATAATGGGTCATGAAAGCAGAACAAAGTATATATTATAACTTACTTCCTCCAAAGAATAAAAGCAAAAGTTTTTATTATACCAACCATGGAAACCACTGTCTCCATTTTAATAAAAATAAATGACTGCTGACTCCTTTGCAGACTCGGGGCCGTATTCGGGCCTGGTTTTCGCCTTGCTCTGTCTTTGGTAGCTTGTACAAGTAGAGGTGCGCCAAGTGTCTCTGCATCAAGGTGGGCCTGTGCGGGTATTGAACTCTAATTCATTCGGCCTGACTTCCAGTAACTATGGTTCCAAAGGCTTGGACTCTACCACTGCGCCACGATGGTTCAGCCCACCTCCACCCTTGATCGTTCACAAATTAACCAATTTTAACAAATTAACGCTTACATTTGATTCGGCACCATTTTACAACTGGTATAGCCACAAACTGATGACGTCAAAATCGCCGTACACAAAACACAGACGCCCCGTATTTGCGGCACTGACTAACTAATAAGATTAAAATAATATAAATGTGCACTTTCTTCAAATCACTGTCACAATTTCCGACTGCTTAGTTTTTGTATCGGGTGAAGTACAGTGGGGGCCAGGAATTGGGGTTAGCTGACCAAACTGTCGGAACGGAGCGAGCGAAGCGAGCGGAGTTCCGACAATTTGGTCAGCTAACCCCAATTCCTGGCCCCCACTGTACTTCACCCGACACAAAATCAAGCAAATGAAGACCATCACAGACTTTTTAGGGTTAGGGTTAGTTAGTTCATGTGATCGCGGCAATAATTCCGTCTCATTCCAGGTACAATATGTCCTCTCTCACGTTTTATTCAGCAAATTTCTTATCATGTACAAACTGACCCCAACGGCAATGGCCATATTGACCCCTTTTCAATACCGCACTTGCCAAAGACGGCATCATCTTACGTGACAGAAACCAGCGTACATTGAAATGCAAATAGCAATCGATATGACGGCCCCAAAAAACTTTCTCTGCTTTCATTTGCATACTTTTCGCCACACTAAAATTCACACCTGCATTGTTTCACCGTACACTATAAAAAGCCGGCATAGGCTGCACACTGTCTCTTTCTGGCTGCTTTGCTGCTATCAGAAATATTAGACGAACCTGATAGCTTTCACTATATTTTCACTATAATTTCAAAGGCATATAATATACGTAGGTCAAACAGTAATAATATTCGTCACCAGGATTTCTGTTTTATACTCAATAATGCACTCCTGGCGCTGTAATGTTTCATGCATTCCTATCTTTTCTCTTTTAGATACACCATGGCACAGCGTGCAGTGTTGGGAGCAATTGGTTGTTCTTTTCCGTTAACTCTTCGTGATTTATTTCTTCAAGTCACGCCCGATGAACAAACCGCTATAGAATGGTGTCAAAAGAATGGCCTGTTACACAAGAGGCGCAACTGTCAGTGCGGCAGAGATATGACGTTGCGTCGCCGGAGTGGTCGGGATACATACCATTGGTGCTGTCCCGACCGCTCTTGCGGCGTGGCTATTTCAGTCCGCACTGACAGTTGGTTTCATTTATGCCATTTACCTTTTGTCACCATTCTACAGTTGATGTATTTTTGGTGTTTTAAGTTTTCAGTTACTGATACTTCTTTTCAGTTGTCCATTTCTTCAAAATCTGTTGTAGATTGGTTTAATTTCTGTCGTGAGATTTGTTTTCTTTATCTTCGCGATCATGCCTCCGAACAGGTTGGTGGCCCCGGCTGTATTGTGGAAATTGATGAATCTAAGTTCGGAAAGTCCAAATACAGTCGGGGTCGACACCGTGATGGACACTGGGTCTTTGGAGGCATCGATCGCGATTCTTCAGCTTGCTTTCTCATTTCTGTTGACCGGCGTGATGCGAATACCTTAATTCCTTTGATTTATCGATTTGTTCGTCCAGGTTCTACTATTATTTCTGATGAATGGAGGGCTTATTCTTCGCTGTCCAGGTGTCCACAGTTCTCTCATTTGACCGTTAATCATTCTCTTCGTTTTGTGGATCCTCAAACCTTCGCCCACACCAACACCGTGGAAGGCATGTGGATGCATGCCAAGCGAAGGGTGGGGTACACATCTTCAGATTTATTTCCAACTTATCTTTATGAGTTTATGTGGCGGAAGCGTTTCGGCGATAAAGCTGACGCGTGGATGTCACTTGTTCAACATATTTCAGTTCTTTATCCTTTCAGTGAACAGCCCCTTCATCGACCCAACACTACACTTTAAACAGCTAGCGTATTGTGCCAAAGTTTTCAGATGGTGTCAAAACTAAAACGACAAAGTCAACAGTTCAGGAGGCCACTAACGTCGATGTGATGTGTGAAACTGGTAATGCACAAACCAGATGAAGAAATGAGTTCATACTACTGACAATATGGACGCTACATCATATTGGTAGCGGATTTTGTCTACTTCTGTACTATATGCACTTCGTCAGTTGGTAGAAAACCGAAGTAACAAGCCCCTGATAGTGACTGTATGGACCGTGCATTGTGACATTGACAGCCAATTTATTTTTCGCTTCAGTACTGAATTGACTTCGTCATTTGGCGGAATTTTAGAATGTAATTGTTGTAGTATGTTTCACGAATTGTTCTTCACATTTTCATCCACAATAGGAATGAAATATTGCATTTCACATATGCTAACTGATGAACATCTTTTGTATAAAGTATATTATGTCAAAAATGGAACACATATCTTTTATATTGTAAAAAAAGGCAGCAAACAAATCAACAATAAATATCAAACACACATGTAACAATAAATAAAGTATCTTAAAGAAGCTAGAGTTTTTCAATAACTGTGTGAATACACCAAATAATATGGGAAAAAATCACAAAATTATGTGCACAACAAAGACGAAAATAAAAAAAAATCAAGACAAACAATAAAGAAAAGAAATACACTACCATGAATTCAATAAAAGAAAGAAAATACGTAAATGAATTTAAATGTGCATTAAATGTGAACATTATAAATTAACCAGTTCCTGTTCACCATTATCATACTAATGTTTATATTAAACATTGCATCCCCTTCCTGCAACTTGTTCTCGTGGAGTACAGGTTATAGGTAGTGCTTCACATGCTGAAGGTCCTGGGTTCGAGTCCCGGCAACACCATAAGGTGTTAATAAAATATACTAACTTTATAATTAATGCTTTCTCTCTCGCTAATCAACTGTTTCTTCCACATAGGTGTATAGATGGCTGAAGAAGACATAGACATAGATAGAGTTGAGATAGTAGTAAAATTAGAGAGAGCATAGACAGCAATAGTGAAAATTGGGACCCTTGATTCCACTATTCAAACCATACGGTATGATGATGGAAAAGTCTTTGATTTATCACAATTCAAGTTGAACACATTGAGCCTTAGAGAAGTTGTTGCACAAAATGTAATGTATTATTGCTTTCATGAATATATCAGGCACCTTTGCAACTATCAGTGTCGGTACTACAAGGCAGTAGCCGCCGTTTTGATCTTCAATGGTAAACATTACAGCAATAGATTGTATTCCTAAATTCGATCAGTGGTATATAGTATCAGTTTTCGAAAACTAGAAATCTAAGCAAAGACCATCTTGCTTGTATCCTCATGCACGTTTAGGTACGATAACCGTGCTCCGTGCAAAAACTGAATCACAGGACTGTGCAGTGGCCCAAAACAAACGTACCCAGAAAATTATTCACTGTAAAAAGGTATGTAGACAGGAAAACAAAAGATCGCAGGAGGTGGGAAACACAACAAAGGAAGTGTTAAAATGAGCATAACAACGACAAAAAGTGAAACTGCCAACCAGAAAATACAGTAATCTCACTTGTACCTCCATCTTTGTAGTGTGCAAAAAAGATAAATATAAATCCTTGTATAGACTAGATTCTTAGTTCTTAAATTTTCATATCATTGGTAAATTCAGTATCTCGTCTTTCCATCCGACCAGAGCAGAAGAATTATCTCTAATCATACAGTCAAACGAGCTGTTTTGATCCCCTTCCCACAGCCTTGCTGAAGAAATGCTTGAATAATTTAATTCTGTACACAAACCGTTAATCGCTCCCTACAGTCTGGAAAAGTACCTTTATTACGTTATTCAAGTAAGCAATAGCCTAAAAAGCTATTGTATGAGATTTGTTATTTTTCATAAAATAATGGCAAACACTGTCACTTTTCACTTCCAAGTTGCTACTGGAAACTTTGTAATCTAAACATAGAAAGTTTCACAGTACAGAGACTGCTCTACTTAAAGTTACTTAAAAGTTCAAGAAAAGTCGTTGTCATTGCCAACATCAAAATTTGCATATAAGCTCTGCGTATGTGTGAATAATTCGTGAAACTTTGAGTCGTCACCGTTGTCCACTGCACATGGTATACCGTTCTCCTAAGGCTATGATCTGCAGGTATTTATGTCAAATGACTAGAAAATCAACTTCCTGGATAGAATCATGCAAAATAAATCGATCATTGTCTAGATATAAATAAAAATATCCTTTACAAAAAGAAACCTCTTCATTCCTGCAGGGGCTACCAGACGTTGTCGTTGGGCTACCAACTTCAGAAAACGGCAGCCCAATCGGACTACCAGGGAAAAAGGTAATTTCGAGCCCTGTTAATTCACAGATTCTTGAAAATGTAACAAGTGGTTCTGAGTTTAAAGTTTCATTGTGTAGACCGATTTTTATGTTTTATTTTTGTTTCAAATGTAAAGTGAAATGTCAGAGCTTTGCTGACAATGTTTGTTTCATTTGATATACCAAAATCAGAATCGATTTTAGTCAACTCTTGTAAGCTACTAATAATCAAGAAAGAGACGAAAATTTGATTAAGAAGATGCAATTCTTGTTATTTACGTATATACGTTCATATTCGGTCGAGGACGCACCGCAGAATAGTAATAGCTAGTACAAAGAGTTAAATCTGTACCGTATTAGGCAGTACATGTATGTTTCAGTACGTACTCTCGGACAAAGACAATCGATATTTAAGTAAAGAAGCATTCATGTTTCTTAAGCATGCCTGTCGAAATTGCGAGTAACTATGGTTGATATTGTTTCCGAATAGAAAAGTCTTATTACCTTGTACGATGGAGTATCAAAATACTAAGGAACAGTGATCGGTAAACCTACAAACAAATTATTCCTATCATGTGGAATTGAAATTTCAGAAAACTTCTTCATAGACTTTAAAGCAAATCAATGAAGTTTACCGTCCGAGATATCAATAAAATAAAGTATGCGACGTTAGGTAAAGTTTCATTCCTGTTTTGAGAGGCTTTCAGGAAAGATAAGCATAAAATGCAAGACTTTGTGTCAAGATTTACAACTTTTTTATTGAGTTATTCTATATCATCAGTCAGAAATGGTTCGTATTGTGTCAGAGAGTTAAATATCGTTCAAGTATTCGGTCCAAATTAATTAAGGTAAAACGCACCTCGGGGACAGACATTCGGACTCTCAAACTTTTACAATTCTGTTCTGATATACAACATGTGGGGGTTCATTTTAAAGCTCTTAGAAAAAGAAAACTTTTCCCTGGCTTAGTTTTTCGAAATTCGAAAATTTTTATTTTTCTCCATAGAGTTAACACAGGGATGGCAGTCATTCTGAATTTCTAATATCAGTAAATCTTGGGTAATTTGTTTCTCTAGTACCAAAATTTGCACGGTAACCCCCTATTTTTATCCTTGATTTTGAAAGAGAATGATTGAAAGATTCCTTGAGGAAAGTTAGAGCAAAAGTTTAAGTCTTTCACTTTCGAGGTGTATACTACCTTAAATGTAGACGTCTCTCATTTCAACAATTTGATATCATCTGATACGTGATGACTTTATCAATTAAATTAGGAGATAAATTCCGTTTAAAATTTATCTTCTTCTCTGAGGTCCGTTTCCCTTTTAAAATTAATGCCTAAGAAGACACAGTCATGAGTGCGTTGTTTCGGTAACACGCTCAGAAAAAGTTGGAATTCGATAGCACGCTATTTGTGATACTACCATAAGATCAAAATGAATCTTTGAAGTTGCCTATTTGACAAATCAGTATTTTCGAACAAGGAAAGTATGAAATCAACAGTGAACTACTGTGATAGCCTAAGGGTCATTTTTGTACATTTTTCAGTGTTTGTGCTTTGGCTCTTCAAAGTGCCTAGAGGGTTTAATCTGTGTAATGGTCTTTTACAGCTTTATTGTGATACAAAACCCCTCGCTGTGAAGATTTATCTCGATGTATGCGATAGGTGATCTTCATAAGTACAACATCGCGCATACAGACGCACATGTGCAAATATTACGAAATAGGCCTATAGATTGTAAACTGAAAAGCTCATAGAAACCCATGTTGAAGAACTGAGTCTAAGGCAAGACGTTATGCAATTATTACTTTGTAAATTACCAGTGTAGATCGGAACACCCAAAAACTGATAACATGATCTTTGACGTGTATATATCGACACTTCAGTCAAAGAATCAATGCTATCATTGCCGACAACAAGTCACCAGGATGAAGAAATATGTACACAGGTGTATGAAGAAGTAAACTATTCATTTTGTATCTCATAACACGGCTTTTTTATTGTTTTAGACAAACTATCAACAATATAGTGAAATCCAGAGGCTCTGGTCAAGAGTAGTAGCATTATACATTACGCCACGAGGCTACTGGCTTGATGTTGGCCGGTGCCGATACAACATCATTAACGTCAAAGTATACCACATGATCACATTAAGTCATAAAAATTCTGCAGTATTGCAGTTAAAGGCCCAATAGCTGTATCTTTTAGCATTATTTTTGTAATTTTACTTCCGAACTAAAACAAGTTCTTGGAATTGTACTCATTGAGGGGTTTGTATACACGTATTATTAACTGTCCACTAGGATTGCATGTGCAATTTTCAGCAAGATGGCTGATAAACGTTTACTGAAACATAAAATAGCGCCCTCATACAAAGAAAGCAAAAACACTGTTCGCCGTGCATATATGCGTTGGAATCTTCACAGAAACAACAGAGAGTAGTCCAATATAATGCATAGTGCTAAAATGTTTTTTCCACTGGGACATCATATGCTTTGTCTTTTTTGGTAATATCACCAGTTTAAAAATTGGTTGGTAATCAAAATAACGGTTAAAATTTAAATTTACTTGTCCAATTTTTCAGTAACAGAAGACTATATCCTTATATTTTAATACGATTGGAACTAATTTGGGATAATTGGATGGTGAACTAATGCCGATTGGATCTACAAATGTAATCTCATCTGCTTTCCTTTTTACATCACACATTTTTTTTTTTTTATGAGTAATTTGTAATATTGCAACATTCAGCTACACGGCACCTAACGCTTTTATGAAATTTGGAAAACATGATAAAATTAGTTCCAATCGTGTTATTTAAAGAAAACCTTCTGAACACAACTGATGGTGAAACGTAAATTCGTTCTAGCTTTTCGTGGCATTGGCCTACGTTTCTCATTCTTCACCAGAGTGTATGCTCTGTTATGCTTTTTCAATTCCGTGATCATATGTATTTCACGCAAATTAATATTTGCTCATTTGTGAAAGAAACGTATCAAGAGTGTTGTCTATGGTATATTTGACAGATTACAGCAAACCGAAATGTTTTATGGTGTAGATCATGTTTTTCAGTATACACAGCGCCACCTATTTTTTGGTGGCAGAATTCAGTGATTATTTACCATCGACCAACACAAAAAGAGAGTTAAGGCATTATATATTTAATCCCTTACTTTTTAGAAACTCGCATTTAATTTGTAAAATCTTTGTCTTCCAACGGAGGGGGAAATGGGGTCAGGTCAATGATGGAGACTCGTTTATAAGCGAAGACGATGTTTCAATCGGGTTCGAACTCACAACCTACGGTATCTAGTCACTTAGCGGAGAAGCTACAGAAAAAATCCTCTCGGCAAACTCCTCACTCTCAAAAAAAAAGTGGTTCAATAAACAAACTAAGTTGTTTTCAATTTTTCTGACTGCGACTCCTCCACACGCTGTAGAGTTCATGGTACACTCACTATCACACATCGCACACAAACTTTATAGAAGCGATGAATACAACGCTTAAACTGGGCGAAAGACAGCGTCGGGGACAATTCTGTCCACCAGCAGAGCAGGCTATCAATCCAGCATGGAAAATACGGTGTTTTCAATCGGTTCCAACTCACAACAAAATTAATTTTGAAAGCGATCTTCTATGGCAGTGAGTCAGATGTAGTGAAGCGACTATCAGCAGACGAAAACAGCAAAGAACAAGCCAATGTCTACATCTGATTTTAATCAGATTGGCAGTGTGACATACGACTGCATTCAATTTCATGTGTACAAAGATATCATTGGCTACTTTTCAAGCATGCATTTCTTATGATAATGACTCATCGATGTTGTATGTCATTGTGCATTGGACTGCGCAACGTGCAATAACAATGAATACGCTGTGAACAAGAAGGGAGCCTGCGTGCCCCAGGATAAAAAACCTGTATTTTTCAGAAGCCTTGGGATCCCTAGAATACGAAATGGAATTTTAAAAGAAAAAAAGTAGGATTGTAATAGCTGTGTAGGTCATGTTTTGAAGGGTACTGCAAAATCACGATTTTGCAACCCACGTGCATTTTTGTCAAACCTGTCTTCTTGTCAGCCATCTGCTGAACTTATTATTTTACTTTAACCTGGCTTGTGGAGTATTATTAGATAGACATTTTATTCCTCTTTAAGATGACATATTGTAAAATGAAATATTTTGCATAGTTTTAATGAAATAGGACCAAAACTATTGGGATGCAGTAGCTGTTACGGTCATATTTTGAAGTATTGTCGCCTCACAAAGTCTATTTTATATTTGTGACATATCGCTGTAGCAAATAAAACAAATTTTATACAAAGCATTGTCTTTTGTATTGCGTCTAGGTAAATAATTGGTAGAATTTGAGATTAAGTGTAATTTACGATATAACCTTAGGGGTATGGCGTAAGTTTTGGTCCTATTTCATTAAAACTATACAAGATATTTATTGCATATTAGAATATGTCATCTTAAAGAGGAAGAAAATGCCTTTCTAATGATACCCCACAAGCCGGCCAGGTTGTGTTAAAATAATAAGTTCAGCAGATGGCTTACAAGAAGACAGGTTTGACAAAAATGCACGTGGGTCGCAAAATCGTGATTTTGCGGTCACAAAATCGTGATTCCCCTGTGCTCTTTAAAACATGACCGTAACAGCTATTACATCCCTACATTTTTTCTGTTAAAATTCCATTTCGTATTCTATTGATCCCAAGGCTTCTGAAAAGTACAGGTTTGTTATCCTGTGGGGGTGCACGTAGACCCTTCAAGTTCAACCCCAACGCCTATAACTACTTCAGTCCCAACATTACTTTCCTGTTTCTAGGAAGATGGAAGACCGTATTGCAGCTGTTTTCTTTCTCCGGCTAAAACAGGGCTATCACCGCTTAAACTCTTGCAAAAGTCTTGTTCTTTCGTTAAAAATTCATAGAAACTATTTTGCACCCAAGTAAAGGTGATACTAATTGTTTCCTTGAAGCTAGGGGACCTTTTCTTCTTTTCAAGTTTTTTCGTCTCCATATCGACTGCAAAACTACTGAGTAGATATTAGTTTATTTCCCGAGGGCCATTCTTTTTCTACGAATTTTTTTTTCATGTTTTTGTATTATTTAACAAATACTGAACGTGCTCACGCGTGACACAATCGTAGACACGTTCAATTTAGTTTAAAGCTCGGAGCGGCGATTATGGAATCTTCTCGATAGTATGTGCACACAGCACTCAGATTTGGTCAATGTCACTAATACCACTCAGCATCACGTGCATCAGGACCTTGTACACACACACACACACACACACACACACACACTCTCTCTCTCTCTCTCTCTCTCTCTCTCTCTCTCTCTCTCTCTCTCTCTCTCTCTCTCTCTCTCTCTCTGTCGCGCGCGCGCGCGCGCTTCAATGGAACACATTTTTCTTAGCGTAGATTTTACGCCAGCGGTAACTTAGATAGGTGCGCCAAAGCTTATAATGACCAAGCGGTATCTCTTAGCGTACTCTTGTACGGCTGGGGGAACTTCTGAATGAAAGTCAGTGAAGATATCAAGGGGAAGTTTTGGTACTAATCACAGCATGTTTGAAAAAGCTGCTATTTTTGGGATCAGCAAATTGACTAAATGTGCACACATTTCAAAGGAGAACAGAGGAGTAAAATCACATAAACAGTCAATGTCAACAACCACGAATGCGAGAACCGGGGATTGAAAATATCCCCTTTAATAGTGAAGAGGGAAATAATATGGATAAATTGTAACATTCACTCTGAAAAATAATGTCTTTGTACATTTACTCAGCGCCTTTTTAGCTTTGTGACATCCTTCAACCATCTTTTTCATAGCCAATAATTTCTTCCGAGTAATACTTTATTTATCAGGTGACCTTCAACTTTTTATCTTCACGGTCCTCAAAAAACAGCCCGAAACTTCAGTGCTGGTAACTTGCCAAGCTTTATGGCTAAACTATCTGTGATATCACTGGGTAATTTGCAACCATGGTGTACGGAATACCAGGTACGGCCACTGTGTTAGTAAGTTGATAAAAAGTGACCCAGCGCATTGACTATGACTGCATTGTGTTCTTAAGGATGTACGATCGGAAAAATATAAGCGTACTGCGCCGAATTCCGCGCAGAAATGTATCCATAGTAACCACGCGCGCATAGTGACGTTCCGAACGTTTTTGCGTTGTACAAAATGTCGTCTGCAGGTAAAGTAAAATCGCGCCGAGAAAATGTTCAGCGTGCCCTCAAAACACGCTGGAAGGTACGAGAATTCAGCAAAGAGATAAAAAAAATGCAATATGACCGTAGCCTGTACAGCGTAAATCAGAAGTGTGACGTCTGATTTGCTATTCGTGGTTATAATTCCAATGATAGTGTCGCTAGTAGACCTACCGGAGAATGGAAGAATGGCCGTCGCATAGTCGATTTGAGTGAACTAGCCGAAAATCTTGACACTTGTGTCAGTTGCGGGCTTGCCTTTACGATTGTCATCGTGTATTGGAGAAACGCCAAGTTCACGGCCTCGGCTCCTGGCTCCACGTAGTGTGTGACAACTTACTTAGCCTGCAGCGAAGTCAACCTATCCCCACCGATAAGCGTTACGGCAATAAATATTACGTGATTTTTTGTATGCTGTATTAATATATAGACTCTAAAAGTAGAAGAACCTAAAAGTCTTTGCTTTGTTCTGCCATTTCCCTCTCATTAAAGTTTAATGGTAGGCTTAAATCATGACCATGCCTGGACAGGGCCACTGCAGGTAGCCACGGCAGGTCAGCAGCATTTGAAGAGCGCCCTCGTGAGACGAACCCGGGAGAGCATGGTTTATCGCCAGAACCTGTAAATCCTAGTTAGTTTTTGCAAAATTGTGAAAAATCGAGCTCGGTGACCTACTAAACAAAATGTGGTTTTGGAAAATTCACAAAAAGTGCTATTATTTGGCAAAGTTTGAGAAAATTGACATTAGTAGAAACTATCAATAATTAATAAATTACCCTCTCCGATTCCTAAAATTTTGGGCATATTTGTTGCAATTTTGGTTAAAAAATAAATATGATGACTTTTTAACTCAATTTTAATGTAAGTAAAATCTTCAAAGTAGCTTAGGTTTATAATTTCTTTATTCTTTTACAGTGTAAACGTGAAAAATGCAATCATGATATAAATATGAAAATGATGACCTCTTTTGTGAAAAACCGTGAATTTTAATGTCATTTTGTAAAAAAACAAGCGCGGTGACCCCATGTTTTTTTCCCAGTTTTGGACTATTCACATATGTAGGTATTCAAAAATCCCCATTTGAAAAAATTGACATTACTTTTACTTTTTCCGATCGTACATCCTTAAGGTAGTACGCTACCAGTCTATATAGGAGAGCGCCCTCTTTTGTCCAGAAGATGTACATGTTCCTTTTAGACTACCTAACCTGGTGAGCGTGAATAACAGGACAAAATGGCAAAAAATCATGCTAGTGACTTTATAATATTTCTTTCAGAAGTTTTTATGAATCAAAACAACCGAAATTATATTTTTCACTGAAAAATCGACAGTTATTTTTGTTTTGAAAGATCAGTAGGGAATAATTAACAATTGTAGCTCTGACATAATATCAGTAAGCTAGAGGGTCAAATCTCAGGTCTAACAAAATTCACCTTTTTTCGTCACTTTTTGCTGTTTAGTAAGAAAATTTGCGTGGTGACCCCAACTTTTTTTGCTTCTAAATCAAAGAACACTGTCTGTTTGATAGATATTGCTGTACTTTTTAACATTTTGAAAATTATTTTGTGCATTTATATGAAGTTTATATTTTTAAAAATGACTAATTTTACAGTTAAATGATAAATTTAGGGTCTAATATTTAATTTTTAAGACAAGACATCATAAATTTTAGTTGATTGTCCTAATTCAACTGTCCTGGCAATGCAAAAATGTGGTATGCACACTGGAATCTGTCAATCGTTTGCGATAAAATAAAGATTCTGCTGGTAAGTGCAAATTTCGCAAAATGGGAGATTTAGTGGTTTTCTGTCAATTTTGGCATGTGTTTTTTCAAAACTTTTGCATGGGTACCCCATATTTTTTTCATATCTTTGAAATGTACACATAAAGATTATTTCAGAAAAGTCAACTTAAAGGATGTCCCAACATTTTTTGGAATGGTAGCGTACCTCCTTAACTGCTTAAACGGTAAAAAATCCACCCTGTTGGTTTATTATACGGTCTACTTATTTAGTTACTTATTTACTCTTTTCTTGAGCGGCCGACTATTTATACAGTAATTTCATCAGGGCTAGCTCATTCAGAAGAAAAAAGTGAAAAACTACTTCAAATTAAATAAAATACATCGGAGAAGAGAAAAACTACCGGGAAATATTCCTTTTGATATAGGATGTAAAGTCACATTTGAAGATATGTGATTGTGTAGTTCTTTGTTTGATTTCTGTAAGCAAGGCATTCCACACTTTAGTACCTCGAAAGTGAAACCTATGCTGACTAGCTTTTGAAATACAACTGCCAGGGGTACACAAACAGTCCTGGGCAGACAGTGTATCATGATCATGTACATTGCGATTGAAGGTAAATAAACTGGCTGAATAGCGTGGACAAGTCCCATTCGTACATTTTAAGAAATAAACGTGCCGTAAAATAAAACAGTGTCATGTCCAATCGACACGACACTACTGTTAATGATTTAAATAAGTCAAACGGAAGTTCAAAAGTATTCCTTACGCTCGTTTCTGAAGGGTGAAAACTTTGTCAATGATTTTAGTCTTGCATTATCCAAACTCTACAACAAAAGTCAAGAGCTCACTGGAATAGGCCAAAACATAATACTGTGCAGTACTCATTAGGGATGTATGATCGAAATCTACGTGACAGACATATACATATCAAATTCAAACAAAATATATCAACATGAACTTCAAAAGACAAAGTTTCCTCAAGAGCCATCCATAAATTTTTTTCCGGATTGAACTTTGGAAATAAACATATCAGCAATTTGTACAGTCTGAAGGTCACCAGCCTCATTTTATGAAACTCTACTTACAAGAGGATGCAATTAAAGGTCACTTTATTTCACTGATGTTTATGCGCGTAGGATTCGCTGTCATCCAATTAGATTCTGGGTGAACGTCGCTATCATGGCCGTTTTACCTCGCCTATAAATTTACCCTTTGCAGTTTGTGTTTAGTCATCAGCATACATATATGATGAGAAGACGTCGACCAATGACGAATTAAGAAAGATCTTAAATAATAAAGGTTGTAAAATCGAACCCTGCAGGGCTCCGGCCGGTAAGAGGCATTTGATCGATACACTACCAATAGACAATTTGTTGAGGATTTGACGGATGAGATCCAATCACTTTAGTACTCCATCAGATAATCCATGCACTGATAATTTTGCTAACAGAATATCATTGCAAATTAAAAGATCGATCAAAAGTATATTCATTAAATTACCATTCCATACACTGAGCAAAATGTCACATTTTAAACCGATACAAGTTCTTTGGCACGATTGGTTCTTATGGAAGGCGTACTGTGTACTGTGTAAAAGCAGATTAGAGGCAGATAGAAATTCTACAACACATTTTCACGCCTTTCAAGGATTTCATAGAGAGATGGTAATATTGTGATAGGTCGATAAACAGACATATCAACCAGTCATCGTTGATGACACGGTCCCAGGTGAGTTGAGATTGTCGCTATTGTGGGCTAGCGTTGGTCTGTTTTCACATGCTTGAAGTGTGGTGTTACGATATCAGTTTTGGAGTGTGTTTTATTTTGATATTTCATGGATATTTAGTAGTTGTATGAAGTGCTGAACCACGTGTGATCTAATAATATGATGATCTTTGTCATTTCCTGTGACGATATATGAACAAGCTCTAAAAAGCAATTGCCATCAGGACAATGAATTAGGTTAATGGCTGTCCAAGAGCAAGACCTCGTCCCTGAAAAAAAATAAAAAATAAAAAAGACACAATGTGGGAATCATGGTCATCTTCTGCTTTGATTACAGCATTGATTACAAAACTTGTTTTGTGGAATGCTGAAAATAATGGGGCTGTAGAGTGTTATCTTGTCAAGATATATTCATAGTAGGTTTTTGGAAAATAAATAGTTTCTGGATTGGCAGACATATGTTCGTGTGCAATATCTGTTTGTTCTTTGTGTGGTTGGTTGCAATGCTGACATCATTATTTTCTTCACACTATCATTTATGTATATTTTTGGAGTTGTTCTGTGAGTTTCTTCCATTGTTTGCTTACATTTGTTTTTGCATTGACAATGTTTGATTTATGCGATGCTGAACAGTTATGTGTCTGTGAAATGATTTCCTGTGCAGACATATTCAGAGCAATTTTTGTGAAAACCAATTTCAGTTTCTATATTGGCATAAAGTTTGTGTGCATCAGACTCTGCGCGTAAAATAGTGACTCTTACTAAGTGTTTGCAAGAAAAAGTGGTCGTCCCTAATTTCTAGGCGCAACAAACAATGACCCACCCCCTGCCTGTCACAGTTAAAGTCAATCATATTTTATTTGACATATAATTAATGAGGTTCAGGATGTGACGCCATTAAGTGCCTTATCCTACAAAATATGAAGGCTGTAGCTCTTGAAGTCACCGGTTTCTAGGCATATTTATGAAATCGAAGTCAAAGGTCATATAGTTGTGCATTTTCGTCCCATACCAGCCATTGTTCAATGGACACTAGCCCTCTCAGATTGTATATATGGAAAGATATAGCCATAGCTTTGCTGCAAAGGTATAGGGCAGGGCAAAAATCATATAAAATTCTGGAAAATAATACTTTAAAAATCTTCTTCTCTTATTCTCGAAATTCACATGGACATAGCTTAAGATCTTGATATTTGCATTGTAGCAATCTGGCCATATGGTCTACAAAGTTAAGGTATAGAATTTTGGTTGATCAATTTTTATACAAAGTTGGTCAAATTTAAGGTTACAATCCGAGATGATCACGAGGTAAAGGATCTAAATATTATTGATGTGGATTTGACTCGTAGGGGGAGGGTCAATGTTAATTGCGCATGCAAATAGGGGAGGTGACCAACACTTTTGAAGGGTCACTATTTAACACACAGCGTCTTTTTGAAAAATGCCGGCCCTCCCTCCCATTAATTTCTTCCCTTCCCTTACTCACTGTTATAAGATAACAATGGGGACGAGTGGTGCGAGTAACACATCGAATCGACTGTCTGTATTGCGGTTTGTTGGATTTATTTCATTCTATACATTTCAGTTGCTTTATTTTTATTTCTTTATTAATGTATGAATTTATTTTCGGTTTCTTTATTTCTTCATTTCGCTATATCGCTATTTCGCCGTCTCGCGATTTCGTCGATTATAATTATCCCGGTCGTCTACGCCATTCATGGCTCCAATTTAATTACAGAATGAACTGATCTATATAAAGTGAGGGGAAAATTGCCAATTAAATACACCTACCTTTTTATCCGTGACAGACAATATGGGTAGAATGTCGCGAGTCCGACGACATACAGATAAAGAATGATTCGAGTGTCTTCTTACGTACGTTCACATTTGGACGATTCAACATACACTTCGGATTCGGATTCAGAGAAAACAAGTCTGAATACCAGACTTGTAGAGTAATTTTGGATTCATATTCCAAGGATTTAGACTGAATATTTATTTTTTCTAGCATTGCATTCTCCTATGTAATACTTCATTATTAATGTCACGAATTACATGTTTAGAAATTAAAAAGAAGCCACATTATGTCAAAGTCACAAAAGAAAACCAATTGGAAGTGTCACTTGACGGTGGACTTTTTAGTCGATTTGGTCAAGACTTATAGCTTCTTCTTTACAAATGGGAGATAATCGTCTCAAATGATGCCGTATACTCCTGACGCAGTGATGTACCTGACGAAACCATTTCTTCTTGTTGATTGTGTGAGTGAAATGACACAATACCAGTTGTGCTACAATCTCTTACCTCTTTGATAATAATTCTGTACCTTGCGCGAACGTGGTATTATTTCTTTACCGTTACCATATTGGCGACAAGATGAGTAATCAGCTGCATTCTGATTATCATATAGACTAATACTACTTCATCATATCGGAGAACTGCTCTTTGTTGATTTCCGCTTTAGAAAGACATTGACACTCTTTTTTAGACGCCTTCTTTCTAGAGACACGTTGACTTTCCCCTAACATCTCTCCGACAAAGGTCATTTGTTTGGCCGATTCGTAAATAAATAATGGTAAAATGTGAAATCGAAAAAAAATTGTTTCAAGTGAGGAATATAATTAATTGATAATTCAGGCGCGTTTTACAACGCAAAGAATACAACATCGGTAACAATATAAATTGTGTAGATATCTTCACCATTAGAGTTCAATGACTTGCAGCTCATCTTCAACCCAGGGCCTTTTTTCATCATTGAAGGTTTTACTGATTCAATCACGCTTTAATTGTAAGGAACAGCGTATCTCATGTTTTAATAGTTTCATGTTGTCACGTTTAGACGTCAGAAGTAGAGAATTAACTCACATGAGTTAAATACAATCCCAAGTGCAGTCATAAAGAGGAGTTGTTTCTGAGTCCTTGAGTTTCACAAATTGGCACATTATTATTCCTGTATCATCCTTGTAAAGTATAGAAATGCCTGCAAGTTGCAGACCCTGAAAGTGAAAAGTTTAAGCCGCTGTTAAGTAAGTTGCTCAGAAGTATGTCTCTCTCCGTCGGACAATTGTAGATATCTATCTATTTCTCAGAACCTCTTTTCCTGTAATCGCATTACCTAATGAACATTATGCAAGTCCAACAGAATATTAGCACAGGCCACAACTAACTTCTGATTAAATCACACAAGAACTCATTCAAAAGGCTGCTGTACATGTAACATTTAATTACTATTCTCTTCAAGAACATGAGCAAATACAAAATAGAACGATGTACCAGAGACCTTAACTACAAAACTATGGGGCTAACATTGGGTAAATTTTTTTTTCTCATGATTGCCAGCGAGTTTGTTGATTTAACCAATATCGCATAACAATAACAATCGACTACCAACACAAAGAAGTAGCTCGTACAGTAAATAACGGTGCAAGTAATAGTGTAATTCATAAATTAAACCAAAAAGGAAGTGCAAAATATTGAGTGAACAACAGTCGTATTACTGATAGTGGCAACAAACAAACAGTTAATACGTATATTGCCAGTACTGGTCAAACCGTTAAGTATCAATTCAAAACATACAGTACAGATGTGGTTCAATAAAAATGTCCATGACACAACGTTTGAATTGTTTATTCAACCAGATAAACGGACAATTACAAGAAAAATATTACAGTCACTGTGTAAGTATGACTTTATCTGGTTTGGACCATAGAAATAGTCCATAAGGACTAGTCGAGTCCATGGCCCACTACTCAGCTAAAAATTGCAAACGATGATGCCATAAAGGGCTCAAGTAAGGCAAAAATACATATCGGAGATAAAGAGGAAATAAAATACATTAGATACATAAACAACTCAAGAAAAAAGATACACATTGTTATATGTTCATTAAGTAGTTTCTGAATTCTACTTTGAACCTTTGTCTACACGTTATTTGCTTAAATGAAGAAGGTAGAGAATTCCAATGTTTAATTGCTGCATACTTAATGTTGTGTTGTGTGACTGTAAGCCTTGTTTTAGGAATACAATAATTGCTATGCTCTACTGATCGTGTAGAGTACCCATGGCGAGGAAGTTCAAAACAATTGTTAATAGTGATTGGAAAATCGTTATTTTTGAAATCAAAAACAAAAAGGCAAGAACAGTAGCCTAATTACGTCGGCTACACTCAGTGATTTAAGGTAGCTACATACCTTTTAGACACTTTCAGATTTTTATTTTTTTCTCAATTGAACACGTCCCAAACCCCAATAAAGTATACATTTTCTGAAAGCCCTGATATAGAGCTATCCGACCAAGCACAGTACACGGCCATTATTTGCATAGGAGTCACGTGACAAGCGTTTTGCTGAACCTTCCAAAAACCGGTTTTTCCCGCCTTATGCAAACACGCTGCAAGATTTCCGGTTAGAATTTCTTCATTGACAAGCCTTGACAATATCCTTCAAAACCGTGTCTGCGATTTTTCCTGGAGGCTCCATTCAAATTATATGGCGTGATAATTAAAATTCCTTGAAAGCACCTTCATCTACACCTTTAAGAGCGCATTAAAAAAAAAAAGGCATATAAGAAAATCGCAGACACGGTTTTGAAGGATATTGTCAAGTCTTGTCAATGAAGAAATTCTAACCGGAAATCTTGCAGCGTGTTTGCATAAGGCGGAAAAAACGGTTTTTGGAAGGTTCAGCAAAACGCTTGTCACGTGACTCCTATGCAAATAATGACCGTGTACTGTGCTTGGTCGGATAGCTCTATATCAGGGCTTTCAGAAAATGTATACTTATTGGGGTTTGGGACGTGTTCAATGGAGAAAAAAATAAAAATCTGAAAGTGTCTAAAAGGTATGTAGCTACCTTAAGAGATTCATACTGATACATAATTATACAACTAATTGAAATTCAACATTAAATATCAATTACAATTTCATTCCATAAGATATTCAGAGCACATTCTGCTTATATTTACGCTGGACAATTAGTTCTTTTATACATTGTATACAATGTGGAGTTGATCTTGGTAACTTTATAAATTTCACCATCGCGCACGCGCCTCGGTAAAAGTTTCAAATTTTTCCTCAATTTTTCCTCAATCTATCGTTAAACGGTGCTGCTTAAAACTCAAAAATATAAATTAGGGGTAAGAGTGCAAATGTTTAAATTAGACACATGACCCAAATTTATCGATATTCGGATGCATTCTAAGGGGGAAAATACATTTTCGATTTTCTCAAAGCAAAACGGTAAAAAGTTCATTTTCACAATAAAAACAACAGACCAGGAAATTTTTGTAAAAATTAAAGTTTCCGAAACACTGTCTCCGAGGCACATTCTACCTGATATGGTAAGTTGATGTACAATGCTGATGGCATATGCTCTTGTATATTGTTCGTTTTGGTACAAAGAGTTGTATTGTAAATTCGTGACATTCTGTTTGTTTATGTCCTATAGCCTTCTCTAGAGGAAAATCAAGATGTGTTGAAACAAATTCGAAGGATGCAAACTGTAGGAGGCGTTCAAAATCACTACGCCCTATATCTTCCAAAGTTGTGTTCGTACCTAATCTCTCAAGTTAAACTGATTTCACATCGGAGGTGGCATTGCCTCGGTTGTATCTTCAAGGGTAGTAGGAGTCAGCGATGAGGTTTTCTGTATGGGACCAGCTTGGCTGACAGCTAGAGAGAGTGTCGTGGTTGCAGGTCTATTACCATGTAGTCCTGTCGTTGAGGTGTTTTGAGCGGCAGACCGATCACTCTCTCCGGAGCTCGTTACCTTTCGGCGAAACAGTTTTCCAGTCAGTAACTCATTGTAGGCGATTCGGAAATTCCTGTTGCAGGCACCGTACAGGATCGGGTTAATAACGCCGGCAACGTGTAAGCAGGGGTAGAGAATAACGAATATTTCGGCTGGTGGTGGTTTTCCCAACGATATATATGTGTTCACGAGGACTGCAGACGGCAGATATCCCAAGGAAACCAAAAAGAATACTGCTAGCAGGACCTTCAGCATTCTCACCTCCTGTGCGTTCGGCCCACCGTTTTGACCAGGATAAACCTGAACGCGTTGACGGCTTTTGCGAACAGCGAAGAAAATAAGGGTGTAGAAGGTAAGTGTTACCAAACTGGGAATGTAAACTGTAAAGGCAAACTCGAGTTCGCTGACGTATGCACGACAACGGAATGTTGGTGGAGAATACTGCGAGTGTTTCGGAACAGTCATGACGTACAGTGCTAACGGAAAACTCCAGGAAAACAGGAGAGCAAATGATACTGTTATTTTGTTGGTGATTCGATGGTATACATTTTGGTGAGCTATGTAAATGTATCTATTGATGGCAATACATGACGAGAGCAGTAAAGATATGCTCATCAATGCTGGGTGGAGGAGATTATGAAGGACACACAAAGTGTGTCCGAATTTCCAAGCACGGCGTATATATGCATCCACTGAGAGTGCCGAGACCATGACGGCAGCAACGATGTCTGTCAAACTCAAGTTGACCATGAAAGCATTTGCAAGTGTTCGCAACTTCTTCTTCAAAGCAACTGCCCCGATAGAGACGATGTTGCCTAAAATGGCGATGATCGCAAAAAGAATCTCTACTGCAGCTGTTAGATACGTTACCCATGCCCTTGGCAGATCTAACGTACCCTTCGCTGCATCGTTTTCGTGGAAAGTGTCGTTCATGATTCAAACAGTGAAAGATACGGGTTAATCTGGAAGAAGAAGCTCAGTGGACGGACGCTTAAAAACCTCAGCAAAGATGCCGATTTAGCAGCAGCGTACCAAGTGGATGTGCAAGCCTGAATGCCTGATATATTTGGAGAAACATAAGCTTCTTAACTTATATCTCACGCAGGTGATGGACAATTCAATATTTCAGAGGGGTGAGCAGATAAAGGAAGTGTGGAAGTCACATAAAATAGCTCCACAGTAACCTGTCTATACCTCTAAATAAATCAGTACACAAATGCTATCTCTTTCCCAAACAACAGAAGTCGAAGGCTTTCTTTGGTCTTTCTAACATGGCGCTGTTTTCACGACCTGTTCACACTGGAATCGTTAGTACATCCTTGTATTTCATTTGTTGACTTCACACGGCTACATTCTTGTGAAAAGTATGAAGGACCTTGAAGAGATTATATATATATATATATATATATATATATATATATATATATATATATATATATATATATATATATATATATATATAACCAAAGTATACTAGTGTCCTCGTGGAAAATTACAGTATTTGATGCCAAAAGCAGAGCGTTATAAATTATAACACAAATATGAGGTTCCTCACTGATTGAGAAGGTCATCGATGCGATTCCACTTTACTTACGTAAAACGCTCCGACAACAGTAGAGCTCTCTATTAATCGTGGGACGACTTGAAGTGATAATGGAACGAAGTTTGACTACTCGACGATGAATATACCAATACCATCAATGAAAGCATCCAAATAGAAGCTCATCCAAAAAAAACCCAGAAAGTGTGATCAAACACATGAGACAGAACACCTACTTCTTCCTCCTGAAATAAGGTGAAAGCTACGACCAAACAGCAGGTAACATATACGGCTTTTAACCCACATAACGCCCACTTCAGATTGAAGAAATATAATCACTTGCGGACGACATGCTACAAATTAACGAAAACATTGGATTCCGACGAGTAAAGTGCGATTTCCAAGAAAAATTAAAAAATAAAATGACATAAAACAAATCAACAATTTCAGAAAGTATGATTCTCATTCCTCTCTCAAAGACGTTATTTTGTCTCAGTCAAGGTTCACTTTTGTCTGTTGTTTTGGTAAGGATGACTAGATTGCAACTTATTCAGTTACATGTTCTTTGGTAGCACTCTACTCACAAACCGTGCTGAAATGCCCATGTGTTAACATTGTCGAACACAGCCTGTGAATGATGTTTATTTTCATTGGTGACATGTGAAAGGGACATTAGTTGCAATGTTTAGTAACATTTTCCTATAATTTTTGTTAACAGTTTTTGTTTTACTCCCTAAAACAAGTATTTGGCTTGTCAACACTAGGTATTATATACAATTACCACTAGCCTTGACTGCAATTTAGTTGTTAAAATATCAATATACAGCAGCCGCACCTGTTAATTTCCTGTTGTGTATACAACGACCTTTATATTGATGGAATGTTACTGACAAAATTGTATTTTTTCACGTATATACTGAGATAATGTAAAAGTGGCTGTTCTGTTGTTGCTATGGATATATTTATTTATTATCATTCCAGTGGTATATAAAGGGGCAGTAGCTGCATTAACTTTGATAGTGGAGCAGCACTTTTGTTCAGACTAACAACTAGCATGTTGAAATGTCCATTATTCAGCTTGCCAGCACAACCTGTGTATGTGTGCTGTGCATTCGTATCATTTACAAATGAATTTCAGTCTGGACTCAAATTCAATCATCAATGATAGTATATACATAAATGGGCTTTGTTGACAAGTTGAATATTGCGTGTCACCACGCTTTAGGGAGATAGCAAGTAAATATTGAAAACAAACATCATCAGTTGCAGATTCTGTCCCATATTAGGCCAAAATAAAAGACTGTTTCTGTTTCATGTCATTTCAGAACCTGCGCGTCTTGTCTTTTGTTTGGTTACATACTCATCAGTACAGCTATCCTTGATATCCCTGTTTGCATATCCGAGAAAAATGCTGAAATAAAACGGAAGAATTATGCAGCCAGTGTTAAAATACAATAACTGTTGCATCAATAGTGCCAAACCAGCATAGTTATGATTAAAAAAAGAAAGAGAAGAGGAAAATCGCGTCGTTGCATCACTTTTAATGAATATCAGGGACCGGAAACAATTCTTTTTTACCTTACAAGGTCTATCTGTTGTTTTTCTAAAGAAAATTCATTGGCACTCGTACTATGTTAGATTTTTTCAAAACTAATGTGATGAAATGCTATAAAAAGATTCGAGAATTTGTTTAATTATTATTAACATTAGATCAGTGTTATTCCCTTTTTTACTGAAATACCTACCAAACTGTGGAATCTGAAAATGTAAAAAGATAGAGCACCAAAATATTGTCAGATCCCCCTATGACCCAGTGTCAACCTTTCAAATCCCCCTCTACTACCCTAAGAACTTCCAAATTCCCTTCTTGAATTCCCCCACCTCCCCTCCCCAGTATTTATGATTACAGCCTTCACCCTGAGAATAGTGAGATGGCACTTGACAACAAAACGATAGTGGACAGAATTAACACCACTTGTGAAGAAAACAGAAGTGCGACAAAACAACATTGGCCGCAACATGGACGACGGTCTAGCCATTTCGAGAAACTTAACTGACAGCAAAGCAGAGAGAATAAATAAAGACATTACCAAAAAGTTCACAAATCTCGACTTGAAAATAACTGTAGATTTCACCAAGGTTGTGGACTTCCTCGATGTCACTCTAAATCTTCCCAAGCTAATGGTAAACACCGACCGTTCAGACAACGCGAAGTGGAATCATCCACCAACCATAATTAAATACCACCCAGCAGCCATCAGTAAAAGATCTCTTAGGAATATCAGACATTTGTCACGATTTAGAAGTCTTCAACAATGCCGTTCCAACATGTGTAAAGACGCTTGAAGCAGTTGGCTACATGAAGAAATCCCAGTGAACATGAACAGCACGAAAAGCCACAGAAAAGGAGAACGCCGACAAAGAACCACCATCTTGTTCAATCACGTCTTACAGCAAGAATGAAAACCACAATGGAAAGACCTGCCTCTGATTGATTCAAAAGCACTTCCCGAAGGACTCCAAACCACGCCCAAATTCAACAAAAAAGGTGACGGCCAGCCCAATCAATCATCAAAATCCACAAAACAAAAATAACCACACATCACAAAGATGCAACACAGAAACTTGCAATTTGGCCTTTCAGGTTGAAACTGCCGGTCAACATCCATAATCTGCAAAGCGATGGTAACAGATGATAACGAAGACAAATAAGCCTACTTAGGCCTGACAGAATCCACTGTCAAAGCTGCTACCCCAATCACAAGCACTAATCCAGCCACAAAAATCCTGCAAACAACACTGGACTCTCCGAACACATCTTGAAACAAAAATAAAAGGGGCAAATTAAAGCATTTAAGCTTATCAATCGGCACGAAGGAAACATGTAACACCAAACAAACAAGTTAAGCCATGCTACACCCCCGCAGACGAATGACAAAGATACCTGAATACCCCATAACACACCACTCCTCAAGTGTACAACTGGACCAGGACTCCGTCCTACCAGAGGAAGACCGAATCCTATTCTGAGACTTGCAACACCATGACTATGACGTATTAGATCCAACGTTCACTGGATACAATGGCGCAAAGTGTCCCTTTGAAGCATCAGTCAACATTGGTCCAGTGGAACCACCTCAGCGTGGAGGACCTATTTCCCAGTATGCCCGAGACAAGCTCATAGAATTGCAACATAAATTTGATAGGCTCGAGAATGCAGTCGTTTTCTGCCGCCCATAAGAGATTGCGGTAACTGTTGAATGCTTAAACCCATCGTTCCAGGTGAAGAAATTGGGAAGGGGTTTCGATTTGTCAAAACATTTGCTGATGCTGGTAGATACAGTAAGGCTGCGTTCAAAAAAATTGAGAGGGGGGGCTGGAGGAATCGCGATTGAAATCTTACTTTTTTCAGATCCCCCCTCAATACCCTTAAAATTTTCAAGTCCCCCCCCCTCAATACCCTCAAAAATTTTCAAGTCCCCCCCAAATTACCATATAGCCGCATATTTATTAGGAATGTACGCAGAGTATAAATACATGTAATGTCTCGTTCTGCATGCAGATGTTCAACACTACCTCTTATCAGCAGGTTGTAGAGCCATATACCTAGGGCAAGCTCTTAAATTGAGTCATTTTTAAATGCATCAGTGAACTTTTTTGATTTCTAAATCTAAGCCGACTTGAGCTTATCCAACTCTGGCCAGGTCAATGGCACCAGCTGAAAAACACATGAAATGACAATCATGAGAGAGTATGGAAATTGTGTATTCCTAGCTACATTTAACCAAATTGTGAAAAATCGAGCACGGTGACCTACAGAATTTTTTTTCCAAAAGTACAAGAAATATACAACTTAGATGCCACTTATAAATGTTTTACAAAATTGACAATACTGGAAGGTTAAAATATTCCATGAAATTAATTTTTTTTTCTCAGAAATTTTGGGTATAATAATGGCAAATTTGATAAAAAAAAAATAAATGATTTCATTTAGTCAAACATTTTTCCATTTAAATTAGAGTCTTTACTGTTCAAAGTTTTTACTTTTGTGTTATTGTACAATGAGATGTGAAAATTTCATTCACTGCATTAACTTGAAATGAATGGTTTTATATATTGATTTTAAGTGATTTCAGAAAAACTGACTTACCATCGTACATTTGTATAAGATCAAGTATGGTGACCCTATCTTTTTTCTCTAATATTTGATTGTTCTCATATACCAGAATTCAAAAATCCATGGTAACTGTTAGTCTCCTAGTCTTCTTTGTGTTGCTGTCTGGCTGGATCTTGTGTACAAGTAGATGTATGTTTCACTGTCAATTGAGTATCCTATGACCGAAACTCTTCTTAAACTACATCAGAGTCAGAGCTACATGTATCACTGTCACTTCCAGTATGTAGTAGCAGGGCAGTAGTTCTATAAACTTTTTATTTTGACAATATTTTTGTTCACTTTATACAATTACGTTCTTGTTCTACTCCCTACAGCATGTTGAGCTGTCCAGTATTCAGCTTGCCAACACAGCCTACGTGTACCGTGCATTTGTATCATTCAATTATCACAAATTTATTTAGACACACGAGCTCAGTTGACAAACTGAATATTGTGTTTTTCAGCATGCTGTAGAGAGACACCAAGAAACTGTGTTTGATACATTGCATAGAAATATTGAAAAATTATCAACAGTTGCAGCTCCTGCCCCATTACAAGGCCAACTTGTTTTACGAAAATTTAATGGCATTCATACATTTTTAGATTTTTTCGAGATTAAAGACATAAAATGCGACAAAACAGTTCTAGATTTTGTATAATTATTACTAACATTACAACAATTGGAGGACATCAAAATGTTGGGAGTCAAAATATTTTCAGGTCCCCCTATAGTATAGGCAGAGCAAAAGTTTCAAGTCCCCCCTCGACTACCCCAAAAATTTTCGAATCCCCCCCCCCCCTCACCATTTTTTGAACGCGGCGTAAGCCGCAGAACTCACTTATTCCTGACGATGACTCAGCTCTCCTCACTATAGCTCTATGGAAATACATTATCGCCAATAGCTTTACAAGTGCATTTTATCAAATACCGCTTACAAAGTCTTCAATAAGATATTGTGGTGTTGCCACACAATTTTGTGGCTTACGTGTACACATTCGTTGTGCAATGGGGATGCCTGAACCAGAAACTGCCCAAGACGAACTGATGTGTTGCGTTCTAGGTGACTTTATTCAATAGGCCTCGCACAGTTGCCAAGTTTGCTGATGATCTGCATTTCAGTGGAAACTCACTCCAAGAACCACTCCAAAGTGGGAAAATGTACTGAAGTCTATCTTGAAACTATCTCCAAAGAAAACTGTCATCTGCCGTTGCTCCTGGGATGTATATGGTCAGAAGGCAAACTCACAGCAATCCCTCACCGCAATGCAGCTTTAGCTTCATGCCCACTACCTGACACAGTACGAAGCTTTTGGTCATTTATTGATGCCTTTAACGTATTAGGTCGCTTCTTACAACACTGCTTCAGATAGAATTTTGGAGTGTTACTGACGGATGCACAACCAAGCATGCAATAGGGGCAACATTATGTGTCACACATGATGACAAGCCATTGCTTGCGGGCTACTTTAGTGCTAAACTTCGAAAGCATCAAGTGACATGGCTACCATGTAAAGTGAAAGCACTTAGCATTGCAGTTACTGTCAAATACTTCAGTCCCTTCATAATACAGTTTACCTACCAAGCTTGTGTTCTCACAGATAGCAAAGCCTGTGTTCCAGCCTTTGACAGGCTATGTCATCGACAATGCTCAGCCAGCCCACGAGTCATTTTATTCCTAGCCATTGTAAGCGGATACCAAGTCACTGCCTGCCGCTTTGCTGGCTCTGCTGACGTTCCTTCAGACTTGCAAGCCGTGTCGCACCTATTTGCAGTGAACTGCTGTGCCAAATATGTAAATTTATACAACGTACAGAAGAATCAGTCGTCAGATCTCTGTAAATCTTTGATATCATCAACGGCCTAACTTGCCTACCATTTACCAACAGGGCTGCTTGGATTAATATCCAGTTACAGTGCCCTAATCTCTGTTGTATACATGCCCAGCTAAAACAGGGAACAAGACCCTCCAAAAAGCTTACCAATTTGAAAGATAATAAACAGTATATGAACACTACTATGATTACAAATGAGTGTCTGCTAGTTGTCAAACACAACAAACCCTTCCATCATACATCAAAATGTATTGTCAACTCATGATGTGCTGTGCTTGACGGATTTACAGCCATACACATCAAGTTAGACCATCCATCAAAGCACCAACTTAAGCTGATCATGAAACGTCACTTATATCACTTATATCAAAACAATCGGCATTATTTGTATCACCGCTGTTGTTTCCCTTTTCATTTGTAATTTGGTAGTTAATGACACTAAGGACTTATTTCTTGGAGTTGCTGTCTGCTTAGCCGTTTTGCATGTTTACCAGTGTTACTAATGTCGCGTGTTTTTTGTTCGGAAAAAAGTTAAGAAATACAGAGATCACGTCAGTAGGCCTCGTTGTACCTCTCTATATAACATTGAATCATGGGTATCTCGGACTCACTCTCTGCCATATTGTTCACTTACTGGCGCATTGCGGTCCTATGACCACAAAATCGTAAAACTCAAAGTCACAACTTAGATCCCCTATTACTTCAAGCAATTTGAATTCTCTCTCTCTCTCCCCCCCTCTCTCTCTCTCTCTCTCTCTCCTCTCTCCTCTCCTCTCTCTCTCTCTCTCTCTCTCTCTCTCTCTCTCTCTCTCTCTTAAAACTATGCTCTATGCCTGTTTCTTTTGCACTAAAGGTTTCACTTGCTGTAAACGTGTGAGTTTTGTTCTATTTGGTTAAGACAAGTGTCTTCTGCTTTACAAAAGATAAATAATAACCTCATATGATGCCATACCCTCCTGATGCAATGGTGTACCTAAAAATACCATTTGTTGTTCTTGATTTCATGTATGAATATCATGACACCAATCGAACAATCTCATACCTGATAATGTTTTTTTTTTATCTTTTCGCGACTATGGTATTACTCCTTTACTGTTGCCATGTTGGCGGCTTAGCTACTGATTAGCTGCATTCCAATTATCATACTGTTTCATCATCTTTTCGGAGTAATACACTCTGCTGATTTGTTTTAGAAAGACATTTTAGCACTCTTTTTACCCAGCTCTCATTCAATTTGAAGAAAAACATTCACTTTAAGCTCGACAAGAAAAGAGTGTGTTTGTTGTTCCTCCCCAACTTCTTTTTGACAGGGGTAAATTCTTTGGTCAGTTTGTAAAAATGCATTGTCCGCTCGCAAGGGTCAGTTACTTCCCACTAACTACCTCTGTTTTGGGGGAGCATCCAGCTGCCAGGACGAGAGACCTTGGCAAGCGAAGATGGTAAATATGGTACTGTAGATTTGATCATGAACAATTTTGGGGGAAGTGAGGAAAAATTTAATTTAGGACTCAGGCGCGTTTTCTCGTATGTTTATATTTTAGAATGCAATCTTACCACATGGGTAGCCATGGAAATAGTGTAGATATCTATACCATTAGAGTTCAATGACTTGCAGCTCATCGTCCACCCAGGGCCTTTTTTCATTGCTTGCGTTTTTACTGATTTGATTCAATCACACTTAATTGTATGGAACAGTGTATGTCATGTGCTTCTAGTGTCAACTGATCACGTTTATGTACCAGAAGTAGAGAGTGAACTCACATGAATAAAACACAATCCGATTCCAATAGTAAAGAGCTGAGTAGCTTACAACATTGAGTTCCACCAATTGGCTAATTGTTATATCTGTATAATCCTTTGAAAGTATGGCATTCTCTGCAAGTTGTATCCCCTACAAGTAAAAGGTTTAAGCCGCTGTCAAGTCAGTTGTAAAGAATTGTGTTTATTTTTGAGAAACCTTTCCCGTTACCATATTACCTGGTGTATGCAATGTTAATCCAACAGAATATTTCAACAACCTATGACTACGTTCTGATTAAATCACATGACAATTTATTCGAAAGACCGCTTTATAAAATCACATGCAAAATTGTATTGCTATATTCAGGGGCTTTTGCGAAAACACCCGATTTTCTGCAAGAACATTAGCAAATACAAAATAGAACGATATACAAAAACACCTTAACTACAAAACTAACAGACTAAGATTGAGCAAAACATTTCGCATCATCACGACAGGATTTGTTGATTCATCCTCATCGTATAAACATGAACAATCGACTGTCTTACTGCTGCAAAGAAGTGGCTGACACAGTAAATACTCAGTGCAGGTGACAGTCTAATTCATAAATCCGACCGAAAAAAGAGTTCAAAACAGTTATCCAGTGACAATCGTATCACTGAAATTGACAACAAGGAACAAACACATAATAAGTCACTTGTATTGCCAGTACTAGTCAAATTGTTATTAAGTACATGTATCAACCTACAGCATACAAGAACTGCAGACGTGGTTTAATAAAAATGTTTATGACATGACATCGGTTACATTCAGTGATAAAAGAGAATGCCACTGGTACATAATACAAAATGAAATTCGACAAAAAATATCGATTAAAACTTCTTTTCATAATTTATTCAGAGCAAATTTCACGTAATTATGACTAACAATTAGTTGCTTTTTATACATTTAATACAATATATACAATATATAGTCACTCTAACGAATATAGATATAAATATATATATAAATATATATATATATTATAAATATATATATATATATAATATATATATATATATATATATATATATATATATATATATATATATATATATATTCCACCATCGCTCTTTGAGGTAGTACGCACCTAGGTAAAAGTTTTAAAATTTTACTTCAAACTTTTCTGTCGGTACCGTTAAGCAATGCTTCAAACTAGAGGATAAAAATGGTGTGTAACAGAGAAAATTTTCTGATTACACAAACGAATCCCCAAATTTATCGATATTTTAATTTCAAAAGGGCCGTTTTAACTGTTATTAACTTTACCGAGAAATTAAATTTTCGATTTTCTCAAAAGCAAGACAGTAAAAAGTTCATTTTCAAATTTCAAAATGAGACACACAAAAGGCAGATCAGAAAATTATTTAAGAAAATGGAGTGATATAAAACTGTCTTCGAGGTGTATACTACCAAGAACGGATTACTGGAATTCTGTAATACCGTATAATCATGAAGCCATTTGGCGTGGCTATTTGTCAAATGCCAATTTTTCCAGAGTTACAGAACTCCAACTGATGATTATTTTGGTACAACGAGCAAGGAATCATACTAAACACAATATACTGACATGGTATGTCGATGTACAATGCTGATGGTATCACAGGGACACACTAATCTGGGTTTTTTTTGTTGTCAAATATGGTAACGTCCTTATAGTGTTTCTTATAACGTTTACATTACGTTGGAAACAACAACACAATAGTTATGTTCGTTGAATTGTATTGCTCAACAGCAACAACAACAACAACAACAACAATAACAACAATAACAACACGACTAATATAAACATAAACTACCATAAAAACTACAGCAAAGAGATTAATTGGTCCTTATGATGGTATACGCTCTTGCATATTGTAAGTTTTGGTATAAATAGTTAATTGTGAATTCGTGACATTCTTCTATTTGTTTATTTCATATTGCCTTCTCTGAGGGAAAATTAGGAAGCGTTGAAACGAGTTCAAAGGATGAGTTCAAAGAAAAACTCATCGTAAAACGGAATGCTCGATCAAACCCTTGAGATAGAAAACCTACTTCCTCTTGAAAAAAGGTAAATGCAACGACAAGACAGCAGGTGTGGAAACATGCATATGCGTCTTAATATCGTTAAAGTGCCCACGTCAGATCGAAGTAATAGAATCTTTTGAAGATGACGTGCTACAAATTATTGAGAACATCAAATTCCGAAGAATGAACCGCTTTTCAAAGAAAAATTGTAAGGCACATAAAGCAGACCAACAACTCCAAAAAGATGCTAATCGCACAGACGAAACCAGAAACTTTTACAAACTCTAAAAAAGCGCAATATCAAAACCTTTTATCAGACGACATTACAAAGAACTACAAAAAAAGCTAAAGAAAGGATTTTGACATAAGCAACAGAGAAACACAAAGCGTAGCCGGTAACCTATGCATAGAATGAAGAATAATGAAAAAATAGCATAAATAGAAGGCGTTCGTCAGCCTATTAGATCACAAGGACAACTCCCAAAACAACCCTTTATGCAAACTAATTAACCCGGCCAAGGGTGAGATAGGCATGGGACTTGTCAGGACAAATATACTTGACAGAATTGACGCCATCCCTGTGAAGAAAATAGGAGTTAAACAGTGGAAGAACTTATCATCTGTAATAGACTGGTTTAAAGACATTAAAGAAAAGAGAGACGCACGTTCATAATGTTTGACATAGTCGTTATCTACCCCACTGTCACAGACGATCTACTAAACAAGGCATTACTGTTAGCTAGAAACACGTGGAGATCAGTAACCAAGATATCGAAGTCATCATGCTGTCCAGAAAACCACTCCTATTCAACAACCGCACATGCGCGCTGGTCCAAACATATGGTTGGCATCTCAGTGGGAAATTTCAACAGGCAGAAATGTGCAAATTCGTGGGCACGCTACTTCTCCACATCTTGTCACAGAAGTGCGAGAAAAACTACATTGGCCGCTAGATAGATGACGGTCTAGCCAAACTTAGAAACATAACTGACAGTCAAGCAGAAAGAATAAATAAAGACATTACCAAAACGTTCACAAATCTGAACTTGAAAATCACCGTAGATTTCAACAAAGTTTTGGATTTCCTCGACGTCACTCTAAACCTTGCCAATGGTAAACACCGACCGTTCAGACAACCCACAGAGCAGCCAATTTACATCACACATGCAGTCGAATCATTCACCAACCATAATTAAATACCACCCAGCGGCCATCAGTATAAGATCTCTCAGGAATATCAGACATTGTCACGATGAAGAAGTCTTCAACAATGCCGTTCCAACATGTGTAAAGACGCTGGAAGCAATTGGCTACAAATGAAGACATCCAGCATATATGAACAGCACGAAAATCAACAGAGAAAGAGAACGCCGACAAGGGAACATCATCTTGTTCAATCCTCCTTACAGCAAAAATGTCCAAACCAACATCAGGAAGACCTTCCTCAGATTGATCAAAATGCACTTCCCGAAGACTCCAACCCACGCCGAACATTCAACAAAAACAACTTCAATGTCAGCCCTGACAAAAACCCCATAGGTGGAAACTGCCAGTCAACATCCATAATCTACAAAGCCATGGTAACAGATGATAATTAAAACATAAAAATATACTTTTGCAAGACAGAATCAACTTTTAAAAGTCGCTACACCATTCAGAAGTACTGAATAACATTCAACCACAAGAAACACAAAATTAGCGCTGTATCTTCCAAACACGGTTGGAAAATTAAAGAACAAGGGCAGATGCTAAACGTGAGCTGGTCAGTTATCACCAAGACAACATCGTACACAAATGAAGCCGAACGCTACAACCCGTGCTCTACCGAAAAACGCTACATAATTAACATAATTAGGGACTGGCCAGTTTCTTTGGCCTGGGGGCGATGGATTGATGGGGGTCACCCTGTTTTTGTCTTTGCTGATGGTGGATCACCATGTTTTTGAAATGTCAAATGGTGGAGAGGGGTCAGTGTGTTTTTGAATTTCGACACGGGCTCATACTTGCCTAAAATGCGTCGTGCCAGCCACTAATTTAATCATTCAGTTGGATTTTTCGGCGCACCTTTCGGGCGCGCAACTTTAATAATCAGACATACTTTTCAGTGCGTCCTTTAGGACTTTAATATATCAGACATATATATATCAGAGATATCCGTATGTTTTATATTTTTCGGCGTGCTTTTCGGGCGCGTTACTTTAAAACATCAGACATATTTCAGCACGCCCTTCAGCTCCATGACTTTCGTATATCAGACACATATTAGACATATCAAATTCCAGATACTTTTCTGTTTTCTCCAAAAGGCGAAGGAGAAGCCAGTTCTCCGTGGTCTATCAAATTAGGTGTAATAATACCAACACCACTTCCATGTGTGTAACCAGGTCGAACTATATTTGTATACAAGAGGCCGAGAACCTACTGATCGGGAATGTGTGAAACTCAGAGGCTCAACTTATTTGTCTTATTACTCAAAGGAACCAGCCACATCGTGACGTTGCTTTAATTAAATTCTCTTTGTATTTGGGATCGGAAGTAAGGAAGACTTTAGAACAATACGACCTGAAGGTTCTAGTAGTCAATTAATTATATATATATATATGTATATATATATATATATATAATATATATATATATATATATATATATATATATATATATATATATAATACGACCTGAAGGTTCTAGTAGTCAATTAATTATATTATAGATAGATAGATAGATAGATAGATAGATAGATAGATAGATAGATAGATAGATAGATAAGATAGATAGACGGAACCTTGATAAGTTCATATCCTCTTCATTTATTTAGTGGTGAATGGATTTGACTCTGTCCTGAAACCATCTTTTATATATGTATAATTTATTTGATGCATATCATGGCCGCTGTGACCCTATAGGGGCCATTTTTAACAGGAATGTAAATTTTCTACCGATTAATCGGATTTAGCTGGCAGTGAACATGACTCACACGAAAACGTAGATTGATTAAAATGTAATAATCTACATTTGATGTACTTCTTCTGAACGCATACCTTCATAACAACAATTTGTTCGCTAAGTGTCAGTCTGCCTATAGGGCGGGTTACAGCACAGAAACTGCCCTCATTAGAGTGCAGAATGACATACTACGCTCTGTAGATAAACGTAAAGATGTAATTTTGATTTTACTCGACCTTTCTTCTGCTTTCGATACGATTGACCATGCCATTCTGTTACACAGGCTGCGTCATCGGTTTGGCATCACAGGTGTTGTTTTGACTGGTTCAATTCTTACATTACGGGGCGTACACAGTCTGTTTGCGTCAAGTCAATCCTGTCGGAAGAACAGTCGTTGTTTTGTGGTGTTCCTCAGGGTTCTGTCCTTGGACCAATTCTCTGTAGTCTCTATGTGGCACCCTGGAGGACATTATTAACAAATATGGTTTGGATTACATGATGTATGCTGACGACACCCAATCCTATATTACATGCGATGGTAACCAGGTTCCCATTGCCACGATCGAGTCGTGTTTAGACGAGATTCGGGGATGGATGAGGGTCAATATGCTTGCACTCAATGACGGTAAGACAGAGGTTGTACATTTTTCCTCGAAATTTGGGATTGAGGGAACTGTCCCTCGTTGTAATTTTCGGATTGGTGATGTCAGTGTATATCCATCTGAATCAGTTCGCAATCTAGGTGTTACAATGGACTCTGCCTACACCATGTCAGACCATGTTACAAATGTTTGTAGATCAGCATCACATGCGATTTAGAGGTTAGGAAAGATTCGTGATCTTCTTGACCAACGTACCACGGAAAACTTGTTCATGCCTTCATTACATCACGTTTAGATTATTGCAACAGTCTTCTTTTTGGTCTTCCGAACTTTGAAATACGTAAACTCCAGGCTATTCAAAATTCAGCCGCTCGGCTTGTTAGCAGAAAGAAGAAAAGGGACCACATAACACCAGTACTACACAATTTACATTGGCTTCCAGTCCAGAAACGAATTGATTTTAAAATTCTTTGTTTCACTTATAAAATTATTACAGGCCAAGCCCCCGACTATCTAGCAGAAATGCTTACAGTACGTCATACTGGTCGTACACTTAGGTCCCAGTCTAGTGGTGCGATCATTGGTGCATCAGCCTGTTTGCAATACGGTTTTCTTATGGCAATAGAGCCTTTTCTGTATGTGCTCCTCATTTGTGGAATGTCTTACCATTTGTGATAAGGCTCGCTAATTTAGAAGTCAGTTAAAAACCTATCTTTTTAGCACCATTTTATTCCTAGACATTTTTAAAAAATTTATCTATTTGCATTTAATTGGTGTTTTCTCGTAATTTTTATTTATAATTTACCTTTTTTTTAGTGTTGTGTAAAGCGCATTGAGATTTTAAAATGTAATGCGCTCTATAAGAAATAAATATATTATTATTATTATTATTATTATTATTATTATTATTATTTCTAGTTTTTAAAAGAACGATATTTCGCGATTCTCATGACAGTGTTACGCTCAGTTTACACCATTTTTCGCTATCTGATGCGCATGCAGAATATCTTACAAATAAAGCCTGCAGATAATGAAATGTTATATAATAAGGCTATCATTTACCGATGTTATGCTTAGAGCAAGAGGGCGTTGTGAAGGCTCGAATTTCACTCGTGTACCCAAACAAAAAACGTCGATTCCCATTGGTGGTGATGAATTATGGATGTCCAATCACCTCACATGATTCAGGCCGAACACTTTCATGATTTTGCATCAGTGGTGTTCTAGTTATTGAATTTCTACAGGTAACAGAATACCTTTCCCAAGCCTTCATTTTAAATGAGACCCAGATCAAATTTTCTCCGTCTATTGTACGAAATAGCTTCCATACGCTTCACATCGATGTAATGTATCGTCAATTTAAACACATATTTTCTCCTTTATCGCCCCCTGGTTCTTCACGGCAGCTTACCTCGAACAAGTTTACATTCCGCTTCCATTTTATAGCTACTTACAAAAAAATACCGAGAGGGGTAAGAGCAATGATTTTGAATAAGAAATTCTCTGAATGACGACAACAAGACATGGTGGACATGACGTCCTCAACAGCATACTTGAATAGTTCTTCTGAAGGACGAAACGTGTTTTGCAGCAAACGTATTATTGTAAAAATAATTGATAAGCCAAAGCTTAACTCGCGCAAAATCAGTGTATAATGCTTCTCCTTTTGAATAGCTTCAAACATTACTATGAATAACACGTTTTATATTTAAAGATGCTTTATTGGTGGCAGTACTATAAAGCGTTATTCATATACAACAGCATTTGTCCAGTTCATCCTGCTCCATAGCAATTTCATATACGCAGTGGCAGTTATGTTTGACTTGCCTTTCCAATACTTCATTTCATAGATAAATCGGTTTGCCTTAATTATTAGATAATTATACATAACTGGAGTAATAAGTGTCCTAAGAAAGCTCATCATGAAGGCTTATGCTCGAAACAAAAATAAGAGACTAAATTTAGAAACTGTTAAGTCCTCAAAGACAGTGTCAGAGAATTTACATGAGTAAAATAAATTAAAAAACATGTGGTTATTGCTACATCACAGAAAGAGGAGAAGAGTCTGTGATCCATATTCCTGCTATACACAGCAAAAAATTGCTCCTGTGACAGGCCCTGTACAGACCCTGACACAACCCTGTTACTGTGTCAGAAAAGACGTCCCATTGCTGTGACAGGGGCTGATGTGCAGGTCTGTATTCAGAGCTGTGTGGACAGGAATGTGGACAGTGTTGTGGATGCGGACCTGTGACAGGGTCTGAAATTTCTGCCTGTCTCAGCATTGTATTTACAAGACTGTACACAGCAATGTGAATGCAAACCTATAACAGGTTCAATGATTTTTTAATGTCCACACAATTATGCCTGTATTCATTTCTGTCATAAAAATTGGCCCATTGTTCTAAAAATATAGCACCCCTAAAATCTGACAAAGTCTCAGACTCTGTAATATGCCCTGTAAATTCAACACTGACACACCACTATGTACACCAGTATTCCAGTCATGTGGTCATAGCACTGGATACACTCAGAAATTGTATGTATACTGTATACATTCCTCTAATACCTGGCCTGATACAGACCTGTTCATACACCCATGATATCTGACCAATTTTACAGGTCCTGTAACAGAGGTTATTTCTTGAGGGACTGTTACAGGTACTGCCTGTAGTTTTCTTGCTGTGTAGACGCCGCAGTTTGTGTATGAGACAAAGTGAATTGAAATTCACCAAGTTTTTTGTATCTATAGCCATTTTCATTGGCAATGAGGAAGAGAGTCTAGCTGTACATTGATTTACCACCGATGAGCAGATACAATGTCTATCAGCAAGGACAACCATTCTTTTTGGACACCTAACTGCTATAGAATGTGAGCTTAATTATGCTATCATCAATTTTCCTCATCCTAACAACAATGTACCAGTTTCGCTATGCTAGAGCATGTGATGCTTATGCTTGTTTTTGTAGAGATGCCGCCCTCTATGTGTGCCACAGATATCAAGATTACTCTGGGGAGCAGTTCTGACAACAGCAATAGATGCCACCTTCAACTTCGCCATAGGCAACTAAGGCAAAGCGACGCAAAGCTGAGCTTAGGTGTTTGGTTTTCGAGTCATCATAGTTAGTATGTATTATTTGCTCCCTTCATCCTACATACTAACGAAAAGTTCAATGTTTTTACCACTTGGGTCCAATTGTTACCTAGCATCATATATGGGTCGAAAGGAATAATTTGTTACGAGTGTTTACTCCACTACTTACAGAGGGCGTGTCTACAGTGATACTGGTTTACATAAACAGTACTTTTGGGTATTACAGTTATTTTTCTTATACAGCACTACACTAAGCACTTCCTGATCTTTTTTGCCTATTGCTGTAACTTCTAAAAATATTATTACAAAGTTCACAAATTTTGCTGCCTGTCTGTGTACAATGTAAGACTGAAATAAAAATAATTTTTGCACTGACTCAAATTTATGATCTGCACAAAGGTTTACAATGCAAGATACGAGGATATGAATATTGAAAATCGATAAAGAGTCATTAGCATGAAATTTTAATACCGAAACAATGCTCATTTGTAAAATCTGCATAAATAAATACTAATCCACCTCGCATTTTGTACTGAGGGCACAAAAGAGATGACTTCACTATTCATACTTATAGTCCGTGGGCTGGAGGGGCCCTCCGTGCACCCCCACATCCCTACTACATGGGTATTTTTTTGTTCACGGATATCCGTGGCGGGGTTGACCTTTGCCCGTATAGCGATCCCCGCTACACCCCCGCCAACAGATAGCTGCGTTTCCACAGCTAATAAAACAGCTGAGCGAATAAGACAAATGACAATCCGAAACGTCATTATGATTATGGTCAAAATTCTGTTGTTTGCAGTCACTTCATGGGCATTGCCCTTAGGCACAAGTACAGTTGTACCAAAAACATAAAAACAAACGTATTGAAAATTTGTATAATTTGCCGACACCTCCACGGCCGTCCCGTGGCGGTGCACGGTGCAGTGTTTTCGTGTCGTCTACGCTGCTGAATATTTACACAATGGAAGTATCATTACACGTAAAGATATCGGTTGACAGAGCATCATGATAGAATCGGTTTAAGACAAGTTTCCTGTTGATGAGCTTAAAGTATCTGGGCGGTGAATTACATCGTTTACAGTCGTAAATGAGCCACGAAATACCAACCGCACTGAAAATACTCGCGACAGACAAAGCAAAGTTGAAGGTGCACATGATATTTCCGATTTGTACCTGTCAGTTCACAGGTCATGATCGTGTCTAGTGGCACCGATGCGGTGCGGGTTTCAGATACAATGTGCCTTCTAGGGAAAGTCAAACTTTCGCTTCGGTTGTTAAAGGAAGTTTAGTTCTATTTAGGCAAGCCAGGAAGGAAAATTACGAGCAGACGACGGAAATCCCTTTGAAATGTACTTTTATTCGTACAGCAACAAATCACGAACGAGTTTATACGACACTACAGCTTACAGTGTACTCACTTCATGTTTTCACTAATCCGCTTACTGAGATGGTAAATTCAGCATATTTGACGTCTGGGAACATGTATAATTCGTCGAGATAAACTGACTGGTACGGGTTTTATATCCAGTGAATCCACTGTATGTGCATTCATAGATGTCGCAGAGCTGCTTGCTCTGTGCTCTCAGCTGTTCATACACGATAAGAGTTTGAGCGTGGCGCGAGTATTTTGACCCGATTTTGGCGGCCTCATAACTTTCACGCAGGGATGAGGTTATGTATTAAAACACGAAAACACAACCATTTGTGGACTCCCGCCTATGTTTTACATCCACCGTCATTTTAAACTAAAAATAAATCTTCTTCAAATTATGAAAACCTGTGTCGACATCGTAATATTTAAATTGTTTGCTGTAAAAGTGCTCCATAAATCCTCCTTTGCAGTGGAATGGCCCAATAGCGGAATAATATCAAGAAGTGATACGGTTGTCATCACTCCTTAGCAACCAACTTTTTATAAGTACAGCCTGGAGGAAGCAAGGTCGATTTCAAGTTCATTTCGTTGCTAATTTCGGAGCGTCTGTAGGAAAACAGTCATAACCAAAGCATGCATGTATGATAAAGGGGTTATTACACGAAGTTAGGGCGATACCGCGTCGTATTCTCGTGATGTGTCCGTATTTTGACTCGTTGCTGCGCAACTCGTCAAAATACGGACATAACATCACTCGAATACGACGCGGTATCGCCCAAACTTCGTCTAATAACCCCTAATAACTCGTAAAAACAAGTGGTAATATAAAAAGAGAAACGAAGATGAGATAACATTTGCATATTTAATCGACATTACTTCACCATCCAATTATGCCAAATTAGTTCCAATCGTGGTCTATGAAGGTGTGTGTAGTTAGCTCCAAGTTCCAAGTTCAGGTAAAGGCGAATAAGGAGCTGGCTCCCAGTCCCCAGTTCGAGCAAATGCGAATTAGGAATGGACCATTTGATATTCAGGATGTGGAAGATGGGTGATGGATTTGCTCGAACTGGGAACTTGGAACTGGGAGCTAACTTTACACCCCAGCTCCTTATTCGCAATTAATCGAACTGGGAACTGGGAGCTAACGTCACACACCTTGCCTATCATTGTACCCTGGTTCCACCGAGCGAAGTTAGGGTTATTCTACTGAGGTCACGATTAATAGGAACTTGACAGTGTCGCAGTAGGAGTTTTGCCAACGCGTACATTTTACGTGCTGGAGAAACTTGAAAAGTGTCAATCTCCTTGATCAATGCGTCATTTTTCATTTGCCTAATGACAAAATTGACAAAGAAATCATTTAAAGAATAATAGCCTCTTGCTGGAGTCTCCTACGAAGCAGTGTAACAGTTGATGATGCGGCCAATGTTTAATATTAGGCCTAAGACATCGCCGATCGTATGAAACGTGGTGTTGAAAGAAAGAAGGCCGTGAACTGCAGTTGTTAGTACGCTACGTATCACAAGCTCATCATAAAATCTGCAGCTTTCTTAACTCACATAATTTGACAGTAAAGGGGCATTTTAAAGTCTCACAGAATCACTAAATGCCACAGCTATTATTTTACATTTGAAAAATCCACAGTATACAAATGTTGATCAACTTCTCCAGTATATGTATGGCTTCTCACCACATCAAGCGTATTTTACCGCACACCAATCTGAGAATACCGCGTAAGTATAGACGTTACCGTACTCTACATCTGATTTTAATCAGACTGACCGTAGTACTGATTATAGCACAACCTTGTAATTGTTCGCATAAAATTAATGTTGGATTCGAAATACCCCAGTATCATACCGGTCGATAAAATTACATAACCCGTGTGTTCAGCTATTTATATTGGAAAGTCGGCGATAATTTTTAGTGCAGCGTAACGGGACCTAGGTCCGCTTATGCATAGACGCACAACTACAAAGGTGCACGGAAGGCAAGCGCCCAGGATATAGTAAGTAAAAAATTTGTTATTATACAAACGCTCGCCTTCTCAGGCACCTGTGACTTGGCATAGCACTATACTCGAAACACGGAAGCATTAAAATTTGTTTGCGGGCAGCCCCCCCCCCCCCCCCCCAAAAAGAGAAGAATGAGAGAGTTGGTGCGCATTATATGGTAGAAATGATTGCCTTATGATTTGGATCTATTCAGCAAATCGAACTCTAACCCTAACTAAAGCTTATTCCTAACCCTAACCCTAAGCTAAGACTAACCCTAACCCTAACCTTAACCCTAACATAAGACTCACCCTAACCCTAACCATTAGAAATAAAAACAAATAAATAAATCAATAAATGAATAAAATAAATAACTTGCTCTTTAATGACAAATATAGACAAACAGCTTTACACTGTTATTTTATGAAAAATAACAAATAAACAAACACAAACGTATACACACAAACAAACACAGACAAAATAGACATAATAGACAAGAATAATAATGTAGAATAATAATATTAACATAATATAATAATATATAGTCAGGTAATATAGCGGAAGAGATTTACGTCTTACCCCTAACCCTAATCCTAACTTAACCCTAACCCTAACCCTAACTTAAGCCTAACCTAACCCTAACCCTAACTTAACCCTAACCCTAACTCTAACCCTTACCCTACCTTAACCCTAACCCTAACCCTAACCCTAACCCTAACCCTACCCTAACCCTAACCCTAACCCTAACCCTAACCCTAACCCTAACCCTAACCCTAACCCTAACCCTAACCCTAACCCTAACCCTAACCCTAACCCTAACCCTAACCCTAACCCTAACCCTAACCCTAACCCTAACCCTAACCCTAACCCTAACCCTAACTTAACCTTAACCCTAACCTTAACCCTTACTTAAGCCCTGAATCCTCACCCTTACCATCAAATACATATAAACGAACAAACAAACAAACCAACATATAAATAAATATAAAAGTATATAAATAGACCTAACCCTAACCTAACCCTAACCCTAACCCTAACCCTAACCCTAACCCTAACCCTAACCCTAACCCTAACCCTAACCCTAACCCTAACCCTAACCCTAACCCTAACCCTAACCCTAACCCTAACCCTAACCCAAACCTAACCCTAACCCTAACCCTAACCCTAACCCTAACCCTAACCCTAACCCTAACCCAAACATAAAAACAAAAACAAACAACAAACACAACAAATATATAAAACAATATAAATAAATAAACTAAACTGCTCTAACCCTAACCCTAACCTTAACTTAAGCCTAACCCTAACCCTAACCCTAACCCTAACCCTAACCCTAACTCTAACCCTAACCCTAACCCTAACCCTAACCCTAACCCTAACCCTAACCCTAACCCTAACCCTAACCCTAACCCTAACCCTAACCCTAACCCTAACCCTAACCCTAACCCTAACCCTAACCCTAACCCTAACCCTAACCCTAACCCTAACCCTAACCCTACCTAAATAAATAAACTGCTCCAACCCTAACCCTAACTTACACTTACCCTAACCCTAACCCTAACTTAATTCTTAGAATTCTAACTCTAACCATCGGAAATACATATAAACAAACAAACAAACAAACAAACATATTTATAAATATTTAAATAAATAAATCAACTGCTCTAAACCTGACCCTAACCCTAACCCTAACCCCTAACCCTAACTAAAGCTTATCCCTAACCCTAACCCTAACCCTAACTTTAACTTAACCCTAAGCCTAACCCTAATCTAACCCTTACCCTACTTTAAGCCTTAGAATCTTAACCCTAACCATAGGAAATACATATAAACAAACAAACAACAAACACATATATAAAGAAATAAATAAATATATAAAACTGCTCTTTATTGACAAATGTAAACAAAACAGCTTTTCACTTTTTTATTAAAAATAAAAATCAAACAAACACAAACACGTACATACAAACAAAAACAGACAAAAACAACGCGACCTAGCACGGCCCGATATAGCTCGCTGTGTTTATGTAGAGAATAACTATTTTTGAGACATGTTGATGAAGAAGGGTGGAAATCTTTGATAGCTCGATGCAGTGGCCAGAAAAAAGTGGCTAAAATAAGCTGCAAAAATACGCAATTGAAGATTCATCATACTTTGAATGTATCACATAGGATCATCCCTAAGAACATGTCAACCAAAGCTATCTGATGAGTAGTTTTTGAGAATAAATTTTTTGACCAAAAATGGCAACAATTGCCTCCAAAAGTAAAAATTGCAGATTTCATCATAATTTCAAAAGATCAAATTTAGTTCATCTATGAACCCTGTATACCAAATTTCAAAGCTGTTAGACAAGTACTTTTGAAAAACGCATTTTTTGACCAAAAATAGGAAAAATTGCCCAAAAATTCAAAATTGCAGATTTCATCATTATTTCAATAAATATCATTTAGTTCATCTATGGAAACCTGTATACCAAATTTCAAAGCTATCAGATGAGTAGTTTTGAATATACACATTTTTTGACCAAAAATGGCAAAAATTGCCCCAAAAATACAAAATTACAGATTTCATCAGAATTCAATATATATTACTTAGCTCATCTGTAGAAACCTGTATACAAAATTTCAAAGCTATCAGACCAGTACTTTTTGAGAAACACATGTTTTGACCAAAAATGGCAAAAATTGCCCCAAAATTACAAAATTGCAGATTTCATCATAATTTCAATAATTATCATTTAGTTCATCTGTAGGAACCTGTACACCAAATTTCAAAGCTATCGGATGAGTAGTTTTGGAAATACACATTTTTTGACCAAAACTGGCAAAAATTGCCCCAAAATTACAAAATTGTAGATTTCATCATAATTTCAATAACTATCATTTAGTTAATCTGTAGGAACCTGTATACCAAATTTCAAAGCTATCGGATGAGTAGTTTTGGAAATACACATTTTTTGACCAAAAATGGCAAAAATTGCCCCAAAAATACAAAATTACAGATTTCATCAGAAATTCAATACATATTACTTAGTTCATCGATAGAAACCTGTATACCAAATTTCAAAACTATCAGACCAGTACTTTTTGAGAAATAAATTTTTTGACCAAAAATGGCAAAAATTGCCTTAAAAATGCAAATTTGCATATTTCTGCACAATTTGAACAAATCTGAAATAGATCATCCCTAGGGACCTATGTACCAAATATCAAAGCTATCTGACTGGCAGTTTTGAAGAAGAAGTTTTTAAAGATTTTTTTACCAGAAATGACAAAAATTGCCTTAAAAATACAAATATGCAATTTCGCCACGTTTGAACAAATCTGACTGAAGGCACCCTAAGCAAACTGCATATCAAATTTCAAAGCAATCGGACAAGCGGTTTCAGAGAAGAAGATTTTTTTACCAAAAACACCAAAAAATGCCCCAAAAATACAAATATGCAAATTTCACCACGATTTGAACAAACTGAAGTGAGGTCACCTTAAGTGAACTGCATATAAAATTTCAAAGCAATTGGACTTGCGGTTTCAGAGGAGAAGGCAATTGTTGACGGACGACGACGGACGACGGACGACGGACGACGACGACGACGGACGACGACGGACGACGACGGAAAATCAACCTATTTGATAAGCTCCGCGTCGCTGACAGCGGAGCTAATAAGAAAGAGCAAGAGCTCTAACTTAACACTAACCCTTACCCTAACCCTAACTTAAGCCTTAGAGCTTTAACCCTATCCAACTGAAAGACATATAAACAAACAAACAAACAAACAAACAAACAAATAAACAAACAAAAAACAAACAAATATATAAATACATATATAAATAAATATATCAACTGCTCTAACCATTACCCTTACCATCAGCAATACATATAAAAAAACCAGCAAATATATAAATAAATATAAATAAATAATGAATTGCTCTAAGCCTAAGCCTAACCTTAACCCCAACCATCGGCACTACATATAAACAAAAAAAACAGCAAATATATAATAAATATATAATAATAAATGAACTGCTCTAAGCCTTACCCTAACCCTAACTTAACTCTAAGCCTAAGCCTAACCCTAACTTAACCCTAACCCTAACCCTTAGACAGAATCTTAGAATCCTTACCGTAACCATCGGAAATACATATAAACAAACAAAAAATAAACAACCAAACAAACAAATTTACAAATAAATCTATAAATAAATAAATAAACTGCTCTAACCCTAACCCTAACCCTAACTAAAACCAAACCTTAACCCTGACCCTAACTTCACCCTAACCCTAACCCTAACACTAACTTAATCCTAAACCTAAACCTATTTCTAACTTGACCCTAACCCTAACCTAAACTTAACCCTAACCCTTACCCTAACCATAACTTAAGCCTTAGAGCCCTTACCCTTACCATCGGAAAAACATATAAACAAACAAACAAACAAACAAACAAACAAACAGACAGACATATAAATATACATATATATAAATAAATAAATCAACTGCTCTAACCCTAAACCTAACCCTTACTTAAGCCTTAGAATCCTCAAAACATCGGAAATACATATAAGGAAACAAACAAATATATAAATGAATGTATAAATAAATGAATCAACTGCTCTAACCCTAACCCTAACGTAACCCTAACCCTAACCCTAACCCTAACGTAAGCCTTAAAATCCTAGCTCTAACAATCGGAAATATTAAAACAACAATCAAAAAATGAACAAACAACAAAAAATATATAAAATAAAACTTGCTCTTTATTGACAATATAAAGACAAACAGCTTTACACTGTTATTTTATGAAAAATAACAAATAAACAAACACAAACGTACATACAAACAACAAACACAGACAAAATAGACAAAATACACAGAATAATAATGTAGAATAATAATATTAATATAATATAATAATATATTAGTCAGGTAATATAGAGGAAGAGATTTACGTCTAACCTAACCCTAACCCTAACTTCACCCTAACCCTAACCCTACACTAACTTAATCCTAAACCTAAACCTATTTTTAACTTGACCTAACCCTAACTTAACTCTAACCCTTATCCTAACCCTACGGAAATATATATAAACAAACAAACAAACAAACATATAAATAAATATATAAATAAATAAATCAACTGCTCTAACCAACCCTAACCCTACTACCCTACCCTCCCTGACTAATACCCTAACCCTAGCCCTAAACCTAACCCTTACTTAAGCCGTAGAATCCTCACCCTAACCATCGGAAATACATATAAACGAACAAACAAATATATAAATAAATAAGTATATAAATAAATAAATCAACTGCTCTTACCCTAAATCTAACCCTAACCCTAACGTAAGCCTTAGAATCCTAACCCTAACCATCGAAACTACATATAAACAGACAAACAAACAAATATATAGATAAATATGAAATTAAATAATGAACTGCTCTGAGCCTAACCCTAACCCTAACTTAACCCTAACCCTAACCCTAGCCCTAATTGAAGCCTTCGAATATTGACTCCTACCATCAGAAAAACATATAAACCAACCAAAAAGCAAACAAACAAACAAGCAAACAAACAAAGAAATATATAGATAAATATATAAATATATAATAAACTGCTCTAACCCTAACACAAGCCTTAAGTTAGGCCTTAGAATCCTAACCCTATTCATCGAAAATACAAACAAACAAACAAACAAACAAACAAATAATAATTATATAAATATATAAATAAATACATCGATTGACCCTAAGCCTAACCTTAACCCTTACTCTAACCCTAACGTAACCCTAACTTAAGCTTTCGAATCCTTACCCTAACCATCGATAATACATATAAAAAAACACACAAAGAAATATATAAGTAAGTATCTAAATAAATAAACTACTCCAACCCTAACCCTAACTTTACACTTACCCTAACCCTAACCCTAACTTAATTCTTAGAATTCTAACTCTAACCATCGGAAATACATATAAACAAACAAACAAACAAAAAACAAACAAACATATTTATAAATATTTAAATAAAATAAATCAACTGCTCTAACCCTAACCCTAACCCTAACCCTAACCCTAACCCTAACCCTAACCCTAACCCTACCCTAACCCTAACCCTAACCCTAACCCTAACCCTAACCCTAACCCTAAATAAATAACGAACTACTCTAACCCTATCCCTATCCCTTACCCTAACTTAACCTTCACCCTAACCCTAACCCTAGCCCTAACTTAAGCCTTAGAATCCTAGCCCTTACCATTGGGAATACACATAAACAAACAAACAAAAAAATACATAAATAAATATAAAAATCAATAGATTAACTTCTCTAACCCTAACGCTAACCCTACCCCTGACCCTAACTTAAACCTAATCCTAACCCTCACCCTAACTTAACCCTAACCCTAGCCCTAACCCTAACTTAATAATTAGATCAAAACCCTAACCATCGGAAATGTATATAAACAATCAGACAACCAAACAAATATGAAAGTAAAAGAATAAATAAACAGTTCTTTATTGAATATAAAACAGCTTTTCACGGTAACTTTATTAAAATACAAATAAACAAACACAAACACATACAAACAATCAAACACAGACAAAAATAGACATGAAGGAAGAGCTCCCTGTCATGAGGAGAAACTTACATCTTACCCTAACCCTAACTTAAGCCTAACCTTAACCCTAACCTTAACTTAAGCCTAACCCTAACCCTATCACTATCTATCGGAAATACATATAAACAAACAAACAAAAGAACAAACAAATATATAAATAAATTGATAAATAGACTGCTCCTTATTGACAAATATAAATAAAACAGCTTTTCACTGTTATTTTATTAAAAATAACAAATAAAAAAAGACAAACATATACACACAAACACAAAAAAATATAAAAGGAAGAGCTCCTTGTCTTAGAGGGAAAGACTTACATCTAACCCTAACCCTGACCCTAACTTAACCCTGACACTAATCCTAACCCTAACTTAAGCCTAACCCTAACCCTAACCCTAACCCTAGCTGTGGGTCTATAGCTATGGTGTTTTCAGACGGGATTCCTGCCTTTTACGGGTTGTAATGACTTTTCTGGTAGCAGGGTTAAAATTGTTAAAGTCAAAACCAGCCCGTAAAAGGCAGGAATCCCTTCTGAAAACACCACAGCTACGGACCCACAGCTACCCTAACCCTAACAGTTAATTGTAGTTTTAAAAAATCGCATGTCGTGACCTGTCTTCCATAGAATATAGATAATATATTGTTCATTTCTCAGGGCTTGAATACCATTTAAGATCTGTGTTTTAGGTCTGTATACTCCAGCCACCCTCAAAGCAGTGGATTGTGCTGTAGATGAGGCCTATGCCACTGCCAAAACATTTTACTAAAACGAGTATGGCTTTACCACACTTCTGGAATGTAACATCAGTGTTTTCTGAAAAGTAAACTCGGAACAATGGTTTTCAATCTTTCAATGCATAAAATGGTTGTATTTAAAATGAAAGCATAATGCAAAAGAATGTTTGGCTTTATTCATCATTATTTGGTAAAGAATTAGAGACTCAAATTTTGCGGTGTGAAAAGCACATGCATCCAATTGTGACATATGAGGCAGAAATATTGATATGCCTTTGTTATACTGAATCACCCATCAGTGATGGTGTTTTAAGCCTATCTAGAGTGGAACCAATGCTTGGACCAAGGATGGCATTCATTGGTACAGATTTCCTCGCTAGATAACTTGAAGATACACATATGTAAATAGATCTACAAGGCAAACAACTTATCAATCATTTTTCATTGTCATGGCTAAATACTGTCAGTTGTGTCTAGCATAGTGTTAGGGTCATGAGCATCATGTCGATACATGGTCATTGTGATGTCAAGTTCATGTAAGCACAGGCCGGGGCTGTGAAATTAGTCAGTTCGAGTTCAAAGCCGTGGACATTGCTTATTGTATGGGTAAATATAAAGTCCTTGTTCACATATGGCAACAGTATTTGCAACTTTACTGACATCAAAACATTCTTTGTCAATAGATAATCGTTTCGGCAAATCTGCGATACTTTAAAGCACATAAAAGATTGTATCACAAATCTGATAGCCAGCTTGAATGCTGTGTGGACTGCAGCCTATATTTAAAAAGATGAAAAACAAGAGATTGAAATGTCGACATTTCTCAAAAGAATTTTATTACAAAAAGGGCTAACATAATTTGCAACACAATTATTCCTCTAATCTGGTTTGTTGCCGGTAAATATTTAAAAGCACAAATGATAGTTCACAGACATTTGTTAAAATAAAGCACAAGAAAATATGCAACTGAATGTGAAATTACTTTCATAAAATTTATCAATCGTTTCTTCTCAACAGAAAAAAGACATGTATAGCACTTAAGCGCAAAATCACAAATCATTTCAAGTTCTCAATTCTACAGTGACATGAAAAGACACAATTAATGTACTTTAAAAGTCCCTTCAGAAAGAAAATAGCAATTCATTTGCAACTGCATATATTACATGCTACCAACTTAAAGCAGGCGGCAGAAAGCTTTAAGGTAGTATGCGCCTTGAAAGTAAAAGATTTAAACTTTTGTACAAACTTTTCTAAATGAAACTTTCAACCATTCTCTTACCAAATCAACAATGAAAATGAGGGTCACTGTGCAAAGTTTGGAACTAGCGAAACAAATTGCCCAATATTTTGAGATATTTGAAATTCAAAATGACTGCCACCTCTGTGTTAACTTTATGGGGAAAAATTAAATATAGGATATTTGTAAACTAAGACAGTGAAAGTTTTTCTTTCTCCAACAGCTTTAAAATGAACCCCAACAAGTGGTAGATCAGAAAGAATTGAAGGAATTTGAGTCTGAATATCAGTCTCAAGGCGCGTTCTGCCTTAAAAGGTATACAGTCACCTGTAATCTAAATATACGCCCATATATGGTAAAAGGGGCATTCCTTGGTATTAAAAATGCCCATGTGAGGGCGCTTTAGTTAAAAAGCGGCCACCCGCTTAAAATCTGTGATTGGTTAGATTTTGTCTTTCCATGGTAACTGTGGCAAAATTGGAACAGGTGACAGTATACCTTTAATGAGGTTACTCCACTAACAGATACACTCATAATGAGTACAGTGTGACTGTTACTTACTGTGGAATTCAACTTGTTTGTTCGTTTTATTGGAGAGGATTTTACGCTCCACAAATGATTAAATGGCACTACCGCACGTATCGTGCGCACTGACAATGACGAAAAATTATGTCACATGACTAAAAGTATCTTGTGATCTTCAGGCAAATTTGCGATAAAAAAAATCATGAATACTTGTAAATTTTAAGCAAATGTCTTGCCGCTTTGGTATCGTCACATTTTGTGATGAACCGCAACCACATAAATTCTGAAAGGTCCTTTGTATTTTTGACACATTTCAACCAAATAAATGGTTTCACTCCATCAAATTCACCAGTACACTATGGTAAATTAAACTCACCATTGTTTAACTTCATCACAAAATTGTTCAAATGTCAAGTTTTGGTTGTACTAGTAGTAAACAAAAAGCTTTGTACATACATAAGCTGCAATAATCTTTGTCCTTTATCAAATAGTTAAACTACAGTCCAAACGTCTTGAACAATAAAACTCAAAATTTGTAAAATGATAGTTTGTATTAGTTGTCATGTCAAAATTACAACTACAAACAGTAACATAGGATTCTTAAACCAGACACAAACATTTTTTACTACAAATGTTTTTTTGTTTTTCCCACCATTTACATACAAATTTGCAGACGTCTACTTACTTAGTAAAATGTTCCAAAATTCATAGTGTTCTGCTATGCAAAGACTGATCAAATCAGTCAGAGTCAATATACACCCTTTTTGCACCAAGCATTAATACGGTATAACCCAATAGTTTTCACTGGTATAGCAGCGGTTACATGTCAGCATACAGGAGCGGAAGGCCCAGATTCATTCCCATTACACTCCACACTGGTACACAATTTACAAAAAATTTCAACATGAGGTTCACCAATACTGAGGTGGGCCATGGGATCAAAGGTCAAAAGGTGAAAGGTTACAGGGTTCTTATATGCTGTTCATCTCCCTTGCACTTCTTCACAGGAAAGGAAATGAATAAAGGCTCTGGCAGTTATTGAGATGGTGGTATGGCAGTGATTTTGAAGTGATGACTCAGTGTAAAAGGGATGCAAGTCAAGAGCAAGTTTCTTTCATATTTTTAGTTAGTTTTACCATACATTACTCAAAATTAAAACTCCCAATACTTCATAGACTCTTGTAATACAATATCAGTGTCACAATTTCCATCAGAATCAATCAAAAATTCTCTTCAAAATGAAGAAAATTTGAGTTACATCCTTCATGCACTGGGTCATCGGTGCTGATACAGACAGCCACTGAGGCTGTAGACAGCTCTATAGAATTAACACTATTATGACAACAAACACTGATGACAGATTTCACTTGTGCAAACAAAGAGGAAACAATAGAAATATGCCTTTCAATTGTACATTACATAAAATCAAATAAAATGTATCTGCCATGCTGATCTGTCACTGTTTTTTTTTACAAAATATTGCTAGCCAAAAGAAGAATTTGGAAAAAAAACTACCTGAATGTGTTCAACTTTGTAAAATATATGTATTACTGTACACAATACTTGTTGCCAACTTGAAACTTCCTGAATATCAGATTTCTACATATTGGTATGACCTGGCCTACAAAGTGGCAAATAGGGTTTCTTCAAGAAACTGTATTATGAAAGGTCCTAACTCAATCCACTGTGACATTTTTGTTCTGGTCCAGGAAAAATGAAATGACTTCTTACAATTGATGCTAGTATTGTCTAAGCATGATTTTATGAGAGGCAATTATAAGATTGGTTTTCCGTAAAACTGTGGTTTGCACTTTGGTGGAACAGCAAAGGTTTGCTTAAAATACCACTGGGAACTTTCTCACTCTGTTTGATCTATAAGCATGAGTTGAAGATTAAAATGTCCTGATTCTTTGTGCACTATTCAAGATACTGAGTGTGAATAACATCTAAAATAATAATGATTGATACAAATATACCAAGTAATGGCTTTGTTCCTCTGAGTAAATTGCTGTTAGACGGTACAGGTAACCTTACACACATTAATCAACTTGAGCGATAAAAATCAGTGTTTTGGGATTTTAAATTTTGAGTTTTTTTTTTTAATTCCAAGAAAATAAAAATGACGGGCAGATACATGAAATAAAAAACTTTGGGTCACACTGGAGAAGAGGCTACCGCTGTAAATGAATCTTAAATATCACATAAGGTTCAAAAGGCATATCCTGCACATACAATCATACAGGCTCCTCAGTTTGGATTTACAAGCTTTTTCCAGAGATAGCCCTTGTATGTACAATACACAAATCACCATTTAGCTAAAGGTCACAGGGTCAATTGTGCCATTGCTGAGGACCAATTGCCAAAAAAAGCATGCATGGGCTCAATCATCCTGTGATTTTAATATTTTTCAGGTATAAGGCATTCTCCAGGATTTTTAGTTGTTTGTTGTATGTTTCATGTACAAGAGTCGCAGTTCAATACGCTGAATCACACTTTTCCATCAACTGGTGTGAGCAAGACCACAGCAATATTGACCTCATGAGGATACTATGCAAACACACGGTGATGCGCGGAAGTCAGATGATTTGTGTATTGCCATTGGACATGTAACTGCAACAATACAATATTATGACAAACCAACGTTATAAACTGAACAAACAATGTTGTAAACTGAACATGTGAAAACATTTGAATGCAAATAATTCAATAATATATACACAGCTTCTTCCTTCTTTGCATCTAGTTTATACTTATTCTAAAAATTGTATAAATACAAATTGAGTCTAGACTTACCCTCTAACTATAAAATATTGACAAGATTGTCCCACACGCATAAATGTTACACATTAACCACTCAAAACATAGCTGAGTGTAATATTCTGTATAAAATGTACATGTCCTCCACCTAGGCAATACAATCTCAGCCATGAGATTTTTCACTTTATCTCTGCAATAGGATTTTGGCAATGCAGTACGATATTTGTATCAAGGTTTTGTGACTTGAGTTCCCTTGAACTTGGAACTTTTGAACTGAAATTAGTAAACCTTAAAACGCTGGGGGGTTAAAAAAGACAGAAATTGTTGTGTGTGAATTTCTGTCTGATTTTGAGACATTGAGCAGGTATGGTTCCAATATCAGGTGTAGAGGTGGAAAAATGAAACTGACAGCATCCATCAAAACAGGTACTGCCAACAATGAATGTAAAAACTCATCAGTGTTCAAGTCAAACTGATAGTCTCTCAGTCTTCATTTGTTTCCATTTGTTCTGGTTTGGTGGGATTATTTGCCGGTGACGAATGATTTTCCTGTGGATTCATTTCCGAGTTCTGTTGGCTTTGCTCTTCTTTTCTTCTTTTTCTGTACTCTCTTTGTCTGACTTTTCTTTTTCATGCTTTATCCTGCCCATAAAAAACATAAAAATGCACTTTGACAATTCACCAAAAAATTTTTGCACTATACTCCAGTGCTTTACACGATTGGAGCTTGAACTACAGATCGGAAGTTAAGGGGACCAAGGGGACGCTGTACCCAACACAGCATATTTTGCTCAAAAATCACATTTTGCAAATATTCATTCAATTTTTAATTAATTTGTTAACCCAAGATGAAAATATTGGTTGGGTTCACCTTTTAGCTTGTCAAACAGTCGTAAGTTGCGTGATAAAGAAGTGTTAATTTATGCAAATGTATGCAAATCACCTGATTGTGTGATTTCTTTTTCCTCCCAATTTCAAAATTTCCAAAGGATTTAACTTCACTCTGGATGGGTCAAATTTTCTGAAATTTTCACATTATATTCTTTAAATGTTATATAACAAAATAAATGTTTTGTTTGGCAATAAAGTTCATACATTTTGAATAAGAGGCATTTTAATTTTGCTAATCATGAATTTAATCTCTTTTTCGAGTGTCAGTCTTCCAACCCTTGCCTTGCCATTTTAGAGATAATGAAAAATAAAATAGTCATTTTTTTTCTACATATACTCTTGTTTCAAATGAAATATTACATTTTATCATTAATACCAAAATCGACGTTTTTAACCAAAATATACGCCCACTTCATCCTTCGAGTAAACTACTGCTACCATACTAAACTTAAAAGTCTCTGCTTTTTGAAAGTATAACGTATAAGGGGATTTCCTTGTCATCTTTGATGAGAAATATTGCTTTGAAAAAAACTGCGTTGGCAACATGCGGCTCCACCTTAAAGAGCACTCACATTATCAGGTTGAACTGTAGAGGGCGTAAATAGTTTACAAACCAAGAATTGCAGAGAAATGAAATCAGAATGCAGATTGCAAATTGAACATTATCAATCACAAAGATGTTACTTTTTGCTTCATAATTATTCAGTTTTGGATTCTTCAAAGTTAACTGGAGAACATTTTCCAACTGCTCTTAATATTGGTAGCTTTTCGCTCTAACCATGTAAAGGACTGTATTGAAAGCAATCAATAGTGGTGAACTCCACCCATAGAAAGTTAGCTGAAACACAAAGGATCTAACTTTGTCTTGTCAAACTTTCAGCTTCCTCCTTAATACAGACTACAAACTGTTCCTACCATAATCTTACCTTTCTCTGTTATATACTTTGAAATCAGCATTTATATTTTCAAGACAAACTTGCATGGGATCATTTGCATCCTGCAAAATACAATAACAGAACAAAATAATTAGTATTACGATGCTGATTATTGTAATAAGTATTTTTATTCTTTGTCTCTTTTTATACTGCTACATTCAGGAACAGCGTGCAACCATCCCTTTACATATTTTAGAAGTACTTAAAGCCGCACTTTTCAATCCCAGGTTCTCGCATTAGTGGAATTCTCCTCCCAGTTAAACACTTGGCCAGTACGATGTTTGATTTCTATAACATTGATTACACAAACTGATCTCAACCTTTTGTCACATTTTGCTAATCCTGCAAACAGGGTTTATGCAAGCTATTGATTGACAGTTGGTTCAAATTGCCAACGGGCGACATTCCCCACCACAAACGCTTGAATTTCCTAAAAAATTGTCTTCCAGTCGCGTTAGACTTTGAATATAACCACAGAGTTCGATCGGCAGCAACTTCGCGCTGACCGCTTGACAGTCTGTCTGTGTTTTTGCGGCCGGGGAAAACTAAAAAGTTGCATTTTCTGGAGCGTGTTGCCTGTTTGGTGTCCACTTACACAATTAACGCCGCCATAACTTGGCGTCCTTTTAAAGGGAGTCTCCGCCTTTAAAGACTGAAGAGGTTTTCAAAAACGATGGATGAAATATTTGTTTCATTCCTTTTTGAACAAATCAAATGCAAGAACCTTCCTGATTTCAAAACCACCATGGATTTCAATTCAAAGTCACAACATAAAGTTTACATTTCACTGGCACTAGAATTAGCTCGGTACCAAAAATAGTAACAGTGTATATTAATCATCAGATTTTCTTTCGCTGTTATATGGACAATGAGTCCGAAATAAAGTCTATAATAATGATAATAAACGAGAATGGCATTGAACGTTTATCATTATTTTGATGGTGAGGGCGCTTTAGCAAAATTCTCAAGAGGGAAGGATTATCTTAATATATACTCACAACAATTTTGTTATCTTTGCTATTCTTTGAACCTTGTTTTGCCAGCCGCTTCTTCTTCTTGTGGAGTGGTTTGGCCTCTATGATCATTTCCTCCAATTCAAATGTTGGATCACAATTTAAATGATCTTTCTGTAATGGAAGATTGTTGTTGGCATTGAGATGAACAAAGTCAATTATACTATTGTTCAAACAATACACACACATGACAATCAGCAGCAATTTTATCCTTGTCATTTCAGGCACTGAACTCCCTTGGTACTGTCTCAATGACTCAACACAGATGCAATCACAGGAGGTAATTATCAAATGCCTATTTGAAAAGTTGATTCTCAAAGTCAGATGAGTTAACCCTTTGAGCGCCAAAGTCAATTTTTGTCACCCTCATAGAATTTACCCAAGTCATATTTTTTTAGAATTTTGCCAAAATTTTTTATAAAGAACTGCAGCAAATGAAATGTGATGTCCATTTGGTCAAAAATTATCAAAATAATTACAAAAAATTCCTAAAAATTGGTAAAAAGTTGCACTAAAGTTTTGGTGGGAAAAATTACAGTTCTCAAAGAGTTCAGGTTGTCAGTCGTATCCAAGGTCTGTATTTTCACAATGCTATCCAACAACCTGTATCAACAAAGTGTGCTTTTCACAGATGGTCTTTCAAATGGCTATATCTTTCTGTACATGCCTGCATATTAATCAGTTGGAATGGCAAAAAATCTCTCCACTCTTCCTAGAAAAGTGTCAAATATTAAAATGCGTGTATTTTATTACTGTACAGAAAAAAACAAACATGTATTTGATACCTTATCAGCATGAACTTGAGGCTCTGGCAAAATGGATTAAAGATTTTTTTTAAAATTATCATATTTGATGGTTGAGACACATTAGAATCTGGATAAAAAAAAATTACTCACTGCCGGGACAAATGTTGGTTTAATTTGCATTCCTAAAATAGCATTGAAATCTAACGATGATACAAATGGGTGAATCTTCAATTCTTCAAGTGTTGATATTCTTTCATCTGGATGGATTGTGAGAAGCTGCAGAAAATGAGTGAGATTTATTGAAGAGAATCACCACAATAAATAGTTGTTTATCATTTACTGTCTTGAAAGTCACAGCAGTATGCATATCAGTTGATGGTTTTAACGCAAAATTCAACCAGCCAAAGTTTATCAACAAAAGTTCAATTAACTGTTGAAAGATGGACTTCAGGATTATGGGGAGAGTTTGGCTCACGACAGTAACATGCAACTAATATGCCTGCGTGGCGATTGGTTTACAAAACTCGTTCGGCGCTCTTAACAGTGAAACGTGTCCATTGCAATTCACAGTTACTGCTGTACAAGTGTGAATGACCATGAAGCATGGAAGTCCCCTGATAACACACCACTGACACTTTGCAGAGATTTCCATCCATTGAATGTCGCAAAGCTGTGAAATCTCCTTTGTCATACACAGGTATCCACTTTTCAGGGTGTGATCTTACAAATTGATGCAAGCGACAAGATTGGTTCTTAGTGGAGAAATTGTCTGCTTAACTCACCCTCCGAAGTAAACTGACAAGCCCATTATCCCATGAAGATGGGTAATAGACATTGGTCACTGCAAAGAGATGCTGTACATCACTTATTGATGTGTTTGAGTGGATGTCATATGGCCTCTGTGATAAAAAGGGAAAACCAAGGAATTAGGAATAACATTTCACCGAGGGTGTGAATATGGCCCTAATGGTGCTATGAAAGCAAAATCTGTTGCTTAATTTGTTGCTATGAAAGTAAGATCTGTTGCTTAATTTGTTGTTAAGAAAGCTAGATTCTAACTCTCAGTTTCGGTACAAAACAGCACAAGTGAAAGGCACAAAGGTATATATTTGTTTGATGCTATTAAAGTGAAGAAAATTTGTGTAGACAGACAGACTTATAACAACAAAAAGAAACTTAAAACTTGAATAACTGATATCTTTATGGTACTAAAATGCTGTAAAGTTGACTTCTTCCACTAGACTTGTAGGTTTATTATTTTTGAAATGCATGTCTCAGCTTCACAATATAAATATTCACATTATACCATGAGTATGCTTTCCCAATGTACCTCGGAATATTTGTCTTACTTGTAACAAACGGAGAGTGCAAAACTTCAAGGAAGCCTCCACACTTAACTAACCTTGCCTCGTATCATTTCATAGGCACAGACACCGGTTGACCACCAATCAACGGGAAATGAGTAGCCTGAATTTTCCTCAATTGCACATGCAAATACTTCAGGTGCTACATCAAATCAAAGACAGAAAGCAATAATACTGATGAGAGAATCGTTGAAGTAACAACACCGACAGAATTCAAACCGCAAACTCTATAGATAACTGTAAAATACCTTATCACGACTAACACCAGAGGGCGCTATGTACTGAGCATGATTCATGAATTTCTTTGCAAACACCTGACATAATGTCTACTGTTTTCTGTTCAGAAATCAAATATTATGTACACTTTTGAAATAAGATCTTGCATCATATGCTTTGTTATCAATTGTTCAGAACATAAGCATTTCTTACTGGAACAGGTAAATATATCATTTTCACAACAAGATTTCTGTATTCATAATTGCGTTTGTTCCAATGGCAATTCACATACATGGATACAAATACTAGCTTTTTTATTCACATCTTGCATCAACTAAAATTGTACCTACAAAGTGTAAAAAATTCAGTCGCTTGCTTTCTTGTTAAACTGTTTTATGATAGACTAAGGTTTTAAAATATGCAGATCTATGCATAAAACTTACCCATATATGGTTTGGTCCCTGACATTGAATTTGGTAAGCTACCATCTTTACATATGGCTGCTATGTTAAAATCTGTTATATGTACATGTCCTATTGGGGAAAAAGAACAGATTTTAAGTTAACATTAAGATGATTTCACATTGACAAATAAGTTTGACTTAACTACTGATGGGATTTCTCTTAATGATCTTTTAAAATAATATCAGCAAAATGTACTGTATTAAAAAAAGGGTGTAAGTTGTATTCATTTCCACTGATAGGATGTGCAACAGTGTCCCCTTTTCAACTTTCTGGTGCGACAGTGTGTGTCACAAAATGTAGTTCATTGAATAGTTGATGTCTGCCCTCTATAGACAGAAATGAGAATTTCAGACGGCAGAAATCATTTACATGTAGAAATTCAGTTTTAAAAATACCTCTGGGCATGGCATTACCCATATGTTTGCTAATGCATCCTTTTGTCAAAACATTTTATGAATCATAAATCTCTAATGTTTTGAAAAAAAAATCACGATCTTTCCCATTGAATTTTCGAGTCACTTTCTGCCAGATTTTGAATTGAAAAGAGATAGTAGGACACAACGACCTTCATCACATTCTATGCCTGTACAGTACTATCTATTCATCCTTCCATCTATTCATACACACTGAAATCTTGTCTCCCCTACAGCTATACTGTTGTCAGTTGCATGTAAAGGACATGTTCTACTGTAAAATATCAGTACACAATATTGATAAACTGTCTGCTAATTATGTACATTGACATATATGAATACCCCAATCAATGGACAATTGCAATCTCCATATATTGATATTTTTAGAAAATCTTAAGGACATGCTTTTGATATTGACCATCATGCATGATACAGCCCACGCACATAATGTCTACAAACTTCAACCTCAGCAAAAATTAATCAGAGTAGAAAACATCAAACATATGCAAAGGCAGTATTCAACATACCGTAAACTTAAATGTGAGTGACAGTGGAAATAAAACTGTACACAGCAGGCTGCTGACAGATTAAATAGATCTGCAGCTTTTAGAGTAGTAATTTCCACAGTATAATGTCCATGAATTATGAGATAAATAATATTTAACCTGTTCACCCCCCGATTCCCTGTAACTAGGTCCACGCTCAGCATTGATAACAAAGGGTTTGGGCCAAACCATGGTGGTGAAGGGTTAAAGACCATGGCATAAAAGCTATAAAAGTCATGATTTAAAATATCAACCATACGAAATCATTGACCTTTCCTTAAGCTGCCACACATGTACATCTGTGTTCTTTATGAAAAACATGTTACTCATTTATAAATGGAATATGCAAAGATATCGATCCTGGATATTTGATAAAGATATGACATTTGATTAGAGACCTACACACAAATATTGATTTTATTTTACTGCCAGGAATTGCAACTCTTTAACCTTTGTTCAGCCGCATATTTGATTGTCTTTAAAATTAATGGTTTTCATGATGACATTTTGTAATCAAGGAACTGGACAGGAGCTACACTGTAAAATGAATTAACCCTTTGAATGCTGTAAATTTTCCCACCAAAATTTTGTGTAAAATTTTACCAACTTTTATGAATTTCTCTGTAATTTTTGACAATTTTGGACTAGATGGACATCAATTTTCATTGGCTACAATTTTTGATCAAAATTTTGGAAAAAATCGGAAAACAATTGTGCCAGTTTCATTTTATACAGGAGACAATAGTTGACTTTGGAACTCAAAGGGTTAACATCAAAACCTTGGAATATAGCTTTCATATTTATGAATAGAATTTGCTGCATTAATTCTTGGCTCCTTCTGACAATCACTGGTCTATTGCAAATATTTTGTCACACAGATGAACTGAAGTGATATGAAATTTCCTCAAAGGACTGTTATTGCAAGTTAAAACATCAGCTAAAACTTTATGTAAAATGAAGTTAAAGTCCTGCAAATTGCTCTTCTCATCTGTAAATGGAAGGTAGCAAAATGTAGGTTTTTAGACAACCCCAAAGCTGGTTACTGCTGCATTTTGTCATTTTCTAAATGGAAGAGAACTTAATGAAGCATCATTTTACATGACTGCTGACAAAAGAATCAAATCTAGACATTCTTCAAAGTCTTCCCTCACTGACTGTGACAAGCTTTTTTCATTCCAGAATTTGAAAGAGACACCAAAAATCGGGATTCAGAATTTGAAAATACCAAAATGGTGACTCAATTGACTGATGTCTGTCAGCTGTGATTCTGTGACAAAATAGCACAAACAACCATGAAGTGATGCCTGCAACAGGAAGTCATTATCCTTCAGGTGATCATTGTAGAATGTACTGTATTATGATCTCCGGCACAGGTAAGTTTTACGATAAAAGCAGGTGGTTTGCCATCAATAATGGTTCTATATCTTGAGACAAAATGAGAACAGCAGACATGTATTGGTTGCATCATGATCCAACCGCAGAGAGACTGTGGTCTGATCTAGTTGTCCAGTTCACTGATTCTTTGATTCTGACTTGGTCACTTTCCTAGTAAAGTTGTTAATAGCATTATTGGAATACAACTCAAAGCAGTGTTCATGACACAAATTATAATGCCCCATTAATGCACTATAAAATTGTAAGCAATAAGCTGCATTTGCCAGACGTGATGTGAAGTCGTAGGTATATATACATATATATACTCGGTTACATGAAATTGTAACTTTTGATTTTTTGGCAGTAACATTGAAAGAGAAAAATAATGTAGTCTGGATTTATAAAGCATTGGATGGCATTTAGATAAATAAAAAATACTTCTTTTAATGGTATTCAATACTTCAGAGGTAAAACTATTATAACTACTGTGTATGCAACTTTCCCAAAGGGTGAACGTGTTGGTATTATCTTGGGAGAATTTTCTGAATACCGGCTCCTTTGTGGGATTTGAAACACGGGGTAATGTGTTTCACAGAGTGTTACCCCCTGTGACATTGGAAACAAAGTAACATGTTTCAGTGTAACCCCATGAGCTTTGAAATACCCCATGAGATTTGAAATACCCCATGAGATTTGAAATGCAGGGTAATGTGTTTCACAAAGTGTTACCTACCCCCTGTGAGATTGGAAACAAAGTAACGTGTTTCAGTGCTACCCCATGAGCTTTGAAATACCCCATGAGATTTGAAATGCGGGGTAATGTGTTTCACAAAGTGTTACCCCCCGTGAGATTGAAACACTAGAAAACGTGTTTTACAGATTGCAAATTCAATCATCAAAGAAAAGCTTCAGTGGTGGGCATCTGTTCTCATGTGGACAGGATCAGAGGATTACAGTTTCCCACTTTTTGTGAAAGGTGTGTTAAAGTAAATCACAAATACTGATCTATATCCTTAGGAAGGCATGGATACAGCAGCGTACATTTACATCTCAGCCACTAATCCTTCTCTGACTATCGTTTCACTTTCAAGACCCGAGGCCAGATGTTCGGGAGCTTTTGGCACCATGAAGACAATCACCACAATACACAGTGGCTTTTGACTTCTGGGCGATAGACTTGATGATTATCAAGTGTGGGTCATCAGGAAAAAAAAAAGCCTGAGAATGCCACGGTGAAACACAAAGTTGTAGAGATCCGGTTATGATGCGATGAGCTTTCACTGCTTGGCAATTATACTGAATGATAACGCAATGTGATATGGGGACGATGGTGGTCCACAAGAATACTGGGAATGTATCTACTGATGTCTAATTTGACATCAGGGCATCATTCAACCGGTTGCACTGCATGCAATGTCTGCACCTTTTGCCTGTTAACATTATATTATTCCTCAGAGTTACAAAATCTGATGATTGGCACAGTTAATGATTTGATCTTTGTCAAGATTTGTAAAATCACCTCCAATGGTCGTTTTCAAGTAGTCAGTCTACCAGGCTGAAAGCAGGCACACATTGTACAGTATAAAGTAATGAGGATGTACTAAGCTTGTGTTGAATCAGATAAACCTATAGGCATGTATATTTAATATTCAGGTTGAGTTTTGAACCCTGTACTGTTCAGCTATAATTTTCAAACAAGCCACAGGTTGCCGCGTGAATCTATCCATCTGATAGCAGTATGCTTATATGGTGATAGAAGAGATCACCTTGGCAACACGACCTACTCAGTCGCTTCACTAAGCCGTCAGCAGCTTGGATTCATGTGGGCAATATGATAGATAACCATAGCACAGTTAAAATATACATGATTTGAAAATGTATCACAATTGTGTTTTCAAGGATGGCACTGGTGATAGCAAGCTAATATCCTAATGACACTACTCATGTTGTACTGAACACTGGAAAGCAGTTGACTTCATGCTCTATTATTTTCCTATCAGTTGTTGACGTACAAGTACTTGTTCGTGTACAATTACGACTTACTAGAGGTACAAATATTTTACAAGATTCTAAACCGGTTTTAAAAAATCATGATACTTTCGTTGGTCCAATTAAATTTGAGCATGTTTACAGCAGGCCACTTATGCAAATAAACCTTGATTTGACGAGTTCTATACATATACAAATTATGAACGTGCCGTGATTTATATGATAAAATGTGAAATATTTCCTTACATCTGAATCTTTTCACACGCGCCATTGAACTTTGATGTGACAATGAAACCACTTCCAGATTACAGTGTTTGTATATAAGGATGTTCAAATTTTGGGGATCTATTTTTAACCCTGTCTGACCGACCTTGAACAGGAACAAGGTCAGTGTGTTCACTGAACTCAGCCTAGTTCATTATTTGCAAAAGCAGTGCAGTACCTGAGCAGACATGAGAAACATGTAGTTGACTTGCTCGTTCTGTAACATACCACCAGACAGTAAATAATAAACAAACTCTAAATGCAATATGACTAATTAACACCTAAAGTTTATGAATATTCCACAATTAAGTCTGCCCTTATGGCATTTAAGGCATCTCAATTCTGTTTCATTTGATAAGTATCAGAACATGATAGCTGCATGCCTGCTTAGTTATCTAATGACTGACTCATAAGCTGACTGTTTATATAGTATCGATAATGTAGTGCATTCAAGTGTCAGCGAAGTTCGTTTTTTTCGGCTTTGCCGATGAAGTTCTGTAAAGGTTGTGACCCAAAGTTAAATAAATCTTATTTATATTACGATATTAAAACAAAATGAATAGTTTCTTATTTGCAAGAAACGAGTCAAATGGAACAATTTTTCATTATTATTCTTTTCAGCAACCCATAAATCCAAATACGCAATTTCCAAATAAAAGAACATCTTTTCTTTACAACATCACAAATCCTAATGAAACAATTTAAATTGTGGAAGAAAATAAACCAAGTTATTCATCCACTGTGGCAGTTTCATTATAAAATGACCAAAAATTTACCATCATGTAAACTTCTTTTGCTGTAAATTGATATGACACAATTTAATCCAATATGTTTATCATTTTGATGAAAGTTGTTTAACTGCAGAAAATTGGGAATGTCAAACTTCTGAAACTAGGCCTTTGATCATCAAAAATGTTTTGAGTATTACTTTGACAATCAAAGCAGAATACTGTCTAATTCTTTTTTACTTAATGGCAGATCTCTTTGGTAAGAACAAAAAAATGTGAATAACATGCTGTATAGCAGACTGCTTGCCAATCCCTGTAAATTTAGGATGTGACTGCATCCCTGTAGGAATCTCTGAAAATCTTTATCACTGCAAATCTTGACTCCTGCTTGTGAGATCATCAAGCACGAGATTTTCAACTATTCAAGACATGAAACTTTTTCCATTTCCACTGATGAGAACTATCTGTATACCAAGACACTGTGTGAGTGTTGCCTTGAATTAAATTTTTATTGATTAAAATTCAGATCTGACAACCATTTTTGATTGCGAATTTACCCAATTGATCACATTGAAGTCTGGACTTTATCATCTTTAAGGTATTTTTTTTCAATGATGTTAATATTTCTTCCTAGGAAGGCACTTTGGTTGCTTTGTTTGATATATGCGTTGACACAACTCTGTTGGACATGAAAATATAATTTACTGTACAAACATAAGAGATGATCTACTGCTGTGCACCGGGCACCAATACTTGTAAGTCTTTTGTACATTAAATGAGAAGTGGGATCACAGCTTCACATGGGGGAGCCTTGATGTAACGATGGCTTCGCCATACACATCAATTTGACACTCTGACCTTTCTGTAAGATTACCTTCCCTCCCACTCTCATTATACTTTCTTTTCTTATTTCATCTATCATCTTTCAAAGTCCTGAATACATCCTCCTCCTACTCCTTGGAGATAATTCCCTTTCAAAGAGATGTAAAATATGGCTGAATGCACTGCTCCCAAATTAGCAAACGTCTACGTCCCGTTCTTTTTTATAGAATTGGTGATTATGTATCACATATCATTTGACTCAACCTGAATGCCAATTGTCAAAATGCTGTCGGCACAGAATGAGTCTTAAAATGTACTTAGCTCAGATTCTTGGAAAGTTGTGTACTGGATACTGTATAATTACTCATTAATTAGGTACCCAGGGTAGCACAATGTGCATGCATGTACAGTTAGAATATTAGAGTGACTACTTTAAAGCACATTTTATACTGCCTACAGTTTTATGAAGTTTAAAAAACAGTTTAGCACGCCTTGGTGTTGTGAAATGATGGGAATAAACTGATATTTAAATGTGGTATTTCTGATCTGTTTCATACTGACAAACACAATATTCTGATATTTGAGCAGTATACCAGTGAAAAATTAAATTGCACCTCCATTCTTTTCTTTTTTTTTGATCTCTTAGACTTACTACAGTTGTACAACGACAATAAGACTGGTAACATTTTTACACCTTAATACAAAACAAGACAATTGCAAGGACTAAGCTTGAGGACACAAAATCACTGCAGTCTGCTAGGTTCTCTGCAACATTTGTAGCAGAAAGATGTTTTTAAGATGAGCACTTAAAGTCTCCATATCTTCTCCAATTCAGTACATTTTTATCTTGAAAAAAGTTTGATACAGAAATTCATTCAGGTTATCCCAACCTATTTGCAGCTTGATGGAAAATGTACACTCTTTAGTATTAGACTAATTATTGACGGCTGGATTTCATTACAGAAATTTCACATCTGCCAAGGAATTAATCAAATGTGCAGCTCTGCTGAACAAATTTTATAATCACAAAAATTGAACACAAAAACACATGTAACATTTAATTTTAAAGTTTGTAAACAGATTTCTCCAATTACAGATATGGTGGATAAATCTAAGATAACTGACAGCGCCAAGTACGGTGACAAGGAATGTACACAAAGAAGAAAACATATGATATAGTTTGTAAGGTTGCATGTTTCCATCACCAAGATTTGAAGGAGCTGATACTGAAGTCAGGCATGACTGAGCTGCAGATGTATAAAGAATGCCCCAATGTCATTTATTATTGAGCAAGGAGACAGAGACACCACATATCTTGATATATCAATCAATACAGAACAATATAATAAAGAAAATCCTACTCATCAAACAAAATTGTGATAGCTATCAGAGCATGCTATTCAACAAAATCATGAATGTAAAAGGTCACAGACAATCTTATCAATTTCCTTTTGAAGAATCTGATATAAGGAAGGGTATTGAACATTGCAAAATTTATAGTCCGCTCATCAGTTTTGACAATCCTCGCCAAAAATAGCATCAAACAGCAAAATATCAAGCTTATCAGATACAGGGTATAATATCTATTGATGAGGTAACAGAAATACAGATACCACTATAAATGTCAAATATTATGATATCAATATCGATATGTCATTTAAGAAACTGAAGCGGAATGCATTGAGTTTCATGATGAATGAACACTTTAACTTCTTGGGAAATTAATTATTTTGGATTGAAAAAAGCCTGACAGCAATATTCTTCCAAGATTTCAAGTAAATTTCTATCTCTGAATATTTTTGTTATGGAACGACAGTATACAGAGTATACAGTATAATGTCCAGACATTGATTACAACAACAGGATGTGCTCAGACTTTCCACGTGACACCACTTCTTGGTTTTACGACCAGATCTTTATCTCTCTCTCTCTCTCATTCACTTTTTTTTTTCTTGATGAAGGGGCAACTTTTGTCAGAGGAAATTATAGTTATAGGCTAGTGTAACTGTATTGTATCCATGCTTCCTCAGTCATATCATAACGGGCTGTTAAAACATGTCTCCACACATTCAGTAAGTCATGGATCCATGTTTAAGAATTACACAGCAAACGATTCTTTCCACATGCACATGTACTGTACATTAGTCACAAGGATTATAATTAACAGTAAACTATTGTTTTTGTTCAAAATGAAACAATAATCATGCTGAAAACCACTACTGGCATCATTTTTACATTTCCTCTTCTTTTTCTTCAAATTTTATGACAAGACTACAATTATGTCAGGTCAATAAGTCATGATGGTGAGATGTACCAGAACATGTATGTATCATAAAATTTTAAGACACTTTATGATAAATGGTATCATTTGATATGTTACCTCTTATAGAATGAGATGTATTATATTCCAGTTTACAATCATGTTTTGTAATGCCTTGTACATTACATTTGGCCTCTGTCCATAATTCATAAGTCTATGAACAAACATCTGACAGATGATATTGAAATAAAGAACAGTAATGTCTCTCATACACTCCCCTAGGTTATCTTCAAGTATACAATTCCTTACACTGGCTGCTAAAATCCTGGACTGTCTTCATTATCAAGCTGTGCATCAATTAGCACCAAACAAAACAGTGTTGTTTGCTAGCTCAAACTAGACCAGGTACACTGGTACAAACTGTATTCTATGTGCCCCTTTCTTAGTGTAATTTATATCATTGTATCATTTCAGAATGTAACTCTCACTACCTTCCCAAAGTTGATTACTTCATATTGCACGTATATCTTATAAATAGCAGTAAATAGAGTTCATAATGATCTTGAAATGTTTTTCATATGTTGTCAGAATTCAAAAATGTATTCCTGTTCATGTGCTACATTTTCTTCTGAAATGACAGACATAAAAGAAAACGTGTTCATGTTTTTATGCACTGCACGTCTAAACTGTTCAAGATAACAACCTGTTATTGTACTCTTTGCTCATCATGAAGTCCAGCTGAAAGTAGTTGTTTCTGAAGAGGTAGTGTAGTGTGTCTACGAAAAAAGTCGCTTCGAAGTGACATTATTGCTTATACCTCACAGAAAGCCAGCAGTTCAAACCCATATAACAGTGTCGACTTCCCTAATCTGCTACTTATGAAGCAACTGTATCATGGCCTAGATAGTAACAAATAACTGTGTTTACATCAGCCAGCAGTTTCTTTGAGAGAATGTTTTTGTCACGGGTAATAGATATGACAAAGTAGGATATACATTATGTTAGAATGCGTCTCTGGGCAGATATTCTGACTCTCAAATTGTTACAGTTTGTTCTCTTGGGGTAAGAAAAATTTTCACTGTCTTAGTTTTTTGAAAATCGAAAATGTTATTTTCCCCATGGAGTTAACGCAAGGATGGTGGCAAGTAATTTGTTTCTCTATAAGTGTTAACTTTGATCGGGTGACCCCTAATTATTCTTAATTTCGTAAAAGAATGGTTTGAAGTTTCACTGAGCAAGGTGTGAGCAAAAGTTTCAGTCTTTGACTTTCAAGGCGCATAGTGACCTTGCACTAAATTGAATGGGCATTAAATTTGACATACACCTATAAATCTGGTCCTTTCAAGGTCTTTGTGACTATCAAAATGCAATGCAGCAATCCTGTTGGTCATTGTGTCTCTAATGATGTCACCTTACTCCATTTCAACTTTATAATGTACCAGCTATAAAGTGAATGAAGGCATGATTCAGGAATAAAATTTTGGAAGAATCAAAGGAACCACTTATCCTTGAATCTACTAGAAATACTGAAATAATAACTGTCTTTAATCATATCGGTACATTTCAACTAATTGCAGAAAACAATTTACTGGTTTCAATTACTAATGGAATTGAATATAAACATGTATTACATGTAGTAACCCTAGAATTGTGTACATTAAAAGAGTACACTACGACCAAGGCGGCAGCAGCCCCATAATGCTTTCTACAGCTACTGCTATCACGATGTTAACATTTGTTTGAAATTTGTAAAATTTACTCTACAAAATCTTGTGAATCAATCCTTCTGCATTCGAATATAACTTGCCCGAATATAACTAATGTTTGTTGTAAAGTATGATATGCAGTGTAGCCCACAAACTTCACATTGGTTGCTGGCAGACAAATAATATTGCTATTTGCTTTTTTAAAATATATTCTTCTTGTCACTGGCTACCATGTAGAACATTGTAGTTCTGCATTTGCTGAAGAAACTATGACTTACTGATGATGATGGACACCAAACAAATGGCAGATGTGCAAAGAAATTGTACAAATTACAAATAAAAGTGACATATTATCTTTGATAGCTGACTTCGGGAAGGCCTGACCAAAATGGCAAAATTATTGCAAAAATACAGAATTAAAGATTTCATCATTATTTGAACATATCACATTAAAATCATCCCTAGTAACATGTCTACCAAATATCAAAGCTATCATACAAGTAGTTTTTGAGAAATAAATTTTTGACCAAAAATGGCAAAAGTGCCCAAAAATTACAAAATTGAAGATTTTCATCATAATTTCAATACATCATATTTAGATCATCCTTGGAACCTGCATACAAAATCAAAGCCATATATCAAAGCTATCACACAAGTGGTTTTAAAGAAAAAAATTGACCAAAAATGGTAAAAATTGCCCCAAAAATACAAAAATGCAGATTTTATTTGAATATATCACATTGTGATCATCCCTATCAACATGTTCACCAAATATCAAAGCTATCAGACATGTGGTTTTGGTAATAAAAACTGACCAAATATACCAAAAATTACCTTGAAAATACAAATTTTGCATATATTTGGATAATCTGAATAAATCTGACACAAGTTATCCCCAGGGGCCTATATCCCAAATATCAAACTGTCTGACCAGCAGTTTTGAAGATTTAAAAAGAATTTTTGACCAAAAATGACAAAAATTGCCTGAAAATACAAATTTGCATATTTCATCACAATTTGAACAAATCTGATTGAGGTCATCCCTCGGGACCTATTAAAGAAATTGGCATTTTGAAGAAGCTTCTTTGAACATAAAAATTTGACATACCACAGACACTCAGGACAACAACACACATCAATCTATTAGATAAGCGCCGTGTCGCTGACAGAGGAGCTAATAATTGCAAAATGTCAAGCCACAGTAACAATTGGTATTATTAATAGAATATTTAAACTTATGAGTGGTACTGACTCAGGTTATTTTTGTTCTAATTAGTCTAGATACACTTCTGCATAATTGTGTAGTACCGTGTAATTAATTTTTTGTTACAGCCCAGAATGTATAAACCATCAGAAAAACCGTGCAGCTAGATCTATTATTATATTTCAGGCCAAACAACAGTACAGTGAATAGCTGACCTGCAGAATTTGCCTGTATAACATTATTTTCTGGTGTAGTCAGGAGGCAAAGTACATGTTTTGCAATGCTCATTCATTTTGACTTCTCCTTTCACTGCTATTTAACATGAAACTAATAGTCACTGACAGGAAAATATGTCCAGGAAATGGAATGCGTCACATCAGAGCCAGGTTATGGCTGAACATAATATTTTGCTTAAAAAACCCTCTTAATTGCCTAGCTTACAATGAAATGCAATGTTTAAAAATGTAAGAATTGCATACTGCATGTCAGTGTCAACATTAGATTAAGATATGACTGGCTCTGCCCTATACCGTAATATCTGCATGAGTTATACATTTTTCGAATAATGTATTTTGCAATCAAACACACTTTATTTCTTGGCAAGCTTGTCACATTCTGAAGTCATTAATTATTGTGCTTCTAAACTCTCAAAGCCATGACCAAACATATATTGATATGTTGTCTTTAAAATTGAAAATTTAAGGTGGCTTTGAAAAAATTATTTAGAAAGAATATTCCTCTGTAATCTGCTCGGTGTTTCACATGTAATTTGGTTAATGGCTATAAAGTATTATGGCTCCATAAAAAATTCTCATTCAATAACTGTCATGTTCATCATAAATAAATAAATAAATAAATAAATAAATAAATAAATAAATAAATAAATAAATAAATAAACAAATAAATAAATAAATAAATAAATAAATAAATAAATAAATAAATAAATAAATAAATAAATAAATAGAATGAGTAACTGGTGTGCTGGTAGATACATGTATCCTATATCAGAGAAGGCTATGTAACCTACAGAGTTGAGTAACAGATTAATAATGTGATAAAACATTTACTGTTGCTATATAACAAGCTGCAACAAAAATTTCCAAGGCAACCACTGTAAACTACATCAGAATATTATTATGTCTAAATGTAACAAATAAAATACCCCCAGTAGTAGCTATCATAAAAGTGATCACTTCATTTCAAAGCTTACTTGTTATTTCTTTACTTTCACAGATATTTTGCTTGTGAAATCTGAAACATTGACATGCAAACAATACTGGTTAAAACTGGCAAAAGTGTCAAAGAATCTAAATTAATCTCCATCTATATTGCATTGATTTTTGTCAGATCGCAAAGTTATAGATGGGTAAATGGATGATTACTGATTCAAATCAAAATGGTCATCATAATTTGAATTCTGGTTACATGAATGAATGCCTTTGAGGAAATTAAATCTCACGGTAACAGTACAAGCCTGGCTGTGCTTCAGGCATTCAATGATCCCTTCAATTAACAGATCCCAATAACAAGAGCTAGGTCACCCTGCAAAGCTGCGGGCTAGGTCTTTTTCTCAGCTCCTTTTCAGCTATTGTCGATATTCAAATGGAATATTCTTTATTTCAGAAATCATTTCCTTCTTTCATTGGTAATACACATTTTAGACAGCTGAGGAGTTCTATGCAGCAGCCCTTGCAATCCTGAATTAATTTATTGTAACAGGCTTATTCCCTCACAAACTTGAAATTCTTTGCCAAAGTAAAAGTGCTCACAAAGCTGTTTTCCACAGCACGTTTTAGGCCAATTCTATACATGCATGTCATACAAAAGACTTTGAAAATGAATACTCAATGCATCCTTTTGACTATTAACTTTTAAAATGGAACATTACGGGAATTGGAAAACACTGTAGAGTGAAATATTTACAAAGATACGTATGCACAGTCTCTCTTTACAAATTACAGAGCTTCATAAATTCCAAATATTAATTACCACTGGCACATGTCATCATTTGTTAAGACAAGTCACATATATGATGAAGATATGAATTCATCAATACACGTCAGTCAAGTAACGGACATATCCATATGGCAGACATCATGTGAAAGTCTACATAAATGGGGGAGATCAATCATATTTTAAAGTGACCTGTAGGTTGATACAGTTCCACTGTATTCAATAGAGAAGAAATCCAGCTTAATGTAATTAAAAAATTCAAGAAAAATAAAAATGTTGATAATGTAGAGATTAGTGATCATAGTAATTTCATAAACATTTGACAAGAAATCATCTTGTTGTAGAATCTGGAAATCAAATATGAAAATGTGTTTTGGCAGAATTTTATTTAAAACAGAGAAATTTGCTACTTCTATTACAGCTTGACAGAAAGCAGATTGCACAAACCCCAGGGTGCTGGGGGCCAGGGCACTTGTTCAGAAAAGTGGTGGGGGTGTGCAGCCACATGTAGAAAACCCAGGGCCCATTTTAGACCTAAAATCTTGCTATTTTAGGACCCCATTTTAGACCTTTATGACCTTTGACCCAGGTTAAAAGTCATAAAGTAAGAATTTACAAATTGTTATCGGGTAAAATCAAGGATTTACATGACAGATTTACCGGCAAAACCTACCACTATACTGCATTTAGGGCTATGTTGTTGCTGGCCAAGCAATGATTTCCGTAAAACATTTCTGGAAATTCTATAATGTTTGGGTGAAAGAAAATATCTTTCACCCTCACCAAATTTTGGTCCAGCTTCTGAAAATTATCAGTTATGAGCAGTTACAGTCTGACTTGTGTGTTTTTAAATTCCGAACCACAAGAAGCATCACCGTTCGTCCCTGGGCACTACTAGTTCATGTGGCCATGGTTGATCTGTCATCATAAATTCTAGTAGCAGAGCCACTTTGTTTGGATATTTACTATTGGGCAAAAAATCTTCCGTATATGGAGCTCTGACCAATCAGTGATGGTGTTTTATAACCAAGTCAAAATTGGCTAAAACAAGGGGGTCTCTAATGGTTCCCCTGCCACAGAAAAGGATATCAATGCTTATTTAGCGCAGCTCAGAACCTGCTGGCGAGGCAGGATCGGACAGTTGGAATTCGTTCTTATGTGGCACTCGAAAATCGACCCCATTTAAGACCCTGCTCTATATTAGAATTGATACCCCCGTTTTAGACCAAGTTGCTGAAATACCCAACCCATTTGGCAGAACATATACATATTGGAAAGTCGGTTCCATTTACTTGTAGAAAAAATCATCCATGTAACATTAATGTGAAAGGCACTTTCTCTACTTATGATGATGCTGACATCATTGATTCACATTATGCAAATTCTCATCATTGATAATCCACCTATTCATGCCATGTCTATGCAATGGCATTCACAATAAACAAACATGATAATTAAGCCATTTGATCTGATAAAAATCTCTTTGTTTTCAGATATGTAACTATAATTGCACTTACCTTCTTCATCCAATAAAATATTGTCAGGTTTGATATCCCTGCAAAAGAGCAGAAAGTACAGGATTCAAGTTAGTAAATTACTGATAACATACACAGGTTAAAGGTATACAGTCACCTGTAATCCAAATATGCCCATATATGGTCAAAGGGGAGTTCCTTGGTATTCAAAATGCCCATGTGAGGGCGCTGTTTTTAAAAAGTGGCCACCCGCTTAAAATCTGTGATTGGTTAGATTTTCTCTTTCCATGGTAACTGTGGCAAAATTGGAACAGGTGACAGTATACCTTTAAATTATGAAATTCTCTTATCACATCTAAGGTTTTTGGTCCCAGTACTTACAACCTGGATGTAGGTCAGGATACATTTCTTGGTGCAAATGAAATCTATTAGGGCATGTGTGAGTAGTGACATGTGACATATGAAAATTCATATCAAAATAACCTACCTTCAATTGATATTGCGCATCATTGAGTTATGGTGTGTGCGCGTAATTACTCCGGATGGGAAATTTGTTGCCAAAAGGCTTCCTGAAGGCCATATTGGATTGTGCTATGAAACAACATTAAGAAGCATTTGTGTGCCACAACATCGTATGATGTCCTTTTGCCAAATTGTAATGAAATTGCTTCAAGTAGGGGAGAGATCTATGCATACAAATATGCATGATTGCATGAACACACAATATGCAAAGTCTTATCTATGAGCCAGCCTCTGGGAGAAGACATCATCAGGCAGGCAGTTAAATGTTACTGAATGGATATCTGGGCAAACTTACAAAACTGCTGCAAGCTTTACTGTTGGCACAAATCAGTTACCAAATCAGGGAAGTATTGTTGTACGTCATTTTCCTTTATGTGACAAATTTGCAATAATTGATGATAGGACTCTCTCACAATTATGTTCTTCATTTTTTCTGTGTGGGCATAATGTCAGCTTCATAATTCAGGATTTGAAAAGAGTGTACCAGTACACTTCTGATTGCACGACATATATACAATCTGAAAATACCAGGACTGATCAAGCACAATTCTCCAGGTAAATCAGCTTATTTCCAGTGAATAAGTGGAACAGTCTGCTTCTACAATGATGAAGGATTACGACAGAGTGTCTGCAGGGGCTGCTGGGAAGACATTGACAGAAGCATTGTACTCTTGAAAACCACTGACACAAGGTTACTACAGATTACCAACTTATTTCACTGAGGGGTAAAAGTCCTCTGACAGAATACAGTAAATTGATTGGGAATCATATTATTGGTCAGATATAACAATAAGTGAATTGAGTTCATATGGACGTTGCTGGATGGATATTTGAGCAATGTTATGATGGAAGTTAATGTACCTCTTTTTAAGTGGCAAGCACTTAAAACACTAATATGTATTGTCATTCAGTATATCGACTAAAAAGTACTTCTTTCCTAGGTTTGAATTCAAAGGTTTCACTCCACCAGACAACATGTACATGACTTCATGAAGTTAGGTTCTTTTCCAACTATCTTGAAAATGTACATTTCTGTGGTCTCAGACAGCCTCAACATAAGGTAGGCTGTATGGCTTTATTAGATAGCTTTTGACATGTCATGTCTTGAGCAGGGTGTCAGTGCATGGCTCACGCCTTTCAATACATAAAGAAATTGCTTCTTTTATGCTTTTACAATTCTGCAATAATATTTTCTCATTAGAAACTGTCTCATGTTGAACAGGGGGCTAATGCCTTACAAAATACCTGATATCAATTTTTGCTTGAAAGCTTTACAGATCAGTGTTATAGTTGTATTTTTCTTATTTACAGGTACAAGAGAATTTATTTCTGTTCTATAGTTTGTTACTGATGCATTAAGTTTTCATAACTCTTGTTAAAAATAACTAACATATATCAAAATTGCCTAGTGCAAATATTGACATAAGATACAAGTTTCTTTATATGGCAAGGTTAGCGATTTTTCTTTACTTTTACTTTTGAAGTGATCCTGTAAGCCCATTTACCATTATTGTGCAATGAAAAAGTAACTACTGAGCCAACATAATTTCACATAATTATTGTTCAACAGGTAACAGGCCAATGCACTGGTATACAATAAGTATTAGTGGATTCGTGATCATCCAAAACATATGGCTTCATGCCCAGGTGTCTCAGTGTATTTGAACCACTCAAGGAGATAAATGCATATCTGTTGGTCACCATCCAATCACAGTGTAACCACTGTCTACAAATCACTTATTGAGAGGCATATGTTGGATAAGTGAGATGACACGTGGCCAAGTGGTTTTAGTATGCTAGATTCACAATTAATTGATAGTGATCAACTTCATGACCTGGACTACACAATCTCTATAGAACTTTTCTAAGCCATGACCAGACCATAAATGAAGTAGAGTCCTATCACTATATTGAAATGTGAACATCAACAGATCCTAGCAAGCCACATCATGTTTATATTTTGACATCATTGGAACAGCTAATAGCATACTACTTTTAAGCAAGCAAAAACAGTTTGAATCTGTTGATAGTTTTGTGAAGTTCAATCTGCATTCCTGTCTGGGCAGGATACAAGCCTGAAGTATATTGGCGTGATGGAGTTAAAGTTGGCCTGATTTACCTTTGAGTTTAGCTTTGGAATTGTTATCATTATATTACATCCACTAGCCAATTTACTTCCCTTATTTTCCAAGGTGCTTATTCATTCTGTGACAGTATCATACAAAAGAAACCTTTACAATGAAGAATATCCTTTAAAAATTACATTATTAAAGTGCATCAAGACTGAATTATCCTTCATATGATCATTGGCAGTTAATTATTGTAATTGGATTTGCCAATGTGAAGCTCATTAGCCAGTTGCCAATTAATGGTTACAGTTCATTTATCATGAGCCATACTGCTGCACTGTAAAAGTTCATTACCATTGCAAAGGACAACATGATAACAAGACTGCAATATAAATTGTCTTTGAGAGGCAATTTTCTACAACAATATGTAGGGTGTTTTATTAGTAGCGTATCAGCTCAGCAAAGTGATATAAAAATCACATTTTAGATTCAGAACAAAATTGCAATTCCTCTCACAGCACATTATGTTGAAATTGACGCTGCCCAGCAGCATGGTAAAATATATACTTGCTGTAATTGACGTTACATTAGACACAGCGAGATGAAGCCATATATTATTTCCCACACATAACCTTGCTGTCTGATCACACCTACAGCAACACTTTCTTACGCCCATGGGAAAAACTCATAAAACTTAGCAGATATGTGCTGATATAAAGCATAAATAATTATGCATGGCTTTGACTATGATTTTTTGAAATGCGGAATTGGTATCTTGGCTTCTGGAATTCATGACATAAAACACATTGATTGAATCCATACCATATGGTGTTGACTTTCATTCATTCAGCTTTCACGCATTATAGTACAGGAGTCTGTAAAAGGTATCAATGTATGCAAGCTGTGAGTAGCACTTTGTCTAGATAAGATACCAGATAGGTTTCAGGTACTATCTGTGACTACTTTGCCAGCTACTTGTGACTTCTAGAAATCTGAAGTGCGTCAGTGACATCATACGTCAACCTGATGCTCTGCACGTTGTCAAGTTGGAAGGTGTTAGATATCCATATTGCCACTTTATCCAAAACTATACATTGAAGAATATGTTCCATTTCATAATCTATACTTGAAATGATTTACTGCAATGCATTTCATGCCTGACGGTTGAGTTACCAATTTTTCTCTGGATTTTTTCATGCTCTGCTATATTTCTCTATCCTGTCGGAACAGAATTCTACTAAAGCCTGAAATTGCCTAATGTAAGTGCACAAATGCATTAATTGTATAGCTCCACTGTTAATACAGGGGAACAGCCAACAACTGGCTGATCTGAGAAACAGGAAGTACAGGTGTTCAAATGAGTGAACATACTATTCTTAGGTAATTTAAACAAAATGAAAATATGGAAAATAGAACGTGAAAGCTGCTTATAATAATCCTCATTCTAATATTGCTCTTACCCAACTCATCATAAAAGCTCCTCTACTGCCCTCATGATAAAAGCTCTAAACATCCCTCCCCTTCAGCATGTTAGTCTGCCATTGCTTGTGGGATCAAATATTTACCAAGTTTGAACTTGTAATTACAGCAATATTTCACAAACAACAGCCTCTCCTCAAAGCTGGATGATGACATAAAACTAAATTGCCTTCAAACAAACTAAATTCTACTCACAGCCAAGCTACTGAGCAAAAGAATAAAATGTGCTGCCCCGTACTTGATGAAAAATTGCCTTTCAAGTCTCAGCCTAGCAAGAAATTACCTGTGAACACCTTTTTCCAGGAACACCTTTGTTGGCTGGTCTGAGTTGAATACAAAGTGGAGATTTGGTTATAAAAACATAACCATCGTGAGTTAATTACAGTGAGCTGGCATGGAATGAGTTGATCTGTTGACTGAGTTGCACATATACTAAGGCCTGATGTGTTGATGTCCCTTGTCAGAAACCATGACGTTGAAGATTATTTATCATTTGTATTGGAAGATGTGAAAGTCTAACAAAGTACCGTGTTGTACTTGTCAGTCTAGTATAAAAGGAAACTAGCTATTTTATAATAATTTTAACACAGATGCTACATACATTCAGCTGAGTTGTTGATGAAAACAGACCATTACGTCAGAATGCAATCACTTTTGTTAGTAACAGTAGATGGTACTGTCCTATTGCTACAGTTCACTGTAATTCATGATTGACGTAAACTCCAATAATTCGAAGACATATGACCTTCTGTGATGCCTGCAGTCCAGCAATGGCTGAAGTACTTAACATAAGCATGCATTATGGGTAACAACACTCCTGAGCTCTTTATTTGATGCATGATTAGAATTTAAAATCATGGCTATCAAACTGGTGGTAATAAATTCTCCTTTATACATGGAGTGCTTTTCAGTGTTAAGTTTGCTGTAGATGCCAAATCAGTAAATGTAATGGATTCCTTGCAAATAAACCATGGCACTATCTTTGTTTGATGTAATCAATATCTTCAATATTATATATTATGTGCCAATGCAAAATGTGTGACATTTGATTTGCTTTAAATTCACATTCACCTTATCTTCAGTCAAAAAATAATGTCTCCACTTTACCAAGGAAACAATAATTTCTGATTATCATTATTGATATATGAAAATGTATCTACAAAATTGCTGATTGAGGCAGAATGGTACAATATTGCATATAAAGCTGCCATTGTTGACAAGAAAGTACTGTGTACTGTAGCAATTTAGGAAATAGTGGCATATTGAAATTTGTATGTCTGCCTGACAACACAAATTTTCTGATGACGCTATCGCATCACAGGTAACTGATTATACAGTGTGTATTGAGCAGAAAGTGCAGAGATTTAAATACTAAGGAAATTTATTCCATTCTACAGTTTTTTTAAATCAAGTTATCAGGTTTACTTTGGTAACACTTAATTAGTATATGGACACTGACCACTATAGAGCAAGATGGGCCTGTCTAGGTGCTATAATTTTCTTTCAAACGTTTTATTTATATCGTTTGCATTTCATCATTTGAATTTCATAAATGTTACTGATTTTAAGTATTTGAGTCTACATGAATCATCAATGGATTTTGCCAAAAAAGAATGTGAATATTATCGTAGTCATTGACATCACGTATATTGACATAACATTCATCAAATTAAACTAGTTCAAGTACTGTTAATTTTCATATTTTATTACGTGTATTTGCTGTCAGAGGATTCAGTACATGTTCCGCATTTCAATCCTTTCATCTGAAGATCTTGATACATCCCAATTGTTTCTAAGGATTGGATGGATCTACCTGCATATATGCTGGGAAAGGGAGGGGGTGAAATTGATTATTGCAATAGTCTCTGTTGATGTCACTGCATGTTTGAATATATGCTGTACATTAACACTCACACATTAACACACAACAGTTTATGCTGTCATGTTTTAAAGCTGTACGTCATGACTGGCTTGTTGCAGAAAATGACGTACACTGGAAAATGAAATAAACCAGCTGTACAGCAGAGGACAATATCCAACAGCCAATGTGAGGTAAGGATGGCAGCCTGTGTCAACCCCTACAAGAGTGCAGTACCTTTGCCACCGAGCTGATCAGATGCCCACTGGGGCATCACGCATATCATGGAGCTCTCAGTCAATGACATTGCGGCTGTGAAGACAACCCCAAAGCTCTTGTATTTTGTCAAGAAAGAAAGCTGATTGACAGAGTTCACTCATGTGGGAATGGACTCCCTGTGAGGATAGAAAACATGTCATGGAGGGAGATTTTATATCAGCTGCAAACAATTGATGCTCCCGGTCACGCTGCAGCTGGGCAGCACTCAAGCTTGCAAGACTGTGACACGTACAACCCGTTGAGATGAACAAGGTTTCTTGTAAAAGGGAATGCAAATCGTGTGGAGATACACAAGATAAAGACTGCGTGCAACTTAGTCTTATTTTCAAATGAATCAAATGTCATTGTGTTATCCGACCACCCAATAGACTGATAGTTATAGATTAAAGTTCAGCTCTTCAGACTTATGGTATTGAACTTGGGAGATTACACAGGATGAAAAAAAATCTGCAGCAGAAGTTTCTAAATTATATAGGCACATGATCCATGATGTGGTTAACTTTCAGTGAAATAGCTTGTTAACTACAGGAAGGGAATCAATTGCAATCAAAGGAGAAAGTCTTTTGACATAGAGCATAAGTTTATAATATTTATTATGAGTGAATATTTCATGTGCCTGGGTTATTGCAAAGTGATTTTCACACTCTGACACATATACCATCCAATAGATTAACATTCACTGTGTTTTTTTAATGAGCTGATGTGAAAAAATGGCTTACATATACAGAGAGAGTAATAAACCATCTGGGATTACACTGAATGTTTGACACCATCCAGCAATTATTTATTAGAATTCTTCAACTTTGATTCCACAGATGTTAGAACTGCCATGTTAAAATGCTGTGGTATGCATATTTGGGATTATTGGCACTTCACGTAGTTTTTTATTTTCAAATTTTAATGTTGATGTCCTCACTTGAGAAGTTTTGAAAGCCAAATCAGTTCAAAGATCAAGTCTTCATCAAATCGTTAGATAAAAATTAATTGCTAGTATAATTGCAGTTGTGTGGAAACAATGAGGTTACGGTGGGGCCAAATTTCCGACATTCATTTGTGAGAGAGACGGTGAGATAAGCGGAGACTTGAGCTATGCTAAAATGCATTGCTAGCATGTTGAGTTAACTATCGCACTCTGAAACAAAAACCATGGTACCTGGGTAGAACCCAAAGCTTTGATAATACCTTCATGTCTGCCTGTGTTGGAAAAATGAGTACAAATACCATTGCTATGAAAACATGCCAAGAACCATTCACTTGCACTATGTGTTTGCTCAATGCATGCATGCACTGAAGATTTATGATGTAAACTTATTAAAAAATGCGTATCAGCATTCAAGGCATGCTGTTTAATATATCCTATATAGTAGCACTGGTCAACAACAGCCAACCGTAATGCTGTATGTAGATTTTGGCAATGGGAAATACTTCCTGTTTGGTTATAGTTACATGCATTGGGGAATTTACATCACAGCCTAATGACGACTACCCTCCTACACAATTTGCCTCACAACAGAGGTACAAATGTTCCCGTCCCCCACTTGCAGTCTCTCTCCTAGTCCTCACCTTAGAAACTATTGGCCCTGTCCCTATAAAAACAACATGATTTTGTCTTCTGTGTAGGCAAACCTCCGTTAAGAAAGAAAATTCAACTTCCTGTCCACCTACTGCAGCTTTTTCAAAGTTGTTTACTCGGCAAGAGATTAAAATTTCCCTTCCCACTGAGGACAAATGGTTGTCTGTCCTTTTGCCCACACTCGTACAAGATGGAAATGTGCTCATCTGCCTGCGATGAACACCACTGTTTTGCAAACCGCTTGTTTAGCTGCTTTGTATATATTTAAACACCATCTGACTTCATCGTACAAGCATTATGTATTCAATCAGGTTCACGCCTGTCAAACATCACCTTATGTAACATAAAACTTAACCTAAATGAGTGGAATCATGATAGTATGACAATATGACAATGATTTTTATAAGTTTCTGTTACTATAATGAATGTTTCTAATTGACTGAATTTTATGTTAATTCATGTCAAATATCATTGGCATAAAACTTTCATTGGTCTGGGTACATACATACTTCTCTGTTGGAACATCAAAAGTAACATAGTTGTTGTCAAGTAAAATGATATAGTAGTGACTTATATAGGCCATATTGTAGCAACTTCACACAGGAATTTTCCTTGAAAATACATTAAAGTGGTGTACGCTAGTATTCCTGCATTCTTGTTTCCTTTTCATGAGGAAATATTTTGGAATGCATGTTACGTTCTCACATCACTGACCTGGTTAATGGGAAGATCAGTGACATAATAGTTCTAAAGACTTCACCATAAAATACCATCAGAACTGAGTTGTACACTGTGAAGATATTTATGATTTTCAGAGTGAAAATTTATGAGACTTGCCAAGGGCTGTAAAATCTACATTATTGTACAGCCCATTGATGCCAAAATGTCAAACTGTTACATATGCTAGAACAGTCTCTTTTCATCATCAGCTTTAGCGGTGATATTAACTCAACCATGATGCTTTATGTATTTATGACAGGCCTACAGAAACTGTGCAATCATATATTGATGTATAAAATTCTCTTTCCATTATTTTCCTTATCATTAAATTTGTTTTAAGATTGTAAAAATAGTAAACCAGACATGCTTCACATGCTGGTTCTACTATGGAACCATGACCTTATAAATAATGATGCTACAGCCCTTCTCTGGTTTATAATATTGTCAATGTTTTCATGATATGTAACCTGTTCACCCCAATTCCCTGTAAACAGGTCCACAATCACCATTGATAACAATGGGTTTGAACCAAACCATGGTCGTGAAAAGGTTAGAATGTAAATGCTACAATGAGGGGCTGGGGAAAGAGTAATTGGTATTGCTGAGATGTAAAATCAGGCATTGCTTTCAAAGTCAGTATTTATATTTGCAAGCAGAACAGCATTGAAGATTTTGATCAACTGTATCTTGATTTACCTAAAGGCAACATATGTGGCCTTTAAAAGGTGACACTTTCAGGCTGGAGGAATTCCTGGAATTTGTGCAAGCGCAAACTAGCTGTCAGAGTTTAGATAACATTAAGTTTGTAAAAGTGAAATGGATAGGTGATGTCCCCAGGAAAGCAAGCTACATATATATTTGACAAATGTGGATTTTCTTGCCATGTTATTGTCAGTTTGTATCAAATCATTTTATTGTTTCTTTAAGGGCTTGGGAATGAATGTTGGCATGCGACAACTTCTACAGGTAAATTTGATTGAACGCAGTCCCTCTGGAGACAACGCATCAAATGCAACTTTACAGAAAAACAATCATGTGACAGACTTGTTTTGATCATTGTGTGGTCACACATCTTCATGTTTTTTTTCAAAAATAGCAACTAGTAATTATCACAGAGTCAGTGCAAAACTGTGAAACACTTGGATATATGTCAAAGAGACGAGTAAACACACAGAGAAACAAATTTCCAATTTCAAACATTCACGAACATGATCAGTATATCACATATAGCACTGTAACATTGTCTTGAAAATACCACACTGTGAGACTGTATGTCTGACCTTTCATACAGATCTCATGCAGACAGTATTAAGAGTGGTAATCAAGGACTTCTTTGATATTTTTATGAAAATCAATAGCTTTTGACATTTTGTTGCTATGGCTTTCACTAGATTTAATCAGTGCCAGAACAGCTAGTCTTATCACCTGAGTGAAGCTGTCCAAACATCCACATGATGGCCAGCGTGATGAACTTTACTAAAGAGGGACAGTTGGATGGGGTAGAAATGCCATGAATGCTCATTATCGCCATAAACAAGAGTTCCTACGCCCTAAAAATGTACGTGCAGAAATTCCTCAGTGGGTGAGAGAAATTTATTTTGGTACAAAAACCATCCTACGTACAGCACTACCCAATTTATGATGAGGCAATGGTTACAATGTAGCTAAAAGGGAAGCCATAACTGCCCCAAAAATATTTCACAAGTTTCAGCCTTGATTCTTTGAGAATTTTTATATGTATAACTATGGGTTTGATGGCATTTACACCAACCATTGTTTTTCAGCTGATGGACAGGATGTACAAATGAAAGAACTTCAGTGAAATGAATAATATTGTGTGGCATATTATTGAAGAATTGCTGTGAACAGCTAGTGGGCAGCACAGAAAGTACCATACCAATGTGGATAGAAACTTTCTCATGCTTTGTCTAAAACATCTCACCCTGATTTGAAATTGAGTCAGTTAAATATATAATTTCAACTGTGCTTTCACTTTAAATAGTGGTGTTCATGATAAAATATTTGTCAGACTGGAACTTACTCTGTTGACTATAATAAACTATTCCATCTGTAATCCATCTGGGGCAACCACTTAGTCAATTTTTACTTTGACAATTACACTAAATAGCTAAGACAGACCTCCATGTTTGAGAATATGGGATGATACCCAGTACTAGAAATGATATGGTATTATCACTGGAAATGATTTATTGTGAAATATAATGACAGTCTTGATGAAAACACCGCCTAGGTAATAGGATAGTATCATAGGTCACAGACTATACAGTGTACAGAAAATTGCAAAAATTTGAACTGATGTGACATTCACTGACTTGAGAAACCTTTCATTCTGCCTGATTTGCAAATTGAAGTCTCGTGGATGGAAATATTCATTTTCAAAAGCCACAGACGTCTGCCTGTTTACCTTGCCATAAGATGGGAACGGTTCCTTTTGCAACTAATTAGGGTTCACTGATCATATTTCACAGCTTTCCTTTTCAATTTGTTAAATGGCCTCATGTGCAAGGAGATGCCATTCCAGTTCAATTTAATTCTGGTGATGAAAGTGTCCACCTGAATACAGAAATGAATGCAGTGCTGTTGGAAGCATGTCAATTTGTTATGAAAGGTGGTATAATGATAACGTCTACACATATAACACCATATTGCTGATGGGCATTAAATTGCACCATGGTATATCTATGCAAATGAGGATATGCCACATCCAATACAAGTTTAACCCATGGTGTGATGCCTAGGACATAGGGCTGCTCCTTTTTACACAAGTTGAAGAAAACCATAATTTTGAAACAAGTGGTTAAACTTTGGTGATACAACAGCATATGTATGTTAGATATCCTTATTTTACTTATCTAATGCATTCATCACTTTCCCCTGATAATTAAACCATTAGAATGTTTTCTCCTCATAATTGGATTGATTATCATCCTCATTATTAATACGAATATCCACAAAAATATCCAGGGTAAAGGTACTGTTTTGAAAAAAGTCAGTGCTTGTCAACTTGCCACGGTACAATATGCAAGACATGACTGACATTAAATTAATAATTCCACTTGATATTTTGTTCAAGTATTTAACATAAAGAAATGTTTCATACTGCTTGATAGATCACATACCATAATTATGATTAACTGATAATGAATTTCCTGGGGTACCAAAGGTTACATATTATAACACTGTTCACATGTATACTGATTTTAATGTTTGAGTGGATGGACACTTGACAATTCACAACCACTCACTGCATGGAGGTCCACTCACTGTACTGTGGCCAGCAAAGCAATTTATTGAATCACAGAAAGTGTATATCACCAACATTTATTGTACAAAATATCTCATGTTTTCTCTAAACAATAAATATGAGTGGAGACAAATGTCAAAAATGTGCTAGCAAATATTATAAAATACACAGACACAAAATCAACTTTGCAGAAAACTTTCTATGAAACCAAGCGCGTATTTTTCCATTGCAACAATTGGATATAATTCATGAGGGTGTTTACGTAAGTTACTATAGTGACATTCAATTAATTTACAGATACTTCGTCAAATATCAACATTTTCTCAGAAGATTTTCTGCAAATTAACATATAGCACTTTCAAGATTAAATTCAATTTACACTACCTTTCTTATTGTTTCTCTAGTGTATGGAAGCATTTTCATCAAGACATCAATTCCAGTGTGCAGAAAATAGTGAACAGTAAAATTAACTAATTACACTGTACAGCCACTCAATGACTATACCCGTATGTAGAGTAACTAATGGTGAAAGATTATATAAAGAGAAAACATGGCTTCCAACCTATCCTTCTGACATTCAGATTACACAACACTTTCCTGGTGTGCTGCCTATAATGCATGTTGACTCATTTTTAGGCCAATGGAGTAAATGACGTTTTTACTTTTATTTTTATGATTTTCAGGTTCTTGTGGCCTACTAAAATTATCAGCAATTTGTTTCTCTACTCTAAAACTTTGCTCACTGATCTCAGACTTTAATGCCTGTTTATAAAAGATTTAGGGTTTCAAGTTTCAATGAAGAACCCTTGAGCAGGAGTTTGAAACTTTCCATTTTGAGGCGTGTGTTGCCTGATGCAGACTAGTTCACACTGATCAGCATACAAGATTTTGTTTTTAGGATTTTGCCACTATCTCCAGCAAATACCAATTTCTTTATACAACTTCCCTGGCGGAAATATCCACTCTGAACAGATTAAATGATTTTTATGCTTGATTATAAAAAGATGATGGATAAAAGTTTCCATGAAGAGCAAGATTCTGGAAGTTTGAGTTTCGAGACAAGTAATTACCTTAACATCAATGCAGACGAACTGGCACTGAATTTAAGCGATAGTGTAAGAGGTTTTTCATTCTCAGGATTTTGCCATTATCCATCAAATAAGGAAGTATCGACTGTCAACATGCACATTTCAAACACTCTGAAAGATTTCTGGCTCAGGGTTAGAGTGAGAATTTGTTGGATTGCAACAACCATTACATCAGCATTGACTTGAAGCTGTGTAACAAATCAGCAACCAAAAAAAACCTGCCCAAGGAAGGTACAGACTGAAGCAAAGCAAAGAAAAAATGTGACATATGACATTTTCTACTTGGAATGCATGAATGCAATCAATATGTAAGATTTTGCTTTGTGAATTGAGGAAAGTTGCACGGAAAATGAACACAGCTGAAAAGAAAATCTGTATTAAAGTGTATGGATATCGACTGCTATTGTTCAGAACATGCCATGGGTTAATTTAATAACTACAGCATTCATTCAAATTGTGCATGGTGCACTCTCCCTGCAAGACTTGTTTGTAAGTGAGACCCTGGATTTCTGGAATCAATACCGATACAAAGATTATCTCCTTTCTGACACACAATCCAAATTCCAGTCAGCAATATGGGTTCATTCCATGGAACAAGGACAATTAAGTCATATCACAGATAAGGATTTTTGCAGATCTAAAATAAACGACTAAGATGTCTGAGAGTGCAATACAGCAGTTCAACCTTGTCCATTGAACTACATAAAATTAAATGTAATGACTGAATGGTTACTGATGCAGGGCTAACCATCTGGCCAACAACCTTCAAAATACTTCAACTGTTTTGAATAGCATTAAAGAGGTACTTTTCATTTGATGTGAGTAGCTTCAGGGAACAGTAGGAACTGTGACAGGGTTTTGTGTATGATCATCTTTGGCAGAGAATATATACAGGTACTTAACCCTTTGAGTGCCAAAGTCGACTTTTGTCTCCTGTATAAAATGTAACCCGCACAAATTTTTTCCGATTTTTTCCAAAATTTTGATCAAAAATTGTAGCCAATGAAAAGTGATGTCCATCTAGTCCAAAATTGACAAAAAAATTACAGAGAAATTCATAAAAGTTGGTAAAATTTTACACTAAAATTTTGGTGGGAAAAAATACAGCACTCAAAGGGTTAACAGTGCATGGCTGCAGGGGTAGGTGTTCTCATTGATGCACAACCACATCAAGCACATACAGGTGACAGCATGTCAAGTCCATATATCAACCAGTATGTTCAATCAGAGAAATTTAATATGAATCATATAATGCACGAACAAATTTTACTGAAAATTCGTCTTCAGCATCTACTGTGGAGATGTGCAGAAGTAGTGTATCGTAAGCCAATGCAAATTTTTCAGAAAAAAGGAAAAAGTAAGACGAAAATCATATAAATTTTTTCCTTATTGACATTATGTATTGACTGGCACATCTTTGCAATTCCTGCCAACATGAATTATTTTGATACATAAATTGTTCATATGATAAGATTGCATTACAGTCGATTCTCGGAAAAAGAAAATTGAGACAATATATCTTTCTTGCAAATTTAATCTAAAAGCTACTTGAACGACCCTCTATATGTACATTTTATAATACTACAAGTACATAAGCAACCTCATTCACAGGTCTTGTCAACAGGGTAATACAGTGTGCTAGACTGTGACCAACCCTTCACCAATAGGGAAATCAAGTGAACTTGCATAGCACACGCTGTAGACTACAGTTAAATTCTAAGCAATGTTACCGAGCATGATTGTTGAGGATTTGAGGATTTACATGAATAATTAATCAAATGAGATGAAATTGACAGAATGTCTTTTCAAATCTCCTTTTTAGTAGATCAGTCAATATTCATCAAGTTGCTGGTAATCTGTTCAAATCGTTTCTGGAAAGATCACTGAATTACAAAATGTCCTGTCTCGATTGTATTAACCAGTAGAGTTCTATCTTCACGGTGGATTACGCTGACAATTCCCAATTGTCTTCAAAAATTGTTCATTAATCCAGGCTATTATGCTTAAAGTTATGGCCAAAGCTAACAAATGGAACAGTGTATTAAAATGATTTATATTGAGGAGATTAGGTGACTAAGGATAATAATAGCAATCTTCTTCAAGACAATTTTCAACAGACAGGCACATCTTCCTTTCCTGTTTATGACGGACTGATTGAAAGAGATAATGAGGTTCAAAGATACCAAGAAAGTTTTGATGTAGACCAAGGCCTTAAATACATCACTGTCTGCTGTGCAACCACACTGGCACAAATTACTTTGCCTTAGTATCTGAGGAAAACAAATGCAGAGCAGCTAAATCAGAGGCACACCTCTCTAACTGTGGGACTTTAAATCATTCATAGTTTACAGAGAAGAGCTTTTTTCCTGACTAAGATCATCTGCAAAGGAGAGCTGGCAACACATCAGAATGAAACATAATACTCATTTTATGCCTTTCAACCTCATCAGCGGAATTCAAAAATTCATCAGCCGGTCAGAGGTCATCAAATTTATCAAAGCAATCCCAAAATGTTGAGACAGCATTGAGCTTACAGATCAATTATTCACTGTGCAAATCTATAGGGGATTGCTTTACATTAGGTTTTGGTTTGTCATGAAGATATTTCATGCCAGGCCCACAACCTGCCCTGTTAAAGCAGCAGTTTTCAATCCCTTGTTCATGCGTCAGTGCTTGTTGATATTGAAATATTTACATCATGTTTTTCCTTAACTCTCCTGTTAAAGGTGTGTGTAGTTAGTCAATTTGTTTTAAAATAAAGCATGTAAGAAACCTGTCCCTTTGAATGTGAAATTCAGTAATTTGTTGATCGGATTCTGAACAACGTATGGCATCAATTCACCAAGCAAGGACATCAGCAGTTAAAGCTGCTCGGCTAAATCCCTACCCTTCACTCTTCACTTGGTTTGTGTAGATCCCTCATTGTGATCTTCAGGTGTACACACATCTGGTTTAATTTCTTCATCTAGAATTCAAGTATTAGCATTAACTGAATTTTTTCAAATCAAGATAAGGCATTGCAGTGTGTTCATCAACACTGCTACGTACAGCTAATTAGTTGTTCCCACAATGTCAGTGAAATTTTCTGAAAGAAATCTTTCATAATACAATACATGCATAATCCATTTGATCAAGCATTATTACTTGGCAATTTTCTCACTGAAAATCGATATATCACACTGACTTTTACAGTAAATGAAATCAGTCTATTTAAAGCTGTCAAAGGGAACACTTCAACAATGGTAACCATGGCAACTGCAACTAGATATGAACTGCTACGTAACAACAAACTATTTGATTCTATTTTTGCCCTACAAGTCTCATCAACTGAATGTAATGCATTATTCTGAACGGATAAGATGAAAAGTCAGATTTAAAAGGCACTCAAAGGTTGCCTGATGTCTATTAGAAGTAATATTATTCAATTTGCGAAATTATCTTCTTGAAAAAGCTGCTACCCTGGATACAGAGGGCTGAATATAAGTTATGAGACATTATGGCTTGCCATGCATCTTACATGTACTAGCTTTCAACTGATATGGCCTGGGGTCATAACTCAGCATATGCCAGTGCCTTCATGCACTGAAGCTTTCTGCAAGCAGCTTGACAAATACCATCAACCATACAATTTGATCAAAAATACCACATATATTCATGATATTTCTAGTATAATACACTCTTACAATTATGCAATTCAAACAATTTCCTTGGCAAAATAGCATGAGCTTTTCTATTCATTAATAGTTTCCATAAAAATCAACCCACACTAGTGTTTTTCTCCAAATGTATCTAGGGTTATCAAATTCCTCAAGATTTCATTTGCAGTTTACATTTTTAGTGACAAAAATTACTTTCTGTGAGAGCCTTTCTGTGATCCACATTTTCCAGAATTAAAAGTCTTACACAATTCTCGACTGCAGAGTGACGTCAGTAGGTGAAACGCAAACGAGCAAGGTGAATGAGAGATCAGACGATACAGAAGAGCCAATGATACAGAAATTGTGTGGAAAAAAGCAGAACTAAAACATTAAGTTATGTCATTTATGTATATTGAAACTTTGAATATTGCTTTGGTGGTTGAAAAATCCGAACTTCAATTATTTGTTTTCACGGCGCTGTAACGCAAAAATGACGTAAGAACCCGCAAGTACCTGACCCGTGGTCGAGAATAGCGTTACATCTATCATATCCACCTGACATGAACATAACATTTGTGATGCCAAGCTCTTGTCTTGTTAGTCATCCGACCTTTCTGTTAGGCAAACATTTTATTTGCATTGAACTGGGTTGGTCATGTAACATAGAATTATTAGCAATGCCTATTAATATGGTAATAACTACAAGGTATGATGATAATGATAAATTTCTTATGATACAAAAAAGGGTTTGCATCAATACTTACCTCCTGGTCTGTAATAAATTTGATTTCAAGTTCAAGATATTGAAAACTAAATGAATTTTTTCCTTGATATTAAAATTTAAAGATTCTTGAACACTAATTCCTCAACGGCTGTTTGCAAGTCGCATATGCAGACCATGGAAAGCTTTTGGAAATTCAGTGTTCATTTGATGACTTAACACACATTCGCCTTCTGTGATTAAAATTAGTCAAGGTATTTCAGTCATGATCCTGCCCAGAAGGTCAGATTAGAAAGTTAAAGCACAATTTTAGTAATCTGCTTTGCTAATGTGAATTTAAGGATGACATTACAGTAAAAATTCAAATACACATTATAAGTTGCTTGTGTAAATGGATTAAACCCCAAAACAAGGTCTTGCAAGCAGTAGTCAGTAGATTTCATATTTGTGCTGAAACAGGTGAGGTTTGACACACGTCAACCTTTTGTTCCGTGGGTATAACCAGTTACAAAAGTAGAACCATTTTTATAATATCTGTTAATGCCTTCATATCTGCAGGGACTGACAATGTTAGCTTTACAAATACCAATAAAACCCTTGGAGTAAAGCAAAAAGACTAGAGTTTCAATCGGAACACAAGTGTCACATATTCAGTCATGTAAATTCAGATGCTATCACATTCTTGTGGCTGCTAAAATATGAGGCACGTACAACTTCCATCCTGTCGATAAAGTTGCGTAAATTTTCCATGACATTATCATGCTTATTTGGGCTTGGCAAGGTGCCTTCATACGCACACAAAAGGGACAGATGGTAGATCTTAATGTTATTCAGTGCTGGTTTGTTTGCTTAAACTGACTGGTAAGCTCTGAAAATGGCATACCCCCTGAGATTTGTCAAAACATGGTGGCCATATCATTGATGCAGTGGTGCAAAGTTACATGGACAATACACTGTTCTGACACAAAAAACTTTAACATTAAGAACCTGTATTTCTCTAGTGAGCAATTGCGGCAAAGCCGAATATCTGTGGCTGTGAGGTTACCTGCATCAATCCAACTAACTTTTCAAAATTTGAACATACAATACCTTTTTTGAATAACACAAGGATACTCTCCAAAGGTATCATTTATCTCATTAAATCATTAAGTTTTTTTTCTGTAGAGACCTGAATTTTTGAAAACAACAAACAATATGTCAAACTCCGAAGCCCTGAGTTTCACAATCTCGGTTTCAAATTTGCAGTCAAGCATATGATCACTATAATTGTTGAACGTCAATCACTTCAAACTGACAGAAATTAAACATAATCATCAAATCAACAAATGAAGATGAGTGGCTCTTTTTGAATACTATCATTAAGTATGATCCTTTAACCTTTTGACTGCTGTAATTTTTCCAACCAAAATTTTATTGCAATATTTTACCAATTTTTGTGAACTTTTCTATAAGTTTTTTCATAATTTTGGACAAAATGGATATCACATTTCATTGGCTACAGTTTTTTATCAAAATTTTGGTGAAAATCAGAAAAAATTGACTATAGTATATTTTATAGAGGTGACAAAAATAGACTATGGTGCTCAAAGGGTTAAACATTGTTGTTCATATTGCATTCCACACTGCTTTACAATTGCACTTGAAGTCCCAGCAGCAGTGACACAATTCCTTTGAAGTTCACCAATGGGACATTACAGGAGATTAAATTGAAAGTTAATCCTAATTACAATCAAACGACACTTTCTGCTGCCCAATCCTGCATCAGACTAAATAGTCTCTGTCTGTAGCACTGCTTCAAATATACATAACATTTAGCCCACAGTGGCACTAACGCACATGACAGAATAATTAATTTTAGTGACAGTCAAGCTGTCCACAATTAGTTTGTGGCAATCAATTCACAAGACGACAAGCTCTTCAATAATTCCACAGGGATATTGAGCAACTAAAAATTCAACTTGTCCTGATGTTAAACCCGTGTTCTTTGTAATTATTCCCTGCAGTTACTGTTTTTGCAGGTTTAATTCCTACAACAGTATCCTCAAGGGTTAGACTGGCTATTAGGAATTTATCTGAATCTCAAGGCAGTATCACATATTCATTTATCCTAATTAACAGGCAAAAATGGACCTTTTGTATCCAAGGGAGTACTTGTCAGGTGTGTACATGCATGTTTGTAATCCATACAATGGATGAGTCAACCTCATCTATTGCACATTCAGACCACAGTTTAGCTATGTTTGGCACTTCAAGGGTTACCAAAGCAAAACATGTAAATTTTACAGGTTTCTTGGGAGCAAATACCCATGACTGATATATTTGGTGATGGTACCACTATGTGCCCTGTTACTCAGGGCACACAAAGTCTTTTAGACAAGGAATTTCAAAAGTTTTTTTGTAGTAGCCGTATATCAATATAAGTAATGTATAAATTGTTCTTGCATCTGACAGACATCAGGTGAGCCAGTTCCATTGGACGGCACAATACAACACTGTACATCTGCACAGTGACAGCTGTTTATCCTCTGACTGCAAACTTACCCCTGATACAGAACAAACGCCTTATTGGACACTGCCAATTTTCTACAAGGTAAGTGTCATGAAATGATTAAAGGCACAGAGCATATCCTTGTTGAACAAGGCCATCCTTCACAATGTCTGCAGGTAATGGGCGACAAGTGAGACATTCCCATGGGTATCATTTGCAGCTGCAGGGGGAGGGCACGGCAAAGTATACACGATTACCTGTCACTTTCACATCAAAATTTTAGGACATTATCGCGGTACAAATGATACCTGTGGGATGGTGCTTTTATTTCATGAGCTACTTCGATACATAAATGGCATCCAATGGGGATTAAGCTAGCCTTCCAGGTCTAATTCAGATATTCACTGCACTTACAGCAGGTGGTGATCAAACAGTCCTGTTATTCTAATCTTTTCAGCCAATGTTCTTGCAGATCTGTCCACCCACACCACTGGAAATGATGGCATTGTGCCAAAATACGCTTTTGGTAAATGTTATTTTCCTATTAAGCTGAACCATAGCAAAGTCCAATGCTCCTGCTTAGAATCCTTATACTCATTTCATTGTTTATTAATATTTCAAATAATTAATCAACTGGGATTTTCAAAAGTGATAAGAAAAATGATGTGACAGTTAGATGTACGGTATGGTTATTATGAATATGCAATAAGTCTTTACCTATTGACCAAATCTACTGGGTTCTACTTTGGGGTCGTCGATAATAAAAGCTGACGCACAAGAAACGTAATTCCTTCGTTTTACTTGAAACCCCCTCCCTCCCCCCTCAAAGCGAAAGTTCTTATGCGAAATCAATTTCGTATTATGATGCCGTTTCTGACAAACCCACACGCACCTCTCCGATCCGCACGCCCATGAAAAAATACCGGAAGGCACATTAATAAATATAAACCTCCACTTTACGCGTTTAACTTTTTAAGACAGAACATTTTAATGTATTTCGCACATACATGTTTCACATTGAAAAAGCATACAAGTTTTTATTTCACATTCATGTCTTTTCGTTGTCTTTTCTGTCTCCGTATTTTGTGGTCATTCTGTTCTCGTTGAACGCGAAGGTAGTATTGCGTTCTCGCTGCAAAGTCGCACTTCAAAAACAATAGAGGAAAATCCTTATGCGATTTTGACGCACACAAAACGAAATGAGCTTTTACCCCCTCCCCCCTTAACAAAAGAATTACGTTTGTCGTGCGTCAGCTTTTATTATCGACGGCCCCTTACATGACCCATGTCAATTCACTTAATGGACACAAGTGTGTCTGAGACTGTAGCCAGTCATGCTTGTCTAAAACAATTGCCTATATTTGGCCAGAGTACTTGAAGTAAATTTGCAATTTCTTTCCAGATTTTAAAGACGAAGCCTTTACCATGAGAATTGTACTCTTCAATTTATAGAACATCTGTGTCTATTAAAAACTGCACAGTCAGCCTCTTTGCCATTTATAACTAATGCAACGTCTTCTTCCAAAGAACAAATTGACCACATGAAAAATTTGACACATCAAATTTTGTATGTTACATTTCACTTTTATATAGGACACCACACATTCAGTTGAAAAACTAATATATTCACCATATGACTCTTATTGATGCTGAAGTTCCCTTGGCTTTTGGAAACAAATTAAAACCCAGCTCCTTTCAGAAATACTGATATGTGCACGTTTAGTAAGGACTGATCACAACAACACATGCTCACTCTAAATTCATGACTGACTTTGTCTGGCTAAAACCCCTGAAGTTTATCGGATTGTTGTTATCTCAAAGTCCTGTTTCAAGAGTGCAATTCTCATATGCTTGTTGGCTTGTAATCTGGAAATGAAGATTCAACAGACGGCGGACCCTTGGGTAATCAACATTCACTCACGCTAGAGGCAAGAGTGGAAGGAAAATTACACTTGAGAAGAAACCCTCCAGTCTAGAGTGCTTTTACAGCCTGTAATAAACACAAAGCACAGCACCACTTAAAAGTCATGATTTTGTTATAAATGTCATCTTTATGTCCGTTTGCAGGCTTTTGCAGAAAAAAAACACATGTTGCGCGCAGTCATTCTCCCTTCTTTGGAATGTTTATTTCAAAGAGTGTCATCAACCTACTATCTGAATAGATCCATGTCCAACCATGAATTTCAAAAATACATTTCAACAAACAAGCTGCACTTCACACCAATAAGATAAAAGTGTTTGGTCGTTTATTGCATTCAGCTATTAAACAATCTCTATTTTTTGTGGATATTTTACATGCATAGTAATTTTATGTACATTTATTATAAACAGTGATGATGGATGCCTTCTTTGTAAACTACCAACAATTGGAATTTGGAATTATAGATTGTATCAAACCAATAGAAAGAGACTTATGGAAAAAGATACATCTCCATGACAACATAGTGTAGGTAACCTGTGTCTGAAACCCTAGCCTATACATATCGGGTAGAGGGTACAAGTTGGCAAGCCTGAGATGGAATCAGTTCCATAAGCCATAGACAGTAGAGGAATGTAAACAGTAAATACAGGAACTGGAAAGGGTGTTGTCCTGAGAGCAAAAGTCAAAATTGCCAGCTTCATTCTATTGTCCAGCAAATTACAGTATAAGAATTTAGTTTTTGTCATATATATATTCTGTCCATCAAACCAGATAATTTGATGTCAGCATCTTTCAATTGTCGCTTTGTGTTGATTGAAATATCACTGCTCCAGTTTTCCTTTTGTCTATAAAGTCATACTACTGATACACATTGTACAGGTAAATGTACTACCAGGTACTGTGCAAGCCATTTAATAAAACCCTCCTCAGAGGCCAGCATTCACAGAGTACGGATTATGAAACTGTTGTGTAATTTATCCACATGCACAAAAATGAACTCATGCTTATTTGCTTTGGCTTTGAAATATGGTCAAGTATACTGTTTTCTTTTTTTATTGCTTTGCCTTTACATTGAAAAAGTTACACAATATTATTAATAACAATCATGTACCGGTACACTCAACTAGCCCATAATGGGTTCAAGCATTTTTTGTGTTGCCTTTTGCCGGCACAAATTACACTGCACAAACTGTACAAATCTTATCCATTTGAGCATACATAAGTTTGAGTGACTTTCAGATTTGTAATACAGATTTTTAGTCATCTACTGAGAGATCTGAGTTAATTTAGATGGAACACGATGGCATTCAATTTTTTCGCACTACACACGCTAAGGCAGTAACATTCAGTTGCATAATGCACATTACAATAACAGATCAGAAACCATTTCATGTACTGAGTAATCACCATTGCATGATGATGATGAATATTTTATGAGCATTCAGTAGCTGTAACTTGTGATGCATTTTTAATTAAGTTAATATATTTTCTCTTTTGGTCATTTTCAATTAGACCTATTTGAATAGAGTAATGTTCAAACCACCAGATTTCTGACGATAAAAGACACGACGTGGTCCTTTACTGTATGAACCCCTCAGGCAACTTTTCATGCCACCCCTTATCTTTATTTTCAGCTGTAAATATTCCGCACTCAAAATATAAGCCTGATTACTCATCTGCACATGGAGATCCCAATTACCCACTCTGTTAACCCATGATTATAATTTAGAATCACAGATTGTACCAAACCAAAAAAATACCGGTATGCTATAAGAAACTTATTGGAAAAGATACATCTCCATGACAACAAAGTCTATATAACCCGTGTCTTAAACCCCTAGCCTATGCGTTAATGCCAATTACCACGGATGAATACCCAGTAAATTAACACAGCTAGGACAGCCATACTTCCAAGCATGCATGTACATTGTATAACACGAGTTGAAAGCAGAGAATTGATTATCTTCTTCTGCAATGCAGTCATCAATACCTACAGCAGGGTTCCATTCAATTTACGGTGTTTGAACCACATCGCTGCATTTCCCTCTTATTATAAAGCAACACCTGGACCACATAATTCTCATTTGAAAACAACCTTTTGTAACCAGGGTCATGCACCACTTATGCAAGGCACTTTTTGTCAGTAATCTGGATTTCCCTGCATCTACTTTAAATCCTCAACATTCTAGATCTGTTTCGCCCAGATTTAAAGTTACACATTGATAGTCTGAGAGTGGTTTATTGGAATCTTTCAGACATCAGTAACTTTCTCAATTACCTTCAGGTTATTAGCTGTGGTACAAGTATCCATGGATGTAAAAAGAGATATCCATGCAGTGTCTTGCCTGAACATTTTCAAAGAAGCTGAGATCATTTTTATACAAATTGTGGTACAAGTACATACAGTAACAGCATGCACTTTCACTTTCAACTAAAGTTTGTTTTCAACTTGAGAGGACACGTAACGGCATGAAACCCTGAGATATACATTTCATAGATAGGATTATGTCATTACTCGAAACAGAAATACAAACACTGAATTGATCATGCTGTTTACACATTCCAAACAGTGTGAACATGCATGCACAGTTTACATGAAGGCATTAAACTTTCCTTTATGATTTACAACTCTCAGCTATGATCTATGATTATTTGTTTTGTTAAGAAGCACTTTTTCAATGTGTTAATTCATAGTATGTGCTTTCAGGAATTCAAAGGCATTGGAATATTTACTTATTTCAGCATGAACCTAAATTCATGAAGTGTCTTTTCAAATAAGGTATAGTATTGACTTCTTTAGTAAAGTTTCATTTTACCTACACGAATACTATTCAACAGGTTTTGTATTATAATTACATGTTAATCTCATTCATCATTGGGTTTATTGTTGGTGCTTTCAGCGCAAATTTCCCTTACTATTCTTACAATATCTCACAACTGTTCCAATTTCAAAAACTGTAGGCCTAATAAAAGCCTGTCATTTCTACATACATATGGTCAGGACCCCTGCTGGTAATTGGAAATTCTTTGCTTCCTGGACTGATGATCGCTGAACCTTAGTTTAATCCTGACTTGTTGCCATGGCATTGGGAAAACAAATGATAGTCCAGTCAAGATGGTGATTTATACCATGACTGAAGAACACAAAAGACACTTTTTTACTGTCATAAATAATCTTTTTCATTAAGGTACATTGCCCCTCGGGGACAGATATTTAGTCTCTGAAACTTTTACAATACATTTTTGCCTACCACTTCTGGGGCTCATTCTGAAGCTCATGTGTGAAAATCAATTCAAATCAAATCAATAATTTTTCCCCATACCATTAACACCAGTATGGCGGCCATTTTGAATTTCAAGTGTTGGTAAATAGTGGGTAATTTGATTTTTGTGGTATCAAATTTTGCCGGGTGATCCCTGATTTCTCGATTTCAAAAGGGAGTGGCTTAAAGTTTCTTTGAGGAAAGTGGACAAAAGTTTAAGTCTTTCAATTTCACAGCGCAAACTACAGTACCTTTATGTATTATTTCAATTGGACTCTGCACATCTGACATGTCGACAAATCTGAAGACAAAGACCACTGAACTTGATAAAAATACACTAAACCACAAAATCTACCGAACCTAATGTGCTATGTTATGAGTTTCCCGGTGCAAACAAGATACTGTATTTCAAAATTCCCAGTTGTTCTTTGCGGTTATTGGGTGTTAAAATATTCAACCTTCCTCTCTCCCAGGAGACACTTTGCATTATTAAGCTGACGCTAACATCGGCTATAAACTCACCTATGAATGATAAAGTGACTCCTCAGGTACTCCAATGCGAGGGCAATTTCACAGATATACAGTCGCACCCGAGTGGAGTCAAATTTCACATCTTGTTGTATGTGGTAGCGTAAATCCCCTCCCAGGAGGAGATCAACGACCATAAACATGTCTTCCTCATCCTGGAAGGTGAACCAGAGATTCACCAAGAAAGGATGCTCCAAGTGTTGCAGTATCTCTTGCTCACGCAGTACATTCTTCACAGCATCCTTCTTGATACAGGCAGCTTTGTTCATGTATTTCATAGCAAACATCTTCTTTGTGTCCTTCTTCTGTACAATACATACCTGATAACAAAACCATAAGAAATTGACAGAGTGAAATACAATGATTTGATATTACATAGCAAGATTGCATGATTAACAGTGAAAATAATATTGGTGGCTTACAAAGAAAGCTCCACTGTCTACCAGTTGTACGAGGGTGTACTGTTCCGTTGACTACTCTTACACACCTGAGAGTCATGATTGACTTAAGAAGAGCTGCGTGATGAAATGTTCAGACAAGAGAGAGATCATGAAAATTCTTGTGTGCCAAATACCTTGATAGGAAAGAAATATTTTTAAAGAATACTAGATAGCTGTATTCAAATCAAAATAATTGATCGTACGTGTATGCATATGGCAGAGTACTCAGTCAATACATGTATGGTGTTGATACCCACTGTCTTTTACAACCATTAATTGTTGTCTCATCTTTGCTGGTTTTAATTTACTGGATGAGTGTTTCACAGATTCATGTATATTAAACTGAGCCATTAAAATGAACGTACAGATCAACACACAGATATAGGATAAGTGCATTTAATGCTTTGAAAGTGAAATATTTTAACTTTTGCCCAAACTTTCCTCAATGAAACCTTCAACCATTTTCTTACCAAATCAGAATTAAAATGAGGGGTCACTATGCAAAGTTAGGTACTAGAGAAAAAAACTGCCAAAAAGTTTACCGATACTTCAAATTCAAAATGGCTGCCATCCCTGTGCTAACTCCATGAAGGAAAATAAAATTTTTGATGTTCAAAAAACTAATACTGTGAAAATTTTCCAGACTGCATAAGCTTTAAAATGAGTTCCCACAAGCGGTAGATCAGAAACGTATTGAAAAAATATGAGTCCAAATAGCTGTCCCCAAGGCCCATTCTACATTTAGACATTTATCTACGATGGTCAAATAGATGGACATACTGGATATGTACCTACTCCTGTGCTTATCTGAGAAAGAAGGGACAGAACCCATAAATCTAATAAAATCCATGCCGAGACCTTTTACAAGTGAAGAAAAACAAGTGGAACAGATCATGCATAACAGAAGCCATCTGTCTGGTTGATTTCCTTGATCCCCACTGCTAGGTAACAACAGCTGACATTAATCAATGGACTGGAATATCCAGGCTGCGATTTGTCAAGCAGTCTGCTATGAAGAAACACATGCATCAACAACAGCAACAATTTATCGTGATGTACATCATCATTCAAGCCCATACTCTGACCCACCATCATTGTCTGAAATGTCTGTTATTAATTCATCCGACCCATCAAATACTACGTGTACACCATCATTCCAGCAAAAGAAAGTGTACATTTCTTGATTTAAGATTAAAGGCAACCACGGACAGACTGCAAAGAAATCCTTCCTGTCACACAGCTGGTTTACAGTTTGTAAGTATCTGAGATGAATCCCTTGCTATTAAGTGACTGCAACAGCAAACTTTGGAGAACCGTCCATAAATGTGCGCTTTATAACCCAGTCATCAACTTTAACACTTCGGAGTGATCATCTTTTGCAAAAAGGGATGTGTTTTGAAACTGAGCCAATTAACAAAAAGAGACACTATATTTCTGGGAAAATAATCCATCTATTATTCAGAAAGTAAATTTGATTAGAATGGCTTGCTAGAAACAGCTGCTCCCTACACTAACAAAAGTGTAAAGCTACCAGCACTCTGCCTACAGGCAGGGGCACACACAAGTATGTAAATACACACCTTTCTTAGTAAACATGCATTGCCAACTTTTAAGCTATTTATTCACTTACATTTACAAGTATGATGCATATGAATGAAACAGAATAACTGATAAATTTTGTCTTTTCAGACAGTATCCAGCCATTCATTTTTATCAATATTTTTACAGAGTTACTGCACTTGTTTGGTGAATACTAACACGTTTATTGCTGTACTCCCTACAGCATGTTGAAATGCCAGTTTAGCAAAACAGCCCGTATATCATCGATCATATTATCATTGGCAAGTAAATTTATACTCAGACTGCAAATTCATTTTGCCATATGATAACGTTATTCAGATAGATGGAGTTGAGATACACTGCACTTGCAAATTGGACAATCCATAATGCTTGAGTAAGCAGTATTGCTATCTAGAGCTTCCCCTGCAGGCCACAAAATATGACAAATTTATATCAAAATTTACTGCTAATGTCCCTCTGACCATTTGATTTGATGGATTTCCACAATATTGAACAACTTGCACTGATAATAGATATAACCTTGATGTGTCTCAGTGCATTCATTCACAGTTCTGGTAAATTATTCTTTATAACACCTACAGTACACATCCATACAATTCATAATTTATTTGGCTCCTGGCTGTGTTCAAAACAGCATTGCTTATCAGTACCATGGTAAATTATCTTATATAAATTCCTAGTGATATAGAAGAAGAATATAAACACAACATTTTCCTCATCAAGACAGATTCATTCACATGAAAGGAGAAAATTCATAAATTACAACCATAATTTTCTTATTTCTTTCTGTGTTTCTTTCCTTTTAACAAAGTGCCATTTGCATGCAGTGTTTTAATAATTAAATAACTGATTAGAGTGGGCACGTCTTGAATTATGCATGTAAAAATACCAACAATGAATGATAAGGTCCCTGGAACAGTAAAATTTCATCTGTGCCTGAAATTCACACACTGAAACAGAACAGAACCAAATTATCTTGGGAGTGGTGTGTGACTAAGACAGATTACTGACTACTGCATGGATTTCAGTGTACTTGTGCTGTAGTTGACCCTTCAGATGCACTTTTCTTACTCAATTTAAGAACTTAATTCCAGTTGTGGCTTTGACACGGCAGCAAGTCCCTAGAAAGCTGCCCTTTTCAAGACATCTGCATGTTTGTTGTTACAGTTTTAGTAATTTAATAATTATGATTTTTGAAACATCTGTGTTCATTTTTTCTCTCATTATACCTTATTAAATATGAATTAACCATGAATTTCATTGCTTTAGCATAGTTTGAGCAATCCAAGAATTGTAATATCAGAAAAAGAAAGATAAAGTTCAAAATAGCGACTTGAAAGAAGTTAAGAAAAATACAGTTATACTAACATAGATTAACCCTAAATGTGTAATACAGTTTGTCAATTACTATGCAATGTAATTAATTCATTAAGTGAAACTCTTTTGCGCTTATTGGAACAACACACTATAATCATTAGCTTGATTAACTTCTAAATATAGATGGAACATACAGGTAGGCAACTACAGAACAGGTGGCTGCAATAACTTTTTCAATGTTCCAAATCACCGTTTACAAGCATACAGAAACACCAATCTCTTAACCCAAGAACACAGTCAATAATATCAAAGACACTGTTAACTATGCATTTCTGATGAATTGACTGCTGCATGATGAGCCTACATACATATTTACACTGAAATTCAAACTTTTTCCTTCAAATTATTTTTAGCCTTATCATTTTTGAGCAATTCATTATGTTTTTGGCTAAGACATGATACTTTACTCTTACAAATATGGTTCATTATTTTCACTGGTGAAAAAAAGTATGGGATATAAATGCGGTGTCTTCAATCGGGTTCAAACTCACAACCTACAGTATCCAGTCACCTAGTGGAAAAGCAATACACAGAACCACTCGGCCAATTCCCCACCCTCAAAAAGAGTTACTAAATAACCGAGCTTAAAGTTGTAACGTTTGATAATGTTTTCGTCATCTTCTTTCTATAAAACAAAAATTAAATTTCTTGTTTCCCAAATGTGTGTTTTAAATACAAGGAGTTGGACTTACTAAGTCATTGAATTATATTGACATTGACAATATTTAATATTTTTGTTAAGTTCTTATCTGTACTAAAATTCATTTATCCATAATAACACTGGACATTATACACTTATGCTGTGTTCTCAAGTTAAACACAGGCAGTAAAACAGAACAAAATACTGGAAAGTACATAAAAAGTTGTAGCTGATATGAGCTTTAATAGAAATATTAAAAGATTAAAAAGCACCACAAAGCTACAGTTGGATGTCTACAGTGTCAGGGAATTATGGGTAAAGTCAGAGGTTTGCTAAAGAATGGATGAATTGTAAACATGTTTTCCTGTCCAGTGAATTGAATAAGATGGATGAATAGGTTGTTTGAAAATATTACCAGTGAAATATGAAACTTTTATATTGGTATTCAGTCGAATAGGTACATCCTGTGTGGCTATGTTGACTTAGGTATACATTACTGATTACATCTCTCTGCTCTGAATATAGAAAACAAACATTCTATACAGGAACATTCAGGTACAGATAAAATAACTGCATCATGCAAATTGAGCCTCAAGTATCAATGTGCATGTTTATGCAAAATTTCAGAATGATGATTTTTTTTGTAAATTGTACAGCATGGCGAGCAACAGACCAACTATGTAACTGCATTCTAAATATTATAGAAAATGGCTGGAAATGACGGGGCCGATAAATTACATGTTTACTCAACGCAGTAATGTTCCTTGATGGAGATAGATACAATGGATGAATATAGAGTACTTGTGTATTATTGAAATATAATTTGTATTGAAAGCTTATTTTTCTGTACAATATAACTGGCTAATATGCAGCATTAAATGACAAACACAGCCATTAACCCTTTGAGTGCCAAAGACAATTTTTGTCACTTTTAAAAAATATAACGCAGACTATTTGTTTTAAATCTAGACAATTTATTTTCAGATTATCCCCAAAATTTTGATAAAAAACTGCAGCCAATTAGAAGTTATGTCCATTTGGTCCAAAATTATCATAACTATTATAGAAAAATTCATAAAAATTATTAAAATGTTGCACTAAATGTTTGGAGGGAAAAATTACAGCACTCAAAGGGTTAAGCTGAAGACCTGATTGTAGCTATTCTTTGTCCTTTCACTATATACATGTACCACTGACAATAAGATGCCTGTATTAATCTACCGATTTAAACTTATGGGTCATTCCATCTTGTTCAACTCTTCTGGGATAATCTAATGCATTTTTCATCAGCTAAAACAACTCAAAAATTGGATAACCATTCCAGCTGCAACATAAGATGATGATGCCTGGAGGACAAACAAGATCACTTTTCACTGAATGTTTACTACTATAAGTTTCTGCTATTTCACTCACACAAGTCACGACTCTGTACAACTTGCGCTAATTTTGATGGTCAATGAAAAGATTTGTTCACTTTTAATTTACATGGTACAGTAAGAATGTTCTTTGCTCATTCCTAGTCAATAAATACTAATTGTTGCTACATGTATCTCACATTATAGAGTGTGACACTGTTAACATATGTAGTAACATAAGCTGACAACTCACAGTCTTCTTACAGTTTGCAATGTTTGGCTGTGTACAGGGATATTATTTACAATACAATAATAACAAAGCTTGTTAATGACTTTTTATACTTCTGATAAATTTACAGAATTTACATCAGAAATTAATAAGCAAATAAAAGAACTCCATGCAGCCAATACTAGAAAATGTCAATTTTCACCGCCATGACATAAACCAATCAAATATTTCATACACTCTAGCAAGAATTATCACAAAAGACAGGCTAATAATACAACTACTTCCATGAAGTCCAACAAAGGAATTCACTGATGTTTTGTATTCAGAAGCACAAAGAAATAGGATAACCGCTTTTTCAACAAAGGGAAAAAAAGGAATTGCGGAATTGGGGGATGTAATTTTTTGCTTTGCCTAAGAACTGCTGTCATGATGTAGTCAATATGCATGCTGTTCAGCAGTCATGAAATATCAATGCTGATCAAACAAAACTCATAAGCTGTCAACAAGGAATCAATAATTCTAGGCAATACATGCAGTTTCTGTCTTCAAGGCTCTTGTGAAATCCAAACAATTCCTGGAATCTACGCGGGCAGAAAGTGAAGTCTACATAAAATATAATGCCCTGGAAACGGAAGAGCACTTCTTATGTTGAAATCAAGTCTGATAGTGCTTGAAGTTATCTTTTTTATGCATTTGCCTACAACAGCTGTTTATTCAAACACAAGTTACCAGATTTTTGAACCACCTTTCTTAGAAGTAGGAATAATAGCCCAGCAGTTTTGATAGCTGATGTTTTTGCTAGATGCATAGGTTCCATAGGTCTTGAGTTCAAATCTGACCCAGCACTTACTGAATTCAATCATTTTATTAATTAACTATACAGCTTACCAATTGCTTTAAGCACAACAAAATGAAGCTATAAAAAGCTGGAGTAAATTTATGTCCAGCAGTATAAAGATCTGTGGAACAACAATAACAGTACTATGGTTTATGGCACTTCAATTTACCTTTAAAACACAATGTGTATGCAGAAGATGGCAATTCTGTAAAGGAAAATATGGTTGCATTCACCGAACTTGTATATAATGAATTATGCAAGTCAGTCATAAGGAATATTCCAGAAATTGATTTTGTGATGTGGAGGCTGGCTTGCATTATTCATGGATGCCTGTGAGGGATACATGCATATGCAGGTGGACAGGATCAATTCGATGATGGGAAAATTTCTTTGCTACAAATAGATATCCTAATTTAAATATTTTTCTATTTCTGAAAATTGTCACCATATCAGCAAGTGAACAGAGCGCCAACACTCCGATCAGATGTGGCATCTTTATTCATTTCAAACAATTTAGGATGGGTTTTTGTCCCTAGCCAATGTCATACACTAGTACAACTATAAAGTAAATCACGTTTGTTATTAACTTTGCAATTATTTCATTGATACTAAGAGCTACCAAGTTATTCTCCTAATATTTGATTACTTCAAGTTTCTCATCATATATGTATTACAAAAATGAACATGTCCCTTCTGTCATGTGAACACTACTGTCTTTGAGAGATGTACTAGTTTCAAGATTTATTATGTATGATTATAAACAAATCAATCATTGCATTTATCAATTAATTAATTATTTATTGAAGAATATGCTAATAGTAATTAATTAATTATTTGAATAATATTATAACAGTAATTAATTCATTTAATTATTTATTGAATAATATTATAATTCAGTAATTAATTCATTTATTATTTATTGAATAATATTTCTGTATTTGTTCAGCTGTTGATTAGTGTTGTTGTTTACTTGACTTATATCTTAGGAAATTTTATCTTAAAATAGCGACATGCAATAATCATTGTTATTTAGTTTAAATTTTTAACATTGATACATTTTGAAAGGCTTAGAGTCTTATTTAGCAGACCAAAGGAATTTTTTAGCTAGAAGAAATATCTGTGTACAGGGTGCTCTACCTATGATATAATGATGTAAACAAGGTGGAATTTGACACAATGGAGCTAGATTACAACTGTGTCTTCCTTGCTACTGAGGAAGTAAGTGATATTCTTGTTGGCTGCACAGCAACACTTCTCATGACTAGTAACAAACACTATACCCACTGGCTTGTAACATATGACTTACAGAAGAATTGAGAATTTGAGTGGAAGGATGAGGAAGCAATACTGATTCCATATACCGTAGATTTAAGTTTTGCCGGTACTCAGAATCGTTGAAGACCCGAGATTTTCAACATTATTTAGTTACATCATTAGATGCAGTGATTAATTTTCATGGTAGCAGCTATAGCTAAGGCCTGTATATCCCTGGTTCTTACATTGTTTAGTTCTTCTCCAAGTCACACATTGGGCCTTATCATTTCAATGTTTGATTTGCTTCATTGCCAATAATTGCACTGATAACAACAATTTGCCATCCAAGCTAATCCCACAAATACATTAACACTTATTTACACCTGTTTCAGACAATATTATGTTAGCTGGCTTTGCGGATGACAGTTATGATACATTAGATGCTTTTGACCGTCAAAAAAACAATCATCATCCACCAAACATAATAAAAACACAAGAAATGAATGGGATTATTATTTTATTTGATAAGTTATGTAAGGTAAAATTAATAACCGGAACAAATGAAAGGTGTCTGTCAAAATAACAGAATTGTAAAATCAATTAGGGCTAAGTTGACGGGAAGGATGATGAGAAAACGTGAATAAGAAGCAAACTGCAATGAGGTATGGGACTGTACAAACAATAAATGTACAGATGATGTACACATGATTTAATGGGAAAGCACTGAGTGTGTAAATATAACCGGTATGCCAAAACAGCATGACAGTGTGTTAACTTCATACCCTGACATATGTTAAAATTACACTGTGAACATTCAGCCAATTTACGATCATGTCATGCACTACCAGCAGATATGCATATGGTGGAATATCATACATCTGATGATAAATACAGATTCAAGCTGAGGGACCAACATTTCTATGACTTTTGAATGCCAGTAAACTTTCATTTTGCAATAATTGCAGCCATAATATGAAGGATGAACATTGTCGTGTTATTGAAATTTTAAATGAGGCGCTTTAAATAAAAATCTTTGTTTGCCGTCCGCGTGCAGATAGGTTTTCAGAGAAAATTAAGAAAACAAACACAATGTTAACAATATTACCAATAATAATATTATATTTCCAACAGAAACCAAATAAAAATTGAGCTTATGTCAATACACTTTTGTTTTTTGTCTGTGTTTATTATTTTCCCAGGCTGGCTGGTAGGTTTTTGCAAAAATTCAAGGATGGCAAACAAAGAATTTTCTTAAAATGGCCTGATGGTTATACATAAAGATTGTATGCTTTGTTTGAAATTTAGCCCATGTAACAAGTACAAAATCATGCTAAGTCTTTATAAGAAAAAGGGATTTAAGCAAACTTGCAATTATGACCTAAGCTTCTTCAACTAACTCGACAATATGCAGCAAATTTTGGGGTACTCAATTAAATGGTGAAAGTTACATCGAGAGTAACAGAATTCAAACCAATATTCTTCGAAGTGTCATCCAGCCAAGAATTCAAGGACATGACCATTTGAACCAATACAGTATTGCAGGTTTTCTAGGGGAGTTATGTCTTCCTAAGATATGTGTGTAAAAATCTTTCCTTTAACATAAAGACTCAGATTTAGAAAGTGAAAGGGAGAATTAAAATGACAAGAATCCCATTACGGTGCATACCAAAATCGAAAAACAAATACCACTTTAATACACACACATTGTACCGGGCAGTTATGCAACACCAATAAATTATGCATACCCTGAATTTGGCTATGTACTGCTGTGATATCTAATTGAGAATTCACTGAATACTGATAAATTTGAATAATATGATGACAATTTAAGGATAAAGACAATATCTGCAATTCTATGCATATACCGGTAGATGTAACAGTACTACAGAGTATAGCTGTAATACTGCGCAGTTATGTAAAACAACAAAGTTAAGCCGGCAGTCTTGCATTAAATCTTAATGTGCCATGATCTAACACTGTTTATGATTAAAAAAAGCATTAAGCAAAATACTGATATCCATTATAATTGCATAGGTAGCCAATCAATTCACAATCATCTATGACTCATTCAATTAAATCTATAACTATCACTTTGTAGCAGTAAAGACCACAATCACAAGTGTGACATCGATCTCCCTTTATAATGCCTGCAGTAAATTTGCAACAACAATAAATTTGTGTAAATATGACATTTACCGTCATACAAACTTCTATGATTTTAACGATCAATTCTACAATTTGGCACTTCTCTCATTGTAGTATTTTGGAAATGTAAGCCTTTGTTCTTGGAAAATGTTCATTGAATTTTTTTTAAATTTGCAGTTTGGCATGAAAGTCATAATCCTGACTACTATGCTAGTTCTATCAGTGGTGACATTACTGCTTACGTTATTGCAGAGGTTGAGTTTGCACCATTAGTTGCCGTTTTTTCTAGTTTGACATCCAATTAATGCTTTGTTATTTCAACCATATCAAGAATAATACACCTGTCCAGTAGACTAAAAAAACTTTAATTTGCAACTTTTAGGCAATAGTGTGATCATTTTCAAGTTCTCTTAAAACGCCAAAAAAAATCTTACTGAAATTATACACAGTGCTCCATTAATATGTGGACACAAGAGGACTATGTAAATATTATTCTCAAGTTTAATGAGATAGCAACTGTAATTATGCTGAAAGAGGATATCAATGTGATCCAAAAAGTTTAGAAGCTGCAAACATTTGCCAGGAATAGCAGACTGTTAACTTTGTCTCATTTACAAGCCTGAGGGAAATCCCAACATCTATACTTCAGATCAGGGTGTGTGTGGTACAGATAATGCATGCACATACCCGTAGAGGGGTAACATGCAATTTGAAGATGCTTTGATTGATAATAGCTCTCACTGACAATTCACAGCTGGTGAAAGATCACAGAAACATGATATGATATCAGCTGTGTTGTAATGTCTCATAAAATCGTGACCAAAAGTTTGTATACATGTTGCCTCTCCCCGACGCCAGTGGCCAGAGCAACGTTGAGCGGCGGGGGCGCCGACGCATCTCCTGGGCAGAAGTTCCTTTTCTACACAAGAAAAAACGGAACTTGGTGTGATAATTAAGATGTTAGTATTGTAGATTTCTAAGCAGTAGCAGTTTGCTGCTTGTGGGAAAATAAAGTGATCATTGCTGTGTGAAAGAAATATGGACTTTCAAAATGTCTGTTATCAAGAATTTCTGGCAATTCATACATTCAGGTACTTCAACACATGTAATAATCATAGTTTTCAAAGCATAACATCTGCAGAGTAAGGCATCTGTAAATTGATCAACAAACTCGCTCAGAGTTGATCAATGCCACAGATAATGCATTATAGCAGTAACCATGACAACATACTTGCATGGAAATACACTCTTTGTTGATGGCTGTGCTTACAAATTTTACCAGAACCATACTGATGCTGAAAAGAGAGTGTCGGTATATAATTACGTACATTTCCATGTGTTGAACAAAAATGTAAGTCAATTGACAGAAAATATTCTTTGATACATGTACCAGCTTATTTACCCACCGGGCATGATGGCCTGAAAATAAGGAAGGGTAATTTACTCAAGGTACATGTATAAAGAAGAATACAATATATTTAAAAATTAAGGTATCCTTCATAGTACTACAGCTTAATTAATTTAATTTCTTCTAAGATTATACGAATACTTAATGTAGGCCCTTGAAATACAACAAACCCCACTTACATGTATCTTAACATGACAGTTAGGTATAACTTTTGAATGATAAATGGTAAGGCTACCACTGTACTGAGATGTAAATTTGAAAAAATTGCTACACCTACACACCCAGGGTATTAAACCATACATGTACATTCTTTACTATGGTGTACATCACAAGTGATTGCAGGATTTTCATCATAGACGCACGTATGTTGTGTCACGTGTCATAGAATAGCTGCTGCCAATGTCTACAAGATACACACTGCCTTCTTTTCCCGTACATGTGTTGATTGCTGCAGCTGGCAGCCTTATATATTCTTGGACATGTGCCAGGTTTTTGAAATTTCACTTACAGTATTGTTTATCACAAAGCACTACTGTTGCTATTCCTGTAATAATAATTTTCAAACTTTTGTCGGAAATTTTGGACAAATATTAACTTTCGCATATCAATGATATAACTGTAATGTTAGTAATCAACACTATGATTACTCCTCAGGTAAGAAACCAGGCAATGATGTAAGCAGATTTCTCTCTTCACGGCAGTCCGGTCTTATATCTTGAACATTTATTCTGCACAGGTTAAGCAAATTTGGCTTCATCTGTTTCTTTCTTTCTTTTTTATTCATATCTCTAAAGAGGCTACCATGTAAAACACTACTAATTCACGCAAGTTCAAGCAACTACATGACAGCTAGTATGACCACCAAACACAGAAAGCTTAGCAAATTGCGAGATGTTTCCTTGCTTATACATATACAGTACGTACAAATATATCAGTACAAAATAAAACCTCGTTCATGATTCACATTGACATGAAAACACTTATTAAGAACAGCTATGAGAGTTATGTGGGCACTTATCACATGGTATGAGAAAAGTCTATTTGGTTACACATGATCCCTATACAGCTATACCCTGCAGCTATACTAATGACAGTGATCAGTCTTTGAGATCAAATTCACATTAAACAGTACTCTGGCGGTAGAGTTGACTTTTCAGATCCTCAGATTCAGATCTTCAGATCCTCAGATTCAGATCCTCAGATCTCAGACCTCAGATCCTATAACTTCAGATGCAGATTCATAATTAAAATTTCACAATTTCACAGTTTAATGAAATATACTGATAAATAAAATATAATTTACATTTGAAAAGGCTTTAGAAATTATTTTATTTCTATTTTGAATCTTGAACTTAAAAACTTCGATCTCAGAATCAGAACGTCATCTGTCGAAGACAGGGTGCGCAATGATTCCACTTGTTATGTCATCACGTGAACGTTCCCTCATAGAGATAAACACACCCGCGCGCGATCGAACGATCAAGACCGCGACGATCATGTAAATGCTGGCTATCGACAGTCCGTATTTTACCATCGTTCGTAATATTTATGGCGAGGGAATATAACTAATTCATGTTGGAGGCCAGTGACCCCGGGCTAAATCAGAATTCAGGGGTCGGAAGAAGCAAGTTAGCTAATCTGTAATTGTAGACCCGTGTTCGTTGAAACTTGTTTCAGCGAAAACGTTTATGTAGACTTTTTTTGTTTTCATAACTGCCTTGTACATGTCATATTCAAATTATTATTTTAAATATTGCAATCATACTGTTAATACGGATATTGTAAAAGGCTTGTAAATTCGAATCTGCATCTGAAGTTATAGGATCTGAAGTCTGAGATCTGAGGATCTGAATCTGAGGATCTGAGGATCTGAATCTGAGGATCTGAAAAGTCAACTCTACCGTACTCTGGCTGAATCTATCATGTGTTCAGTCTCGAGAAAAAAACATGAAAAACCTGACAATGTTGTGTATAATCTTTATTAACTCTAGATGATTAACCAAACGTTTTCCTTTAAAAAATTATTGAAATTTGATTATAATAATTCTTATCAGCAATTTGGCCTATTAATTTGGCTATTTTGATGAAATAGGCTGTACGTACAATCTGTGTAATCTTATCATCACTATTTCTTTATTGGAACCATTAAGAAATGAACATATAATACTTGACACCAACTCACACCCTTGAACAAGTAACATTTTTTCACGTCACCATATGTCAAACCCTGGGCATATGATAAACTGATAAACAATTTGCTCTGCAACATTATTCAAACTTAGAGGTATCGATACATCAGTGCTTCAGCTCCCTAGAGCACGCCCATGATGAATACCATATGTGTAGCAGTTGTTGTGCTGATCTTTATCAAGTTTTAGCTGTTCTGTGAACTTTCAGGGACATCCTGTGGGGGATGTTTAATACGTTCTCATAATGTAGATCCTAACTATAAAGTGTTGGATCTGTATGGCTACTACAAAAGTATCATTCATTATTAAAATTCAGGGAATGCTGGCATGTGTACATCAGATAGTCCTATAGTAAGTACAGTAACTATATAGGGCCTGTGTCAGATAAGTCAATCCCTTTGCCTATAGGATGATTTATAATTAATGATGGCTAACTAAAAAAGTAACTTGTTAACTGTTTCAAGTACACATGCATCATTTCAACGCTATCCTGATGCCTGTGAAGATGAAGGGGCGCTGGATATACCACCAAGCATTGTCAGTGCACTTGGTCAGATACTTGAAGATATTACTGTGTACAGCTCTTGGAAGTTATGCACCCATTCAACTTCTCTCAGTACAATTGTCATCCTAAGTTGCATGTGGATTTGACCATCTTTTGTTCCTTATAAAGCTCAGAAAAACGTACAGTCCTTGTTTTACTAAAAAAGTAGAAAGCTGGCAGTGAAGAATTTCATGAAATATTTTTTATAAAAAAATGATGAAATTTATCAAAATAATTGATATTCCATCACAACGTCAACCTAGGAAACTACTGATTCAAACAAATTCTGAACACAATTTGGAGTTGGCAGCTTTCAAGAAGATGACATTGATTGATGAAAATGGACAACCACCTATTTGAAGCTTTGCGTCATCAACATTGGAGATCAAAAAGAGAGATGTTGTGGATAATGTGTTGTGCTTCTTACGGTAAAAGCGTTTTATAAGAAGTTTAAAGTGACATGAGATAATGTCACAAATGTCACAAAACCACGAACAATCATTAGTTTGATAGTGATGCCTTGTTGCCATACGTGCTTGTCCATATCAAGGTGCACTATACACAGACATGACTGATTAATGAAATTGATGCCATAATTATCCAAAACGCGGAGGAATTAATTTGATGAAGTCGAATGTGTCCTGGTTTTAAGGTGAAAAAGTCACTTGAAATAATTAAAATGCACTTTCAGAGGTAAATGGTCTTCTCCTAGACTCTAAATGATTCTATTTTCACCTGTGTAGATAGGGCAGCAGCCTAGGAGTGAATCAACTACTTATCTGGCTTCTGCAATTTTCTCTTCAATATCAGTCAAGTTTTGACATTCTAATCTAATCCTGCCTCTGTCTATGTTAATCTGACAGCACACAGTCTGTCTGTTCAATTATCCTGTGTGGCAATCACTAAAAGTGTTCACTTGTTGACTCCATGAGAAATGGTTACTGCATGATCTCTTTATGATGTCAATACACTGGGATGATTATATAGTTTGCCGTTCTGTATGGCATGGAATCAAAGTTGTGCTCACCCAACACAGAAAGGTCAATGTTTTCATATTAAAGCCGCACGAGTCTATCAACTGGAAGGAATAAGCTCATCAAGAAATTTAACTAAGACAATTTAATGGACATGACATTTCAATATATCAGAAATACATCTATATCTGTATTATTACATCCTCTCATTAAATATTAGGGGAAAAACACATTTAGCAGATGTAGGCTCATCATTTATGAATCATTTCTGACAGTTTTTAATGTATCGATCGTTTGTTTTAAAAAATCCAGAAATATATCGATCAAATTTTCATATCATCCTGGCCGTGTCTCTGTCCCTAGCAGGTACATTGATAACTAAATTTACTGAATCATTGCAATCAACTTGTAGGACCATTTCATCCTCATAGTAATGCTGCTTAGAATGCTACACCACACAAAGATGATTGGGAGCAAGGATATGTAAGTATATATGCAAATTTAAAAGTCATCGTTGATGACACAGTCCCCACTTGTTAATGGGTACTTTGATTACAGGTCCTCAGAGAGGATAGAGTCCTCTTCATTAGGTCTGTGATAAAAATACTTTTAAATTTGCTTGATACATGTCTGAGCTGTAGTTCAGGACATGAAAGAAACGTAATAAAATGGCCACATGGCGGCCTTATTGGATCGTATCACAGAACAAATCTATGTGCATATGTATGACAGTCATCCAGCTCTATGGGTTTGCTCAGAATTAGATATATGCATAATTAATGAGGTACAGTATGAAGCATCATAAGGTCTCCCATCATACCATATATGAAGGGTGTACCACTTGTGGTTCCTGAGTTATGGACAAATATGTATATTTAAGGTCAAAGGTCATCGACGTCATGTGACATTTTGTCAAAAAAATTGTATTGCTAAGTTATCCCTATATACCAAAAATCAGACCTCTAGCTCTATTTGCTTGCTCAAAATTAGATATGCACATAACTAATGAGGTACAATATGTGGCATCATAAGGTGTCCCGTCATACCATATATGAAGGGTGTAGCACTTGTGGTTACTGAGTTACGGACAAATATGTATATTTGGGGTCAAAGGTCACCGAGGTCACATGACATTTTGTAAAAAAAATTGTAATGCTAAGTTATCCCTATATACCAAAAATCAGACCTCTAGCTCTATTGGCTCGCTCAAATTAGACATGCGCATAATTGATGAGGTACAATATGTGGCGTCATAAGGTGTACCGTCATACCATATATGAAGGGTGTACCACTTGTGGTTCCTGAGTTATGGACAAATATGTATATTTGAGGTCAAAGGTCACCGAGGTCACGTGACATTTTGTCAAAAAAATTGTAGTGCTAAGTTATCCCTATATACCAAAAATCAGACCTCTAGCTCTATTTGCTTGCTCAAAATTAGATATGCACATAATTAATGAGGTACAATATGTGGCGTCATAAGGTGTCCCATCATACCAAATATGAAGGATGTAGCACTTGTGGTTACTGAGTTATGCACAAATATGTATATTTGAGGTCAAAGGTCACCGAGGTCACGTGACATTTTGTCAAAAAAATTTTATTGCAAGTTATCCATATATACAAAAAATCAGACCTCTAGCTCTATTGGCTCACTCAAAATTAGATATGCACATAATTAATGAGGTACAATATGTGGTGTCATAGGGTGTCCCATCATACCATATATGAAAGGTTTAGGACTTGTGGTTACTGAGTTATGGACAAATATGTATATTCGAGGTCAAAGGTCACCAAGGTCACGTGACATTTTGTCAAAGTGTCTGAGATATCTGCGTGAACGGATGGACTCATGGATGGACTCATGGACGGACATGACCCAATCTAAAAGCCCCCTTGACTTTATCTTTGGGGGACTAAAAACTGTGTCACTGCATCCTTTTTGCAATATGAATACGATGAGAAACTAAATTTTTATTTTTCTTGGCCTTATACATGGGAGTCTATGGACTGCTATACATGGGAGTCTATTGACTGCCTTATACATGGGAGTCTATGGATTTCCTTATACATGGGAGTCTATGGACTGCCTTATACATGGGAGTCTATGGACTGCCTTATACATGGGAGTCTATGGACTGCCTTATACATGGGAGTCTATGGAGGTGAAAACTAAAAAGTCCTCTAACACGGCCAAATTTGATCGCATTGTGAAACAAATCGATGTGCATCTGTATGAGGTAGGGTACTATCCTTGTACCAAGTTGAACGAAATCGCTCCAGGCGTCTCTGAGATATCTGCGTGAACGGACGGAGCACGGACCCACACACGCACGCACGCACGGACACACGCACGGATATGACCAAACCTATAAGTCCCCCCGGACGGTGTCCGTGGGGACTAATAAACCAGTGACCTGAGACAGTAGATGATACACAAACATGATTTTTTTCTGAATATTAATATACCAACATATTCCTTAATTTTTAAAAACAATTAGTATATTTGTGTTACACATCTAAAATTTACCAAGAAAATTTAGGTAGCATGTTATGATAATTTAAATATTTTTTGAACGCATGATTGTTTCATGACGAATTATTCCTAATAAGCTTTTGAATTGGCTCTGTGCATTAGATGAAAGGACGATAAAAATTGTGCTTGTAAGATGATGACCTTTGACTCTAAAAACTTTGATCGAAGGCACGACATAAGTAACCATGACAAGTAAATGTAATGACTCCAACAACTGTGCTTATAGATGACACAGCAATAAATTATAGGATCAGTAACTGACATGATGAGCTGATTCTCTTAAAGCCTAGAAATCTCGAGAAATCCAAACAATGTTTACTTCAGTTAATGTCAAGCAGTGGCTTTGAAAGATTGACATTCACATCATATGTATCTGCCAGAGAAACATTGAGGGAATATCTATTGATTAAATCATGAACAGATAAGTACTTCAGAATTGTTCATGAATTTTTCATTACTTGATGGCAAATTTATGACAACGTGAAATCATCAAAGTGAAATATTTATGTTCAAAATATTGGTTTAGATGTGTGAAATAGAACAGACTTATGCAGATACAAAATGAAGCATTTCATTTTTTTTGCACAAACAATGCCTTGACACATCTATAATGAGTATCTTCAAGTTGTTTCCTTCTATCATCAAATCTTGCTGTCAATGCAATGCTTTGTACATATCAGAGAAATGTCCTTTTGGTTCTGGCATGCTGTCGAACGATAGCATTTATCTACAAAAACACACTCAGAGTCCATATATGTGTACCATACACTGACAGTCACAAAACCAATTGCACCTTCTTAATTGTAGATTTGCTACACCCTGGTATTTAAGATTACATCAGTCAAAGTCATGATTTTGAGTTTAACAATATTGGTACACTAACTATTTTGGGGTGATTCATCGAAAACTGTACCCCCTATAATATAAATCAGAGTATTCTTGGTGATAAACGTTGTCCAATCACAGGACTCTAGCTTCCAATAAAGTGGTAGATAAGTACCTATACAAACATTTTGATTAAACAAGTTTGCAGAAACTATAAAGTAGATCAAAGAAAATGCAAAGACTTGGTGTATCTTGTAATTAATGAAAATGTTTTTAAGTATACCCGATTTTGTATCAGCTGAATATTAGTATTGCTTGTCATATGTAATCAGTGCATTGTGAAATATGACTGGTAGTGGTATCTGGCTTGTCACGTTGGCATACCAATATATATATTACATCCGGAGTATGATGGGTATCAGGATGGTATTGCACCCTGCACAGTTTAATACCATCTAGATATTTCTGAAGCAGGAGTTGTGGCTTTAATAATACAGGGTAAAGAGTCCCTGGGGGGGATCACTGGATGCCAGTGGCTATAATCTTGATCAATCAGGACTCCTGGACACATGACCACATAGACATCATTGAGACTTGGGGTTCGGGGTAAGTAGCTAGTTGCTATATGTCCTGTAGGTAATTGTCCAACATCTGTATGATGGTCAAATATGTCATATTCAAACACTGCATGTAATTTTATCAAAGTAATCATTAAATGTACAGATACTGAAAGCCAAAAATTAGCTTTTTGTATATTTTTAATAATTAGCTTTTTGTACATTTTTTTTAACAAAAAATACATAAAAATTAAGACTCAAGTGCAAATATTACTAAGGTGAAATAAAAGGCATCTTCAAACTTAGTTAATTAACACATTGAAAATGACTTCAACAATACCAGACATTGCCGATTAAGTTCTATAAATGAAAACAATTGAAAGTTTAATTTTGGATAGTGGATGAGCTCCATTACAACAAACTACACACTAAGTTGTACGGTAGACAATCTTTGAAAGTAGTACATCAAAGCAGATCAAGTGTAATTCATATGATTGTGATAATCTGTCAATCAGCAAAACAGTTTACAAGGATCATAATAATATTTCAATGGGGGATGGAAGGTCAAAAGTAATAAAAGTCCACACAACTGGTGAAAACAAATCTGAAAAGAATTTTTCAGTCTTGCTGCTAATTTGCCAGACTTACAAGTCTCACCAGTGAACATTCTGGTGGAAAGAAGTACGACATGAATACAGTCTGTCTTCTCCTAAATAATATCCCTGTCATATGGTGGAAGGAAAAAATTGCCACATGTCATCTGACCACTTCTTCCCCAAGATCTAAAGGTACACATCCCTTAAAACTTGTCCTTACTTGCACTGCTGACAGTTCAAATGACATTTTGAACTTTTATGAATTTTTGGCAGCTTTCAATCAACATCAAAAGAACGTGATATCTTATATTTGACAACTATATACCCTTGCTATCCAATGGAAATAATATTATCCACAAATTTTGTAAAGGCATGGAACAACATAAATCTTCATTCAATTCTTTGAAAAAGAAATTATCTCCATTGATAGACAATGCACATGGACGGATACATGCTGACTCCAAAAAATGTAAAAATCAAAAAGTTCTACTATTTTCAGCACTGATTCAGAAGTAGTAACAGTCTTTGGGTTTTGAAAATAGACAAAAACCACAACACTTTATTTGATGAAGATAAAATAAAGATGTCCACATACTTTTGTAATTTTCTTTCTAAATTCACATCACTTTTTGTGAGAAAGTTAATTTATACCTCTCTTTTTTCATTTCACTATATTTAAGCAATAAACCACTACCAGTGATGGTTTACTACAATAAGATTCGACCAGATCATGACATGCATGAGCTATAGAGAGTGCATCTACGTCTTGAATGTCTTAGCATATGGTATTTCACATCTCGACAAATCAGACTGCTGTATTTTTGCCATTAATATACGTGTATGATATACTTAATATGTGCAAGTTTAATTATATCAAGATATAAGTGTATATGTTAAGTTCTGAATTTTATTTCATCGAAACTCTACATGGCAGCTGGATAAGCTACAACTGTGTATTCATGATTGATATAACACAACCTGCAAAATCTTAAAAGGGGTAAAAAGAATTAATGGAACAAACCTGCTTTGAAAGAAACACCTCATTTGGCAGAGAAAAATGTACATGTTGAACGGGTTTTACGCAGAAAGATGACAGGTTTTAAAGATATCATCCATGCTAAACCAATATTGAATAAATGTTTAATAGGATACTTTGAAGAAACCATATCTAGATGTAATCTGTCCTAAAAATGTACCATTGCTTTAATCCCATATCACTAGCTTGTTTGATTGATTACTCATGTTAAAGCTTTTACTCAGTGGGTGGTATATTTTGGGGAAAATGTCTTGATAATGGATGGTAATAAGGGATGTTTGCTAAATACTTCCACAGATACATAAATGTTATCCCATCAGCATTAATGTACCTTTCACATTTCCCATTTGCATGGTGCACAAAACATGCATTACGGTAATTAGGACATCTTAGAAGTGTTTGTGTAATGTCTCAACACAGTGACCTGGGGCTGATTTCAAGCTGTTTTTCACCCAGAATATCTGACATCTAAATGGTTGCTTTGAGTTTCTCAGACCGTGAATTCAAATTTAATAGGAATATACTCACTACTCCTATGTAATTTTCCATTTGGTAAAAATTCCTAAACAAAGGATGCAGAGAGATATTCTATTCCTGATGTAAAGAAGTGGGTTATCTTGACATCAATTTTGTACTGTTTGATTTCATCTTGATCGAGAGTTTTGGTTTTGAGGGAGTGGAAATAACAAGATTTATGTTTCTTTCAAATCGATAATTTATAATACTTGCAGCAATAATGACGTCAGTTTACCAAGGAAATGTAAGTAGGCCTGTCAAGCTTATCATAATGGCTCTATATGAAGATTATACTCATAAAAATACAGAACAATATTCTTAGATCTGTCGAATAATCTTATTGCAACGTCACTGGATTGCATCATTTCTGCTCATAACATCATCAATGATTCAGTGAAAAAAGATAAGATATGCATTATAAATCTAATCTAATTGGCGTCTTAGTTGCAGATTGTCTGGGTTTTGATGTTCAAACAACCATGGTATATACAGATTTTTTATCAGATTTTTCAGATTTTGTATCCAGTCGCAGTTTTTTATTAATGGTATAAGAACTTCTGACATTTTTAATTGAAGTTCCAGTAGCTGAAACTCCCTACAATTGGTTTCAGCATTTTTGTTCAAATTGTAAAACCATACCCGGTATCAATAAGTTTATTGGCCTTTGCACAACATGTGGAAATAAGCAACTGCCAGGTTTGTCAACACTGTACCGGTATATCTGTTCCTGGCATTTTGACAACTGTCTGCATGCATGTGCAAGGGCTTGAACACACTTTCAACCATGTACTTGACAAGTATGTGCAGGGTGTTGATGACAAGTCAAATACTGAGTGTTTCAATACACTTTGCACAAGGACTTACAATAATACATTGTAGTTGTTAATATACAGTGTTTACCCCCCTTATCTAATCTAAATCCCCCTTAATATAATCACAGAGTGTCAGCCAAATAATTAGATCTTGCCATATCAATTACATAGAGTATTGATAGTGGCATTCAGCATCATGATTATTGCCCATAATGTAACATCACTAGCCTAGAATCCTATTCCGTCCGCTTGCCTCTGAACCTCCGACTAGTAGTCGTAGGTACTGAGGCAAGCGGACGGAATAGGATTCTAGGCTATAACATCACAGACTTTGCCTCCAGATTACAAAACTCAGTCTGTCTGAATGTATATGAATAAAGTGTACATGTTATTGATCAAAGTAAATTTCTGCATTGGTATAACATTTCCTAGACAGACAAGAAGAAAAAAACAGGAGACTCACATTTTTAATTTAATATTTGACTCACTCTTTAACCTATCCCTTGATAAACCATAGACTCTAGTTATTCCCTAGGGTCTGTGGATAAACCTTAATTTGAATAATTTGATTTTCATAATTTATTGTGGTTCCCCTTTAATCAGAACCATTGTTCAAGGATAATGGGACATGTCATTCCCCCTTGTGAGTGTTAGAAACCAGCTATATTTGCTAAATTTTGCCACATGACTTCAACATGTCATTTGATTTGGCTTACTGAAGGAAAATTTAAAGAATTGAATTTATTTTGTGACTAGAACAATGTATAACTTTCTGATTCTTTCATATTTGCTGAACAAAAACTTCTCACTTGTACGACCTTCTCTATTTTCCTATCATTACTGAGCTATACATATGCTGTATGCTGTATCACCACGGAGGGACGTAAGGGAATTTAGTAACACCTGTATTACTATTAGTAGTAACAAGCCATATTGATTTTCACTTGGGTGGCCATGCAAAAATAAGTCTGCTGCCACAACAGTGCATTGCTGCTTATTGAATTTCTATGGTTAAACATGGCTGACACAGCACTTTTACTATTTGTATCTATACAGGCAAATTTGTGATCACCAGTTAAGTTTAAAGTTTGAAAGAAACATACAGCAACATCATCTCCAATCCCAAATTACTTGTAGACTGAGCCAGATATGCCGTTTTGTTTGAAATGTACTATCTGGTTATTGGCAACCAAGCACAGCCTGACAATTGTGTACCATGTACACAGTTTGTAGAACATGCGTCTTGGGATTCACGGTCAGATGAAGATTTGAGGTTAAAGCAGCAGTGGTGATGTCCTACAGATGAGCTAGCTACTACAGATCTCCAGTTTGTGTGCAAAACATTAATAATTGTACGTTTGAAAAAAGGGCCGATTGTTAAATTAATTACTTTAAAACTGCACAATGTACAAGTATGATATATTATCCGACTGATAAAGAACTCCATGTCGACCACATTAAATTTAACATTCTTCATTCTATGAAAATGATTAAACACTGATGCATGGTATAATCACTCAATGTGTGTCATTAACAGCATAAAAAAAATGAACCCTAGGAATTATAATAAAAATTCATGAAGTGTTGAAAGCTGAATATGTTAACCATCTGTGAGCCTATAATTAAGATATTGACAAGTCTCAATTAAATTAACGTGCAATAAAAACAAGCTTACTCTATTAAATTGATGGTGGTTCAGGTAAGGTGGCCAATTGCCATCCCAGAATGCCATGCTGGTGTGTGGATATCTAAACAACATGAAAATCCGGTTAAAATAAACGCATTCCTGCAGGTAAATTAAATTCAGCTCAGAGGGCAAATTTGTCTGCGGTACGCTGAGCAAGCCTTGTCATGCAAGGGATTGGCTTCTGGCTAGGTCAGGCTTTTGTTCAGAGCGTAAAGCTGACTGGAGGCAGAAATGATGAGTTGTGACAGGAACATTTAATTCAATTGTCACTGTTATTGCTTGCTTCAAATTTTTAGCCGTAAGTCAGTCAATTGAGCAACTTTGATGTTCTTCTGGGGGATGTCAAAACGCTGTGTGTAATATGTGAAGCAACTTACATTTTGGTGCCATTCTTCAAGTACAGTCAAAGTGTATTAGGAAAAAAAAATCAGGCAGGCTAGGAACTCTGCAAGTCACTGTTCAGGAAAAAGTCTAAGAGGAGGTCACGTATTCCATTGATTCTGTTTACATTGCATTTCCTCGCTTCATTAGCTTGTCTCAACCAGCCTTTTCTTTTCAATTAGTTGCCTGCTTCATATCACAGAACAAACTTGATTTACAATAAATGAATAAAAAAGTTGTGCCGTAGTGTGTGAAATAATCATTTGAGAAAAGCCTGCTGACATTTATCCATACAGCGCTTCATGAATGGATTACTTCATTGACAGTTAGCTTGCATATTTCTTGAAGACTGACTAGGGCTTGCTCATCTCTGTTCATCAAACGCTGAAAAGGTGATTCCACAGACGACACTATTCAAATACACTTCTTTTTAAACATCTGACAGCTTTTCAGTGGCAAGTCAATTCAGCCTGGAGAAGTGGCTGCATTTGAATGACTGATATTTCTCCAGGCATATGCTTTCAGTGTTCCTTTTAATTACTTAAAAGTTTTCAGAGAAGACATTATTGAAGTGCAGTGCGGAGAGGAACAACACTGAACAAAAGCAAATGAAAGCTGTCTCAGCATTACAGTATCACGCTATTATCTGTTTTATGTAATTCCTAGGCAAAAATTCCAGTTGGTATGAGCACAAAGCTGGAGTTTGTATCTTATGTGCACATGCACAAATGCAACCTTTCTGTGAAATCAATAACTGTAACTGACAAATTGGTAGCTTAAAATTGTATTTATGAATCTGATGAAAGAAAGTTGTTTATTAATTATACATAAACTTGCAAGAAATTTTTACATAATTGACAGAATTCTTTTACTGATTAGCTACAGAAATTTCCATAAAATGTTACAAGAGTAACAATATCACACATATCTATCCTGGCTAAAACTTGCCAATTTTTAAAGCTTGATTAGCCATATCTTTTTGTATCGTTTTTTATAGAATGGTTTGAAATCAAATAAAAATTATGTAAAAATGCTTATGCTGAAGTGTGATCACAGAATATTTTTTAAATATTGCAAACGAACGCACAACTCAAATTTTAAGAACTGAACAATTTTTCAAGTTGCAACTCAAATATGGCCGCCACAAATATACATGTAGGCGCCTGAATATAATCGACCAAATCCATCACCATGGATTTAAATTGTGGCATTTTAAAGACAATATGGCTTAATAATGGGAATCCACAACATCTCTCTAATGATTGGAAGGTCTTTTTTTGGTAAGCAAAATGCAAAAAATACAGCTAATGGGGCTTTAATGACTGCATTATGGTCAAAATGCATTCAGGCAATTTGGACTCTTTTTATCAATGTTGCTAAAACGAACTTAACAACATCATCTTACGATAATGGCAAATGCTTACAAAGCATATTCACATACATAAATATCATTTTCATATATTTAATACCTTTTTGAAAATAAACTTTGAGACTGAATCTCTTGCCCTGGCAACTGGTACATTATTGTAGGATATTGAGTTCTGATGTAAGTTTTCCAGTATTTAATAATTCCCTTCAGTCTACTCAACTCTCAGCTTGGAAAAATTACTCATAAAGAAGTTCACTCTCTCTCTTAACACTGTCTGTTCAAAGCCATTTTCATATAGCACAAATTTAGTATAATTTTTTGCAATATCCTCTCTCAATTAGGCCACTGTCAAGGTAAAGTATATCATTTATTATTTATCCATGACAAATATTTTGGTGCAAGAGCAATGAAGAGTTGACCATTTTATGCTTTCATGGACATTTCTCATCATTCCCTCTTTACTTTGCAAAAAAAAACTTTAATAAAAGTTCATCACATCAGTTCAGATACTAGTAAATTCATTTTTTATTCAAATTAATGCATCTATTGCTACAATGTAAGCTGAAAATGAATATTTAAAGTTTTTTGCAAAAATTTGCTTCATTTAAAAATCACTCAAGGCAACAAAATTAGAAAAATTAAATAATAAAATACATGAAATGACAAAAATTGAATAATCTACCTCTTCAATAGTTAATTGCGACAGTGCAGGCTTGTTTCAGCAAATTTCTGTACTTGAAAAGTGTGCCAGAAAATGTTTGATTTTGTGATGATAATTGAAATATAAATATGAAACATTCGATTATAAACATTCAGTAATATTAAAGTCTAACACAAGCATTTAATTTTGCTAGAATTTTACCCCAGCATGCAACATGTCAATCTAGTTAGTCAATACAACAAAATGTCACTTACAAACTTCTTACACTAGCAAATGCACAACAACAGTCTGTTCAAAATAATGGCAGTTTTATAGTAAAAATTTATTTTGCATATACCAATATAAGAAGAATAAAAAGCGTAAAAGTTTGTTGAAAATATGAACTGCCACGCTCTCGTCAGTCATGGGTCACATATACCAGACAATTGTTAATTATCAATAGTACAAGAGTTACATAAATTTATTGGCAGATCTTTTGAAATAGTCTCTTGTTTCTTCAGATGCTACCAGGATGTTAATACAACTATAAGACTTTACTTGTATGCAATTTCACAAGAGATACAGTATTGTTGTTTGGGATTGTAGATAAATTTTGTTTTACATTACAGGGACATTCCAAAGTAATAAAGAAAGTGTTTGACTCAGAAACGGAAGGTCAAAAGTTCCAGACCACACAAAGTGATAGGGCATTTATCACACATAGAGATTTTAATTATACATCTGAATGGCTTCACAGGTGAAGCACTGGTTACACTGGAGGTAGCAATGGCTTAAGGGAAGCTCACATTAACTTTATTGTACTCCAACCAGACATAAATTATGTAACGTTAACGATATATTTGTCCTCACACACAAAAATACTGCCTATTGATGGAGCTTTTCTTGAATTCTGCACAGTGGTGGGTCTGAATAGGATTATAATTTTGTGGGAAACATGTCTATTTCCAACAACCTATTGTATTAGACAAACAGGTTTATACAGGTATACATGCTTGTTTCCTGTTCAAACTAGAAAAGGAATTCAGACATGGAATTGTGCATTAAAGTCAAATAATGAAGAGTTTTATTGACTGCGGCAATTTACAACAGAATTTGCATAACTTATGGAATATTACAGCCATATGTGTGTTTGATAATAAAGTCAACTGACATCACCGTGAATATGTTACCTGTTTAAATATTTGGAGACATTAACTCACCAATAAATGACTGTGAAATATTTTTGCTAAAAGATTTACGCAGGTACGACATCATGTGCAGTGGCCTGCAGTGAGAGTCAACATAATGTGCAAACTCAACGTAACATTCTTTCACCGTGTCGATAAACTGTTGCAATACTACAATACAGACTGACACATCAGCTACATTAACATGATTGTACTCTTTTAACAATTATTTAATACAATTAGAGTACATTTTTTCATTAATTAACGGCAAATCTTTATTATACGAATCACAATTTTAAATAAATTTGCTTGAATTTATTAAGATGCCATATTTTGTTTAATAGTTATCAAATGGGTCTAGTTTTTCAAAATGTGCATTGACAAGGTACAATACCTCAATACATTTTTGATTTGAAAAAAGCAATGGCCTGCTACTATACAATGCTGAAGACGACAAATTCAGCAGGATTGCTCTGGATTAAGTTTGTATAATGTTGGCAATATATTGTGAAGACTAATCATGATTTATTCTCAACTGGAATTTCACATTCTGTATTGTACATTTTGAATAGCTTATATATTTCTCACGTCACTGTTGATATACCACTATACTGTAATCATTTAATTATATTGATTTTGAGGCAGAGTGGCATTCTCATTCCCTATATGACACAAGATGGAGCTGTGATTTTTTTTAACACTGTCAGTATCTATTTCAGGAATATTTCTATGTGCAGTAAACCCTGAAAATGGCCTCTCTAAAATGTTGATGACTGCCTCTGGTAAAATAAAAAATTGAATGTAACAAAATGGACATGACCTTTGAACTTAAATATTAGATATTATACTTATTCAGCATTTATCACACAAGTATTCTAGGTATAGCTTTGCTTGACTGCACCGTGCTGACACAGACTTTAGCAATATCAATTCTAACTGCCTTATAAGATGTTGAAAGTTCAAAATTGAATAGTTTATTTGTAACAGTTATATTTCTATGGTAACAGGCACAATATGATATGGCATTTGGCGATAATAACGGTCCAACGGTTTCAATTCTGCCAGATTAAAAGTGATTGATTTTGTTGACATACACCATATTGATACAAACTATTTTTAAATTCTTATTCATTACTGAAAGGGAAGCTACATTTAAGTTCAATGTTTGGTAGATAGAAAGCTTAAGCTGATCGTATTGCATTGAAAAATTCCTTCAGCTGTACATTTTCACAAAGTCTAACACTAACAAATCAACAATGAAACCACACAAAAACATAACTTGCTCCCCAGCTGTTGTATGGAACAGAAATGCTGACAAACATTATGATGATTTTGAAATATTTTTTTAAATAATGATTCAATACAAATGAATGCTGTCAAATCTGCCTATATTATATGTACACAACAATCTTTTCACAATTGTCCATATGCTGAATTTAGGTCACAATACAATGTATTCCCACTACATTATAACAAAACACCTCAAGGGACTTGGGGTATGAAGTTTTGAGCCACGTGCACACTATTGATTAAAACAATATTCACAAATAGTTGCCGCAGACAGAGGTTTCCATAAATCTGCTACAAAAACCTATTGGATAATGTGGTACACACACAGAGGCCGCCTTATCAAATACACAGAGGATTAGGAAGACATTTAAAGGTTGAAGTAGGATGTTAATAATAAACACACTCTGCAGCTGTGTGTACCGGTAGATAGCCTATCATATGAAATTAGACACAGCGTGCATTTCAATGAAGATTCACTATTTAAGGAGTCATCTTTTCCTCATATGTCCCATTTCTTGTTTCATCCTTGGATGAAATAAATTAAAAATTTTTGCTTCATTATCTTGCTCACATCAATAAGTATTTGTAAGATTTACCAAATTAATGTATTTTTTTATGCAGAAATAACTAATTTGTTTTGAAAACAAACAAACAAATCCTTTATTTCAAAGTCACGTTAGCAGCAAAACACAGTGCAAAGAAGATGAATACTTTTCCAATCTTAGGGACTATGTTCAAAGCAATAATTGACAGATAAATGAGATATAAACTACTTATATAAGTATTATAATTTACTTGTCTGTATGAATGATTACACATTGTCCTGATTAATGTGGATGTGATTCATGAATGAAGTTTTGAACATTCACCTATTAGTTTGCTAATCGACATATCTTGATGCATGGAGCAAATATTAAAATGTGATTTAAAAATTGCAATACCCCAAATATTATTGCAACGTTGTACTTACTAGCCTAATCAGAAAATAAGTGTAGAAGACTGTTATATAAAGTACATGTATGCGATCATCAATGATTATATGTTTTCTCAGTTTGGCTGCAGGCTCTGAGACTGTCACTCAAGTGATGATAATATAGGCTATGTTCTCTACACTCGGCAATTCAAAAGTTGTTAAGTTTGGAACTCCTGATAATCATTTGTGAACACACCACCGCTAAGTTGATGAAAGACAGGAGGGTTTATTGCAAAAAGGAGAACGTAAACGCCAACAAAGTATATAATAGAGCAAAAGATGAAACGGCAAAAATAAAGCAGTAAAGGGCATAGAACTAGTGCCCTCGCAGATCTCAAACTAAGTACTGTCAAAACTTACAATACAAAACAGTCAAAATATAAGTAGCAAACTAACCTACAATAAAATATGAGCAAAATATATGGGAGAGGGCCCCTTCAGTCAAGCAACCGAGCAACGGTCATTGGTGACCTTGGGGTCAAGGTCTGAATGACCTTGATGATGAATCCATCCTGAGAGGCCGCAATGTGGGAAAGGAGTGGAATTCCCGAGAAATGGGGGTCAGGATGGAATCCAAAGCCCGGACACTTGAAAGAAAGGGAAAAGGAGAGGAGGAGACAGGGGATGGTGGTGGGATAGGCTGAGCTGGTATGGCATGAACTCAGCGGCTGAATGAATGAATGAATGAATGAATGGGAGCGATCAGACAAAGGCTTGATTATGTAGTGTCGTGTGCAAACGTGGCTGATTGGCTGGGAAGGATGATTGATAACAGTCATGGGTAGGAGAGCCGATTGGCTAAGGGGACGACAGTGAAGATGTAAGGAAGGCAGATAGCTAGGTGTAATCACAAAACACATCTGTGATAAAACACAGATTCCACTTTGTGAACACACCACCGCTAAGTTGATGAAAGACAGGAGGGTTTATTGCAAAAAGGAGAACGTAAACGCCAACAAAGTATATAATAGAGCAAAAGATGAAACGGCAAAAATAAAGCAGTAAAGGGCATAGAACTAGTGCCCTCGCAGATCTCAAACTAAGTACTGTCAAAACTTACAATACAAAACAGTCAAAATATAAGTAGCAAACTAACCTACAATAAAATATGAGCAAAATATATGGGAGAGGGCCCCTTCAGTCAAGCAACCGAGCAACGGTCATTGGTGACCTTGGGGTCAAGGTCTGAATGACCTTGATGATGAATCCATCCTGAGAGGCCGCAATGTGGGAAAGGAGTGGAATTCCCGAGAAATGGGGGTCAGGATGGAATCCAAAGCCCAAACGAAGGAAGCATGACTGAAGTGACCCCCAAAAGGAGGGAAGAAATTGAGAATGAGTTAGTAAAGGGGTTCTCGCACCCAGGGGAACACCGCGGTGGTGATACGGCCTGGGGGGAGGGGGTCCTGGGGGACAGGTAAACTGTACGAGCCCAGGTGGAAACGTGATGAATGGAGACGAGGTTCTCGCACCCAAGGGATCACCGCGGTGGTGATACGGCTTGGGGGGAGGGGGTCCAGGGGGACAGGTAAAACTGTGCGAGCCCGGGTGGAAACATGATGAGTGAAGACGAGGTTCTCGCACCCAAGGGATCACCGTGGTGGTGATACGGCTTGGGGGGAGGGGGTCCCGGGGGACAGGTAAACTGTGCGAGCCCGGGTGGAAACATGTAATGAAGACGAGGTTCTCGCGCCCAAGGGATCACCGCGGTGGTGATACGGCTTGGGGGGAGGGGGTCCCGGGGGACAGGTAAACTGTACGAGCCCGGGTGGAAACATTGAACGAAGACAAGGTTCTCGCGCCCAAGGGATCATCGTGGTGATGATACGGCTTGGGGGAGGGGGTCCTGGGGGACAGGTAAACTGTGCGAGCCCAGGTGGAAACAACATGGAGGAACGTTAGGTGACAGAACACAGACGTGGAACACAACGAGACATGTAACGTTTGAGTCATAGTGCAATGGAATGAGGCTGACTGCAATGACGACTAGGCACCCAGTGAGTCCAGAAATAAACAGGGTGGTGCCATGAGAATTAGGAGGCTAGCCGTTGAAAAGCATGACGCAAGAAGTTTCTGATGTTCTTATGTAAAGTCGATAGCAATTGCTGGACCATCTGCCCAATGTCTGGATCAGGTGGTCTGGAATTTGTGATGCTGCGGCTGAAGTGGCTGCTCCAATGCGGAAGGAATGGCCGGCGAAGAAATCCGGTCGAAGGCCGATACGTGATAAAACAGTCCGCAGAAATGTTGTGAACGTGTTGCGGTCTAAAGATGTTCTTTCTGGCAGGAGGAAAAAGGGTTCGGATGCACTTGGACACATAGCTTGACGGACAGACATGAAGCGAAGTAGTGTGGAAACAGGACAGATTGCGGTACCCGTGGGGAAGAGGCGCAGGTTGAAGCCGCGGCGAAATTGGTCAGTTTTGATGACTTCAGTCGTACTGATAGACAGGAGACTTGTCCGTTGGATGCAGTGGTGGTAACGTCCCCGAAGCAGAGGTTACGTTGGGGATCAAACTTGTGGGTGGTGGATGTGAACTCGCTACAGCGTAGAAACCCGAAGAAGGCGAGGAGGAATGCCGATTGCAACAGAAGGTCTACGTATGGGCCGAATACTCCTTCGTTGAGGATGTTGCACATGCGCCGGAGAATGTCGGCTGTAATGGGGAGGCGTGGTCTTGTGCTTGAGCCTTGTACACGGTGGATCCCCTTGAGAACATTCTTGAGGCGTGGGTGAGGTTGGCCGTATTCCGACACGAGGGGATTGCGATGGCCATTCATAATGTAATAGGAGCGTATTCCCGCTAGATACAGTTTGATAGTGGACAATTTCAGGTGAAGGAAGGTGGCACAGTGGGAAACAAAATAGACTAAAAGCTCTTCGGACACGTCAGGCAGAGACGTTGACCTCACTGGAACGTCTGACAACGAGCAGAAAGTTTTCCATGCGCGAACCCCCGATGAATAGGAACCGATTGTCCTCTTGCTTAGTGAAGCTTGTTGGAAGATTGCCACAGCTTCGTTCAGTGGAACATTACTTCTGAGGGCACTTGGCAGGGGGCTGGATCCGCGTGTGGTGCCTTGTCCATAAAGCGCTGCATCTGAAAACGAGACAGAGAGTCAGCAATAGTGTTCAACTTCCCAGGGATGTGTTCGGCATGAAACATGAAGTGATGTGTGGCTGCCAGAAGAACGAGGCGCCTCATTAATTTCATGATGATGGGTGACTTGGAGCGTCCTTTGTTGATGATGTGGACGGTAGCCGAATTGTCACAGTGGAACAGTATGCGTTTGCGCGCCCAGAGATGGCCCCACAGGAGAGCGGCAATGACAATAGGATACAGTTCTTGGAAGGCTATAGAAAGTGCAGGGTCGGAGTCTAAGCGCAAGTTGCTGTCCCAGCGTTCTTGGAACCAGTGGCCGATGAAGTAGCCGCCGTGACCAATGCCGCTGGCATCTGTATAAAGCTCCATGTCTGATGCTGCTGTTGTACTTGTGTCGAGGAACATGGAAATGCCGTTCCAGCTCGCGAGAAAATGGTGCCACATTGTGAGATCGAGCTGCTTTCTGATGAGATGGTGATGTGAAAGTCTAGTTTTTGTGTGGCCTTAGACAATTCAATAAGTCTAGAAATGAAAGTTCTTCCTGGAACCACGACGCGACACGCAAATGTGAGGTGACCGAGTAGACTGAGAAGTTGTCTTTTCGTGCAGGATTTGCGATGTAGGAAAGAAGCGACGAGACCGAGTATTCTGTCGAGTTTCTCTTGTGGCAGGCGGGCTTGCATCTTTATGGTGTCTAATTCTATGCCGAGGTATTCAAGGCAGTTGGTGGGCCCGACGGTTTTGTGCGGTGCAATCGGGATAGCGAGACGACGGAATATCAAGGTCAGGAGGGCCATTGTTCGGTTGGCATCAAAGGATGGAGGGTCGACGGTGAGGAAATCGTCAAGGAGGTGGAAAATGGTGTCAATACCGTATACCTTCTCTGCTATCCAAGAAATGGCGGTTGAAAGTTGATCGAAAATCTTTGGGCTAGAACGAGAGCCGAAGGGGAGACGTACGAAGAAGTAAAACGGCCTTGCCACTGGATACCGTATAGATGCCATAGCGATGGATGGATAGGGATCAACTTGAAGGCATCAACAATGTCCGTTTTGCAGAGCCAAGAACCCTTTCCAAGTCTGAGAATAGAGGCAATGGCGTCATCCAGTTTAACGTAAGATAGACTGAATTCTTCCTTGTCAATGAGTTCGTTAATGCTTGAAGTGACTGGGTCGTTACGTGGCGAGGATAGATCAACGATGAGACGTTTTTTCGCAGAATATTCTTTTCGGCGAGACCGATAGGACTACAGCGGAAGTTAGCAAAGGGTGGCTGCTCAAACGGGCCGAGTAAATACCCTTTGCGTACTTCGGAATCTATTAGTTCTGAGACAGTTTGTGGCTGAGAGCGGGCTGAAAGTAAGTTACGGCCGATGAAAGTTGACGAGGGTGCATTGCGAACACCTGTGTGGAAGCCATCTTGCAAGCCTGAAATTAGAGCGTTGACAAAGTTCCGATCCGGATGAGGGGCTAAATGTTCAATCAGACTTGCGATATTTATTGGAGTAGAGGCCTTCGATGGTAGTCAGTTCGTTGTGGGGTTATTGCTAGGGCATTTTCCTTGGGCTTTGCTGTGCTTATCTGAGAAACATTGAGAGCAGTAGTGCGCATATGTACAGTTCGCCTTGGTGCAGCCGCTGGAGGCATTGAAATTATTGCAAAGTTCTCTACCTTGATGGAATACACGAAGTCGTCCCTTTCTGTCTTGTGACGATGATCGAGAGGTCGCTGCTGAAGAAACGGTTTTTACTGCCTGGGGCCAGTTGAGGGCAGATTTCCGTAGCATGGGAAACGCTGCCGCAGAGGTTACACAATACCGCCCGTAGACCAGAAAAAATAGAGCAGAAGAGGTCGTTATCACGATAGGCCCAATCGACTTTGATATTGTGGTTGAGTAGTAAAGCTGCCGCCCTCGCGGAGAAACGCCGGTGGTATTCGTAAAATGCTAGGCCACTGAAACGGCTGGACATGCCCACGATTTGACGTTGATACGCATCTAACTCTGCGCGTCGGTTCGGGAAAGCCTCGCACATAACGTTTTTATAGATGGAGAAGGCTAGGATGAATTCCTGGATAGTAAGCGAGCGGGCTACTCGTGAATCGTAAAGCGGTTTCAGTGATAGAGCTTCGTCGCCGATCACGATGTGACGTTGGCCGTCGCTTGAACCATAGCCGGGGATGAGTAAACAGGCAAGATTCACATCCTTACCTGCCAGGATATCGCGGCGAATCGCTGGAGACACCACTTCGATATGTGGTAGGCTTTCTGAAGGCGTTCCGCGGGTCCGTAGCAAGTTGTTGGACGACGATGAGGAGGGGATGACATCGACGTTGTTAGAACGTTGGGCGCCGCCATCTTGGATTGTGTTGTTTACGTTCTGGAGTGGAACTTCGGGAAGTGACGTCAGAGGGTTCATAGGTGACTCAGCGGCCGCTGGTCGAAGTTGCCGTTGCAGGATATTGGATATCGTGTTGACCGAGTCTTGCAGCTGCGTAAACATGGAAGTTGTTACATAACTATCTTCTTGGTGGTACTCTTGGCTTGGGACGCTTCCCGCCGAAATGCTGGCCGAAGGAACCATTGCAGACAATGGAACTGTTGGAGGAGACCTGGGTCCGAACTCGGTTTGAATGCCAGGACCGTCGTTTGCCTGAGGCCGATTAGAAGGATTGTGAGTAATACGTGTAGTACCATGGACGTGTTCCGTATTCGTAGTTTATCCAACGTTGCACTTGCAGTGGAACGAGACAGGGAGCGAGTGGCCGGCCTGGTGTACGGCTGCGCGCGGGGTCGTGAAGCTGGTTGAGCATTCGGACGTTGAGATTTTTTGGCTGTCTTCGGACGTCCTTTGGCTGGCATAGTTGTTCGACGGAAGGGATCGTAAGCGTATCCGGACGGAGAGTAATAGGCTGAGCTGGTATGGCATGAACTCAGCGGCTGAATGAATGAATGAATGAATGAATGGGAGCGATCAGACAAAGGCTTGATTATGTAGTGTCGTGTGCAAACGTGGCTGATTGGCTGGGAAGGGTGATTGATAACAGTCATGGGTAGGAGAGCCGATTGGCTAAGGGGACGACAGTGAAGATGTAAGGAAGGCAGATAGCTAGGTGTAATCACAAAACACATCTGTGATAAAACACAGATTCCACTTAATTTAAGCAGATACAGTTTCCCATTTGGAAATTAAGGAAACTATAGAATTGAAATGCATTATGAATAATGTGTGATGCACTAGTGTACACACTTTCTTCCAGAGATAATGCTCCAAAACTGATTCCACACAACTTGGGCCAAAGGCAGTGTTTAATCACAACCCCTATAGTCTTTATTCCATGCTCAATAGCACAAAGACTCCCTTTAGCGAGACTACCACTGAGGAGTGACAGAATGTGCATGGTTTGAAATCCTTACATATTTTTGTGTCTTGCAAAAGTCACACGACAGCAAGCCAAATTGAATTTTTTTCTTAATTATCAACTGAACTTCAACAGAACACACAGTGAATGAATTTTAAGCTACGTCCAGCTTGAAATTCAGGAATGAAACACCTGTTGTGAAAATTCCAAAAATAGTTATGAAATCAAAATATAATTGACAATTTAGAAAAACTGTAGGATACTTTTTCTTGATGCAACACAAGCCTCCATGTCTTCAGGCACAACCACTCAGTTATTAGCAAAAATAAATTCCATATGGCAATGTTGAATAGACAAGACTCCCCAGTAATCTGCCATTTTAATTGCCAAAAATTTACATTATATATAACAGTATATAAATAACTCTTTTACCAGGAGGTTCTTGCTAAATTTTGGCTGCGCTAACAACAATTTTACTAGCCAAAACATCAGAAAAAGTGAAGTCCCTAAAGTGGGGTTGATTTGCCTGGTTAAAACATAAGAAACTATATACACAGAAAAAAGTTTTCCAGTCCATAAATTTCTCTGGAATATGAAGATTTTCAAAATTAGGAGAGCAGTACTGGTCACGCAAATTCCTTTGAATTTTGTGATAACAGTGACTGTTGCAAAATTCTTTCTTTCAGATTGTGCGTGAAAAACTGGGAGACGTCTTCACCCAGAATGCATTGCAATATTCTGGTAGTGTAACTCTTCAGAAGCATCCCGATCTATTTGAATACTGCCCATATTTAGGTTGTGAAAGTTCACCCTGGGAACATGTACTTCCTTGGAAAATATGCAAACTCTGAATTAACTTTTACAACACTTATGAGACATGTGCATGCATGTTGATTGGAGAGTTTGCAGACAGCAGCTCATGAAAGACAAAAATAAACAATGTAAGGTGTTGTGATTTTCTCTGTGTGAGAGCACATAAAAGACAAAAATAGACAATGTCAGGTGTTGTGATCTTCTCTGTGTGAGAGCACTGAAAACGATCTATGACCAGGCTGTTATCAAAATTTTGATTGAATAAAAATGTATCTTGCAAATGTCAAACCTTGGAACAATATTGGCGTTTAGCATTTTAACATTTTTTGTGATTCACTGGATCTGCTAGAGTAGTCTATTGCCATCACTGTGATATTTCATAGATTGCATATATGCTAATGAAATGCAAATTTGACATGTACAACATATGGACATACACTTTGCTTTTACTGGTAAGGAATTACTCAGGGGCAATACAATATGATTTCATTCTTTATACCTATTTCTGTCACCTACATGTGGTTGACTAAGATAGCAAATTTTGTTCTTTTTCAGACTTCTCCCCATTTAATGGATATAGCTGAGTAAGCATCCTTCATTGGGCTCAGACTGCCACAATACAGTACCCAGGATGCATTTCTATTCCTATTTTGATGTGTCATTCTTTTGAATCCAAAAGTACTTACTTAAATCTACCCTTTTGTTACTCTCACTGACACTCTCTATTCAAGGCAATTTTCAATGAGGACTTGAGATAAACCACATCAGTAATATATTAACCATAATCACTTTCATAACATCTATATATTACTATTATACATGTTGCAACACGGATGTGCTTGAGGGTGATTTTATTTCTTGTATTAAAATTTTCAGTTCTTCTTGATAAGACGCTTCTCGGTCTGACTCAATGTCTTTCAACATCAACAGAATCGGCCTAATAATTTAATTGGCAAAGTTCAACATCTTCCATTAGATTACATTGAACTTTAATCCAAAACTATCACTTCACACACGCTACGCTGTATTGACAGCGGCAGATTATTTTCATCAATAGAGACACTTTCTCAGATTTGATGTTGAGTAATTATTTGAAAAAAAATCTCTGCACGAACACTTCACATATTACACCACTGCACATTCCAGAGCAATTCTCTTGTGAGCCACCATTACTTTGTAAACTGATAATGCAGTGGCATAATAATACTTTTAAGTTATTGTCCTGATTTGGATCTTTCATGAAATTGCGTCAGACAATTACAAAAAGAACAGAAGACTTCCACACTGAAGGATATGAACACTGAAGCTATAATACTAAGGCTGTACTGAATGGAACAGCCATATTCATGTATTGCATGGTATATTTAAGCAATAAAGTACACCCAGCGATGGTATACCATGAGATTTTGACCAGTTCACGACATATATATGCACGAGCAATAGCGAGTGCATATATGGAGTGAACTGGGCAAAATCGAGTGATCTACTGTCACTGGGTGTGATTTATTGCTATTATATCATAAGAGTATATTGAAATTCTGGCGTGAAACGTCAAAAAACGGATTTTCGCTCAAGCTGAGAGCTCGCGCAGATGCCAGCCGTGGCATATCGCCAATATACCATGTTTCTTTTTGTGTCCCGACCAATCAGATCGCTGTATTTGCACCATCAATATACTGGTATGATATAATTATAATTAATACACAGTAACATTTGAAACACTGATTCTGTGTGGTTAATGCTAATAACTGTTTCAATGATGACAGAAAAACCTCACCAAGGTACCGTGTATGTAAGTCACAGTAACCTCAGAAAGTTACGCCCTTTAATATCAGCATTTTAATTCAGACTCAGAGCAAAAGGGAATCATAATTGACTTCAATCAATACTACGTCATGTCTTTGAGAAAACAAATTATGTGCAACAAAAGGAAACTGGTATGTCATCATGACAAACAGATGAAAGATAATTAACAACAACAATAAAGTAGCCATATACCTTGATAAGATCTCATTTGACTGTTTTTAATAAAAATAAAATGCTTTCTTGCAACAAAAAAATAATACTGTGTATCATCATTTTCACTACATGCTGTTTATGTCAAAACAACTAATGACTCTCTTGAAAATTATCCAAACAGAGTGTGTCAAATGCAACTTCATACGTACGGTAATACCAGAAATCATCTGATGCGTTACACATATCAGTAGTTAAAGTAACCTAAGTTAATGCACCTGTTCATTCTACTGGGCTAAAATCTTTTGGGATCAACATTAGACATGGTTCAACAAGTAACTGTAATGACATAAATAGACCTTGCTTATTTATTGAAATATGATTATCAAAGTTATTCAAATTAAACTACTTATATAAATAAGTATAGTGAAATTAACTATAATCTCAGTACCACATCAGCTTACACTGACAGCAGCTAGTCATGCAAGGGTCTTTTGAGTCAAAGAACTCTTACATCTGAATCACCCAGTACGATATAAATAACTGACTGCTCTAAATTGTACGTCACCTATGTAGCTTATTTCACCATCTACATTGTCACCATACCTTTGATTGTGAAAATTTTATAGTGTTAATTTATGTAAATGATCCAGCTGCCTACTGGCAGGTAATTTGAAAAGATTGAAGCAATTGCTTGAAAAAAGCAACTCACTATGGTAAATACAGTTTTAACATCTGCATACAGATTTTCTTTATTTTCCAAGTAGCGGTTAAGTTTGAATTATTCACAGCCTTCAGCAGCTGTGTGACAGTGAGTGGTGTACTCTTGGCATTGGAGCAATTCAACAACGCTAGGTCTCAGCAATCCAACTCAAGTATTTTACTGAGATATTGCGACTGCATTATTTTCTCTTGGAGTCAAAGGCAAAGTCACCGATGACAACACAAATTAATATCTAGTTTTGATACCATCATGTATACAATTAGTCTCTAAACTGTACAAATTTCATGTGCACCTATCAATCAAAATCTCATTGAACATATCATTCAAATGCAAAAGTGTTGTAAATATTAGTCACAGACCCCAATAAATACAGGGCATTCAACATTCGTTCTACAAAAGTCAGTAGCTCAAAAGATCCAACTGATCCAAATTGGTAATTTCACATATACAGTACCCAATAGCAAATTTAATTAAAATAGATGAAAGTCTGTATGGACAAGGACATGGAGGAGGTGATAATTAACACTACCTGCACAATTGTAAAATGGTTATAAAAATGTGTGTTAATTGTCACCCTATCACTTTTGTTTACGGCTGATGCAATTAGGCTCCACAGGGACATTTCCAACTAAATTTTGCCAATTATTATAAATAAAATAATTTTCAGAGTAACTAATGTCAGTAACTTATATTCTCTGCCATCAAAAAGAGACATGGACATGGCTGAGACTGCAGGGTTATACCAATTATTCCTAATGTAAAATTTCTAGCACTGTGATATACCAGCATGTTTCTTTTTTTTAATGAATTTGCCCCAAAGTGTTATTCATGGCATATGGGCTGATCACCGAGTCACCATAAATTAGCATATGGACTTTATGAAGCTAATTACACTTTCTTTTGTTACATTAACTGTAACACAATGATTTAACCATATAGCGCAGTGTAGCAGCTTTCCCACCAGTGTATAGTCTTACATCTCCCTCCCGCAGTGTTTTGGGAATTCAAAATTGCTGAAGAGATCAACGCTGGTGAAATCCTAGACTATATCAGTGTTAACTATTACAAGGGATGAGCTATTAAAGCTACAGCAGCTAGTCTTTATCATTGGTGATACTTAGAAAAGCTCAACTAGAGCTCTCCTAGATGAACGGTTCAATCTTCATCCCACGAGTTTATTGACCCCTAGCCCTTTTTTGTGAAGATATTCAAAAATCAAGGGACTAACTTATATCCTACGGGAATTACCTTGTGGTACAATTGAATAAGGAAATGAAAGCTAGCCTTATGTAGTAGCTCCAGCTGCTATGGAAGATGCAACCTTTAACACAGTGAATGAATACCCAAGGCATGGTTACACCATCCAGAGAAGTGGGTTTGCAGCTGAATTATTTACAACTTTGTCATGACAACTGCAACTCATAATAATTATGATCTGTGGCTAAAAGGATCCAGGCTTCTGCAAACTAAGATGTGAGTGAGCAAATAACATCACCATGCTTGAATAAGTGCAACTAATTGCTAAGCGTTTTCTAAATTATTTTGTTGCGGTATTGTTTGCACATCAAATTTAACTAAGCGAAGCCAATTGGCTGCCAACAATTTTAAAATATTTTCCCCAGGAAAAGCTACATAAATGTTTTAATATGAAATGAGTTTTTTCATTACTCTCATACAATACATCTGTGTACAGCAGTGTTAAAATAGAAACCAATTTAGTAGTCATATTGTTAAAATGATACAAAATTGTACACAACCAATTAGAAAATGTCCCAGCAAGAATTAACTGAATAATAATAATAACAGCTACAACACAGAAGCTTGAGTTCAAAAGAATGTCATGGCAACAGCAGCCATCTTTGTGATATTTAATAAAAGAATGATTTTTGGTGAAAAATTGAATAATTAATCATGTCAAATATCTAATTCACTCAGAAAAGAGAGAAGAATTCTTGTATGAGTTTCTTCATTACATTATCATGCATGCTACTCCATCACCTGGTAATTTATCTGTGAAAATACGTGATTTCAACATATTTTTGCATTGACGCATTGCAGTTAAAAAAGCAGAATGCCCTGCATAATAAATTTATGAACTTCATTTTTAATTAGGTTTACTGTTTTACAGTAATTATCTGGTACCAAGCTAGCTAGAAAAAAATTAACATAAAAAAACAACAAAATTCCTCTACGAGTTCAGATTAATGTTTGTAATAATAATGTTTGTCTGGCAATTATTATGGAATTACTGTTAATGGCTTAAAATGGACTGCTGGACTCAATGTGCAGAAAATGTAAATGCTAAAAGTAATTGCATAACTATGGTCGCTCATGACAACCATTGCTAAGTGAATAATTCTAGTTTTGTACTCAAAGTAGTAATTAATCTGAAAGCATGCCGAAAGACTCATTTTCCATCATAAATGATGCTGAGGAAAGAAATTTGCATGTTATTCAAATATGTAACAATGACAAATGGTCACCTTGGAAACATAATTGTTTAATAGATAAGAACATAATAGCATTGATAATTATTCAATTAAAATCATCTTAATGGATATGATGATTGGTGCACATTAATCAACGTTACGTAGTTTCTACATCACATAATGCATTGCATCATTCACTTTAATTGTCTCCATTTCCATAGTCTTGACTATGGATGGACATTCAAAGATGAAAATTCAACACAAACACATGAATTACACTGTAAGCAATGCATTTTTCTGATGTAATGTTACATCACTGTATGCACAGCTATCATGCATTGTGCAGTCAGAAACTGAGACTTTTCATGCTGAAATCATGGACCCTGGATTCCATAGGGAAATGAAATAAATTGTGTACTATACATCACAAGCATGCAAAAATTTGAAATTTCAATGACCAAAGACGAATAATTACCTCATGTCTCTATAACAGAAACTCTCAAAAGTTTTAATTATTTAAGTATTACATGATAGCCTTTATCTTTCCTACATTGATTAAATTAAGCTTACATGATTTGTGTATCAGTTCCAGTATCAAATTATATCAAATTTAATCGTCATTAACAAATTAAGAGGATAATTCTGAAAGTGAACCACAAATCAACATGTAAAGGAATGTGAAAAAGTGTCACTCATCCATAATCTATAAAAAACCATAACTTTTTCTGTGATCCTTCACAAAAAATTGTCCTGATCGGAATTCCTCTTTCATACAGTTTTTGCTCATGACTTGAATTTGTTTATGGTAGTTTATAAACTTTGAATTTAGCAGTGTTACAAAACTTTACATAAAGTTGAATAATAATATATACTGGTGCTTCTGGTTAACACTAGTTAATTTCCTATACTATTGAGATTAATTAACCAAGTAATGAAATTATGTCCAACCAATTCGAATATTGTGATTTTTTTCACACACAAATCATCATGCGTGTTGATGGTGTAAGAATGAAATCCGCATTAAAAAAATTATTCACTAAACCAACTCGGTATATCTAAATGTCACTGCATATGTTAAATGCATCAAATTATTCCAATCACATGCCTTTCATCACACTGTAATTTTCACTTCAATGAGTTGGTTCAATTACAGTTGAAAGTATGGTGTTGCACAGTGAAAGCTGCACAGAATACTGAAGAACATGTCCACTTTCCCTACTTAAACAAGCAGTTGTTATTATACAGGTTCAGTAACAGTGAATTGCCAAACATTGATTTACAAGCTAGCTGACACACCCAGTATACTTGGCTGTTACAGAATTTTCTGCTTGTCATCAATTTTTAATTTCTTGTCTCATGGAAAATTTTTTTTACAGACTTACAAAATCTGTCATTCTTTTAAGTGAAGGAAAAGATATATTCCTAAGAAACTCTATCATTGTCCACACGGAGTGGGTTCCACTTGTATTGAAAATGACAAATCCTTTATATATATTTTACTGTATTTTGTGAAAAGCTCTTCCTAAAAATATTCTGAAATGTGTTACTGATGGTGACATGTCCACTCAAGCCCTGTAGGCATATAGGCACAATATTTAATCATTTAACTGATGATTTCTTGAACATTCATCAGCATTACATTATTGAAGTTTTCTATAAGTGTGTCTTTAATCCACCAGCAAGTATGTGCATCGAGGTCTGACTCTCTCACAACCAACTCCTTGCTAGCTACACACTAGTGTGGCCTGGCTCAACATAGCCGGCTCAGCAATTAAGCTGCCGCCAATACATGCTGGCTGCACCAGCTCACTTTGCTAGGCGACACTACCATGTGCATATAGTCAGCGAGGGGCTGTGAGATAGTCCAGAGACATGCAGTTCTTACTGCTGATGACTGCAGACTACACAACCAACAGAACAGACTTATATGGAATTTCTAAATTGAGACTAAAAGTGGTGTTAACATATGGCAACTTTTAGACTTGCCAACAGTTGTGGTATTTATTGTACTTGAAAGTTTTAGTTTGACGCAAGCCAATGCGCACAGAAGTGCAATGTGTGAAATGTCACAGACTGCATTATCTCATAGACGATATGAAAGATATTAGAAGAGAGGTTGTGCCAGTGCTATCATCTGCTACAGAAACACCAGGTGGGCAAAGGTCAAATGATAGTCCAGGCCTGCACTGTGATTGGTTACTATATGTTCTACTCATTGCATAAAATTTCCCAGAAAAAAATAGGCACACATGTGCACATCAGGCTGTGGTTTCTTGATGGAGTCTATATACCAGTAGTATTATGCACTTACTTCATTGTGCATCTGAAAACCACACCTGGAATCCCAAGATACATAAATTTATGCACACTGCGTGCATAGTACACAAAAACTGCTCTTCCTATTGAATTAAAGAAACTTAAGAATGACTAAAGATTCACTCCTATTGTTGGTACTTCCATCAAATACTGTACATATTCATGTCGGCAAATAATTAAGATTGTTCAACATAAATGCTTTGCAAGGGCTCTCAATTTTGAGTAGCTTCATTAACCATCTTGCCCATAGAAAATACAGTCATTCGAACTCCTTCAGTGATGATATACGCAACAATGTATTTATGCAGTTAAATGTATGGTAAAGAATATTAAATTTTAAGAAGCTCAATTTTACCATGATTATTGTTGCTTATATATGTTTTTTGCTCAAAACGAATTTCCTTTGCCTAAATCACATAACGTACAAACTTTGAGGTAGCACCTAAGGAAAAAACAAACTGGCAATCACAAATAGAATCCACTTATTGAAGTTATCCCCCACCCCCTAATGTCAAATGGTTCATCCCTTTGGTGTCAGAAAGACATAGCAGATGCATATATTATCACTAAGCCTCATAATCTGTTTACTGATAACAGCTTAGCACAATGGCTGTCTTCACCACAGGGCAAAAAAACCCAGCAATACTATATTCTATATGACCTTGAACCTAAAAATGCAATACATCTTACTGACAGAACAACAAACTTACAGCAGTTATTAAAGTTGAAAGGGAGGGGTCCTCAGAACTGTCCTCAAAAGTCGTATGGATGCAATTAATATACACTGTATCCAAGGTACATTTGGCACTTGAAAGTTAAAACATGTCTATCAATATCATAATGCACATTGTAAAATTGAAATGTTGCAGCTATGCTGATGTAATGCTTTAATAGTGCATGAAATACATTAAAATAAGAAAGTCGCAGTTCAGATGATCCCCTCAAAACAGCCAGAGGTGGGCGATAATAGCAAAAAGTAGCTTCCCAGTACCTTGGAGCTAAAAACTGATAAAATGAATATCCAAACTCAGCTAATACGCTGACTCACCTCTTTGTTGTTCAGTTGCTTAGGCAACTGGTCTTTATTGCTTTCACTAGCATAGTGAGCTCCATCTTTGATCATACAGACTGATAGCACTTGCCAGGGAAAATCTAAAATTTATTGAGTGATAATAATTTCAGCACCCTCACGATAGACCCATGCAGACACAAGCTGTCCATAGACACAGACACAAGCTATCTATTTTCATTTTACAACTTCATAGGTAAATATTTTGTTTTACATATTGCAATATCAGGGACTAAAATCCTACACAAATGACGCTGAAAATACATACCACTACTGTGGCAGTTCGTCTTATTTTAAAAGTGATCTGACAATTTCACTGAATCATGCATTTTGCAGCTATGGATCCTATTAAAAGTGGCTTAAAAATTGTGGGATACTATGGCATATGCCGTGGTACATCAGTGTGTTTCTGAAATTATGTCCAGAAATAATACCAAGTTACCATTTTAGTCCTTCCTCAAGAAATTTTAAATCAGGGAATATATCTATCAAAATAAAACAGAAAACATACCAGCATGGCAAAAAGCAAAAAAGTGCATGTAGATTGTCACAGTATTCAGAAGCTGTGCACCAGCTTAACTAGCAGAAGTGTTTATCTTTTACTAGTACCAGGGATAAATGTGATTGTTTATCTTTTACTAGTACCGGGGATAAATGTTAAAGCAAGAGTGATCAGTACTCAACACAGTCAAACATTCAATTAAGGTGTGTACATTTCGTAACATTTGAAAGTAATTTCCATTTTGATAATACCTCAAATTACCTAACATAAATGACAGGGTTGACATGAAATCATGAGGCAGAGGTAGCATCCATACATATAGCAATAATCAGTTTCACTTAATCCGGATCTGCGTATGGTATAACAACTACCTGATTAATGGAAGGGGAACATTTTGTATTGTGCATGGCTTATAAATTCCATAATATCTTTTTATATTCCTTGCATCCAGGTCACATAAATGCTACCAATAATGTTACCTGTCAGAAATGTTCATTAAGGTCCGTGTATAAAAATAAAATGAGTATTCAACTCCCTTTCACCAGTTGTATCAAGCACGGCTTAATTGATATTACACATCTTTTTAAATTTATCTCCAGCATCCAGGTCACATACATGTTACAAACATTATCTTTTAGAAATGTTAACTCATTAACATCCAAGTTTGAAATGAATTATCTCTTTCATCAGTTATTGAATCTGTAATTGTGGTTGGAACTGTAACCATGTGAGAACTTTGTTTATTTCTATCTGTATAAGTAGCTAATTAAAAGAAGAAAGTCAGTTTTCACATGACTTTCTTCATGTTTGTTTCTATATGGAACAACCGAGAGGAGAAATGTTTATAACAGAAGAAAAATAAGGGTAAAATCAGGCTGGGGAGAAGTTACACCACCAGAAGGAAAGTGAAATGTAAGATTAATATTATCAAAACATTCTCACTAAGCCCACATATGAGAAAACGTTGTCACATTACCCACATGCTTCTTGTTTGCACGAAGACAGCCATGTATATTGGCCAAGCCCTGCCTTGTACCTTATAGTGATTTATATTGAAAGTGTTCAACTCTGTCAATTATGTGAGACCCATTTCAATCAGTGGAAAAGTCAATCATGCTATGGGGTTGTCAACAACAGATACTAACATGGTATGACCTAAATAAAATAACCATACTACTTCCAAAACAATTATGGTTATTAAAATAATTGTCTACACCCAAAAAAGGGACCTGTTGGCACACAATACATAATATTCCTGCTATAATGCTATGGTAATATGCAAGTTGAGTGTTAATGTGCACCAATTCAGGCTGTGACAAAAAATCTTCATAATAAAAGAAATAAATTCATCAAAAGATTGTTGGCGAAGCTCATTTTGATCTCTTATCATTCTGTGTACCAGACTGGTACATTGAAATGTATTTCAAGAAATGGCTGTATGTCAAATCCACACAATATGTTCCCCTGGATTGCCTTAAGGTCAAATACAAAAATAAGTGTTCCCGGTAACCTGACCTATCCTAGACACTTTCTTCACAATTTCAAAAATATTTTGAGTAAATTACCTAACTTTTACCATATTTTCATTGTCTCAGCAAATGAAAAAAATTTAAATTTCCTACAACCTATACTTACCCTAATTTTGACAGAAACACAATTTTTTTTATCTTGCCTAATAAAACATGACAAGTGAGTTTATGGGCTAACAACAGTTGTAATATTTTCACTAAATTTAAAATGCCTGAAATGCATCATTTTGTAGTGAAGACACGTGAACACAGTGACATACGCACGTGAAACTAAAGAACCAACATTTTTTTCATGAATGCCACAATTTTTCCACTGACTAGTCATATCGCCATGGTTTCCTTTGAAATGATGGGAAGGAGAGTGCAGAAAAACAGAACAAATGAGTTTTTCCTTTTAACCTGGATCCATGGCAGTTACAAATCACCTGTCATAATGGGTTATCAATTTGAAGATGACGTCATAAGCCTGAATAGCTTGGCAATAAAGCAACGCGTGAAATAACTTGTAAAGCTAAACCTGGACCTGCATATCGTGTACCTGACATGAATTATGCATACATCATTTTTTACTAAATTGTCCTGCCTGACAATACTGTATTAGCAGAATGAATAGGCAAATACAGATCAAAAAACACTCGTGGCCATGTTTAGTCTCTCTTTTTCTGATCAATTGTCAACAAACTTGGTTTGCTATTGCCATGGTAACATCCCCTGGATATTATACTCTTGGAAGGAGCTGCAAAAGTAGCAGTGCTGAGGGTAATCCTACACGTACCAACCTTAACTCATTATACAAATCAAGGGCAAGTTTACTATGATGATTTGGGAGTGGAGAAATCACACACCGGCAGTGGCAGTCAGGAAATACCAACATCACATTTTTGGTTTACCTAAAATAATGAATAATTAATATACAATCTCAAGAAAATAAAGATAATTATTCCCGACACTCATAATTAAAAATATGGAATTAAACATATTTGAAAACGACTGGTCAATTTGAGGACACAGGTCCAGTTGAAGCCCGTCAGTGATGAAAGATCAATATTCAAATTAATTGCACTTACTTTTCCAAAGCTTCCTTTCCCGATGGCTCGTAAAATTTGAAAGTGGTCGAAATTAACTGTAAAAAGAGGGAAAGTAATAAATAATATAACTGGAAGCTTTTTGTGTGTTCGATTTTTTTTCCTTTTCAAGTGAAAAATCGTTTGCAATATTCCTTCACAGTGATTTTTATCTTTCACCTTCCCACTGGGCCATGGATGAACACTGGCAAAGGAAATAAATTTAACAAGGCAGTTCACGCAAACTGTGGCTTTACATGTAATGCATCTCAAAATCGCTCCCCGTACTTTTTCAGCACAAAACTGAAATCATTTCATTTATCACTGTTTGCCTGTTGATGCACCATCTGAATTCCCGCTAACTTAAAGATCCGTCTTCAAAATGGCGATACAGTGCGGGAATACATCCGTGGAATGGGGGAATAGCTTCCACTGATGTTCTCAAGCTTTACTCACCCTCTCCGTTCGCGTCAAACGAGTGTTTGCGTGCGGAGTGGTTACCGCCCATTGTGCAACCTATTTTGGCAGCTTGAAGCGTGTCTGCCCTTCCTGGTGGAGAAGGACAGAGCAGAAAAACAACTCAGACGTGTCAACAAACAATGTAGGATCTCGTAACACAATCGACATGGAATAACGCTGCCGTCCAGCTCGCAAACTTGCACTGTAGTATCACCGCAAGGCCCGTTGATAATTATTCTTTTCGGTCGGTTATCTTTCGAGCAAAACACTTTTCACGCAAAAGTCATCCCGGCGTCACAGAATGGAAAACGATGTAATCTGTGATCCACTCCAAAATATTTCCCTCACGATGACAGCAAATTTTCCACGCGATTCCCTCACACACATTGATGGAACTGCTGGGCCGGGCTATCTTACAGCAGCTTTCATAGCTCCGGCGCATCAGTAACTGTGTTTGCTCTCAAAAGAGCAGAAGCATACATCATCACTGATGCCGGGGGAACTCTCGCTCGCAGGGCGACAGTGTTAAGTTTAAGTTGTCCCTCCTGAATGACGGTTTACAACTAAAAAATCCTTGATTTTGCAGAGAACAGTGGTAATAAACAATACCTTACCTGCGAACAGAGTAATGAAGGATATGCCCGTTTGCCTAATTAGTTTGCCCTTCGATTACACTCTCTGGATCCTACCTACCCCACAAAATAATCAATCGTTCCTAGGTCGAACTTACTTGACCTCGCAGTTTCAAGAACATAACTAATACATTAGCTAAATACGAAATTTTTTAGGCTTTCTTTGGAATAAATATAACGTCATATGATATTTTATTTCTATAAAAAGTGGAAAATGTCACTTGATGTAAGTAATTTATCATTTTGATACCAAACTTTCGATGATTCTCCTGGGATAATTAGAAACAGCTTCTCCCCATCGGTGTCTCCATAGAAATTGTAAACAAATTGTTTACACTACAGAACGTCCGCCATTTTTATTTTAGCGCCGCCGACGGTACATACTTTCGTGGTCTGCCAGGCTTTGCAGTACAATGCATCGAAGCTCCAAACGTATGTCACGTCATGACCTGAATTAAGACTAACTATGATTTTTATCATCATATCAAAATATGTTGACTTTTGAACTGGCTGTCGAGGCATGACTACATATTGGAATCGTGAGTCAGAGGCCATCTAAATATTTCCGCGTTCGAGTACACGTCCGTTCTCAGCAGTCGCGTCTGCCATTTTCAAAACATGGCGGACATCACAGATATAAACAATAAATTGCCAAACGGCGACGATCTGGAACATGCTATTTCATCGGATTCAGTATCAGCATCGGAAAACTCCTCTGCTGGGACAAGGCTGACCAAATCAAACGAAGAGGTGGTGAAAGACTTGATAACAAGGGCCAGAATTCTGGGCGCGCTAACATTAGACATAAGCGGTAAGCAGATCGTCAAATTACCGGATGAAGTCTTACAACTCGACCATGTTCAGGTCAGTGAAGGTTACGTTTATTTTCAACCGCGTCCGTTTTTAACAGTAATCAATCAAGCAGTTTTTCACTATATTTCCGAGTTTTATTGTATTGTGACATAACGAAGAGTACTCGTGCGTGGATATGAGACTGTTTTGACAGTATCGAACACTAGAACTTAGATTCCGGAAGCTATCTTAACCATGGTTTAGTAAGGACATGCCCACTCTCCCATTGGCCATGCACAGCCAGTGATACCTAAATTGAAAATCTCTAATTGTCAGGCCGTGTAGGGTGCTTTTATGACATTAATATTGGCACTTAAAATACCACAAACTGTTACCTGTACTCATAGGAATAGTACTGATATATCAGGATTATATTAAGTCCTTATCCTACATATACCATAGGTTGTCAAGATATCAAAATATGTACATACACATGTATTCTGCTAGTCATCATCGGATTTGAGGAAGGACTGTGTTTGAATAGATGAATTGATAATCTCCATTTGAAATCAAAACATGCAAGGCCAAATTTCTTGAAGAAATTTGCTGTTGTCAGGATACAGACTAGCATGCAATACAACTTGCAATGCACATCATGGTAACCCACCCGTATGCCTGACTGTTTCAGTCATTTTCATTTCACATTTCTCATTTTGTAGAATATCTGACAGTGCCCTATTTCTCCATAGTCATTCCACATTGTTTTCTCACTCCTACAAAAAATTAAAATGTATAATTTAAGATCCCTTTATATGTCGTAGACCTTTCAGGGTCTGTGGACACATGGAGTTCTTATTCTTAATATAGTCTAGTACTTCTCCTTGCTTACGGTGTACGCTAAGCTCCCACCAAAACAATGACCTAGGTTTCCTTGGGAGCCGCTAAGCTCTCACCAAAACGTAGGTTTAGGTGGAAGTGTAGCGGACACCATAACTGAGGAGAAGTCCTAAACTATATTCTTAATATCACGTAATCCCATACAAGGATAAAGCAATAACTCCTAACATAGGCAGTTATACAGAAGGGTTGATTGCAGTGCATGACATATGGCACAAGCTGCTTGGCATGTATGATAATCATAGTCCGTGTATGTGGAGGGACTGTGATTATATAGATTGAATTGTGCAAAATAATCACCTGTGTACTCAGCCATGACAGTTGAAGTCAAGCAGACGACAACAAACAACCCTGGCATTGCAAATATGTACATGTCAAATGTTGTAATATGGTAAATCTGGAAACACAATTTCATAAATTTATTCTGCTTTTTAAATGATATTCATGGTTTTAATTTTTACCATTGTTTCTTTCCAAAAATTTTCTTTCTTAGCCAAACACCCATTGTTTGGCACCTGGGCCTTCTACACTAGTTTGAGGGGCAGGTGTTAACACTGGTGTATCACTGTTATACCATAACTGGCATGCAGCCTGTCCAAACGACCCTAGCATACTTGACACTCTAATATAATGTATTGAATATCTTATGCTACATGAAATGCAACATACCGCTACATTGTGTGGCCGATCAGTCATTTTCTATTGTACAATAAATAGAAGAGTGTTGGAGAGGCATAACAGCTATGGCCCAGATACTTTATCGTAAAACTACTTGGTACCGTGTCATCCATAGCCATTTCACTCTGAGTGCCATTTTCTCCCACACCAGTTTATTTTAAAACCATGATTTTGATGCACTGCCAGTTGGAAAACAGCAGCTCTTTTAATGTTAGCGCCGTTATTTAGGTTCTTTTATAGACAGCGTTTCATGAGAAGATGTGTTATTTCCAATGTAAGGCCTCAAAGCCTCCAGAACATACTACTGTAAAACTGTTCTTTACAACATGGATACCTTGCTTACGCTTCACAATGACGTCTAATCAAGACCATGTCTTGTTTGAAAAGTCTGTTTTGGTTTTGGGAATGGTCCAGTTTAACAAAGAAGTAACATGAAATCAACATGATTTATGGCAAATCAGCATAGATGAGTTTGGGTTGTTTTTTTGGTGAAATGGTTTTTAGACAAGATTGATGTGCTTTGGGACAAAAGTGCACTTGGACAAGGTTTTCTGTGGGGGACAAAGTGGCATGGGACAAAATGTTGCTGGGGAGAAATAAGTGACGATGACATGGTTACTTAATGTTCCCAAATACCACTTCGTTATGGATAGCTGTGGGGGACAAAATGGCATGGGACAAAATGTTGCTGGGGAGAAATAAGTGACGATGACATGGCTACTTAATGTTCCCAAATACCACTTAGCTATGGATGGCTTGAAACTCAAATGATCCTCGAAACAACTTATTTAAAATTAAATTCACAACACATAAATAAAGGAGAAAGTTAGTCAGTGAATCTTTATTGAAAAATATAATCAGCACAAAAACTTGATGCAAAATTCATCGCCTTGATTTACTTTCACTGGCTGGTTGAGTGGCTGCAGACTGTTGTTGAGGGAGACAGATAAGTGGAAGTGACTGAATAGAAGCCTGGTGCTCTGGGCTGTCTGCAAGTAGGTGAAAGTTCATGAAAAGCTTGCCTGCATTTGGGACAGTACTTGTCTTCCTGTCATCATCAGCTATATACATGTACAAACCTGAGTAATATAATAATAATATTTTTATTGCTTGCTTGTAAATATAGGATTTACATCACATTTGTGGCAATAAAAGTGTGATACAAAAATAAGTTCAAATTTTCTTCAATAAAGATAAAGTATTACAGTATAATAATAGTAGCTAATAATAAATATAACTAGGTATTTCTTTGTTTACATAAAGTAAAAATATAATCTGCAAGTTGTTCATTAAAAGATGAGTATGAGAGCAGTGAAATTGATTCTAACTCAACTGGCAGTGATTGTAACCAACAAGTCCAAAAGTTCTGATTCTAGTTCAGAAAGCGAGGCTGTTGCAAAAAGTAATGATCTGCTGCCAAGAAACCAATCCTGTAAATCGTTCTTGTTGTAAATCGTTATCATGGTGCAAATGTGGTCAATACGGTCAAACGTCGGACATTTTCAATGTGTTCACAATTACCATGATTGGGTGAGGATTGACAAGTCTATGAAATGTCTAATAAGGTCAAGCTATTAAAATGCAGCCATGCACAGTGACTTGGCAATGATCTAGCTAGACACATTTATCAGTACTGTTTTAGGTGAGAAGTAGTGATTGATCACTTTCAACAGAAAAATTAAAGGTAACCTTCTCTTTTACTAAAATGTTAATTCATTCGGAAACTTAAGTATCAATTACTTTGACGGGATGACGATTTTATTTGAAGTGGATGAGATTCAGCCTCATTGAAAAGAATAGTCAATCATCGGAATGATTATCAGTGAAAGAAGCTGATGATTGACATGAAAACAGCTCAAAATAACCCGACTACCGTCAATCAGAGAACTGTTTACAGAGTCAAAGGTGGCCGAGATCTGTCATGTCATCATCTGAAGAGAGTAGTCCACAGATGATGAAATGTGAATATGAAATGTGATATACCAGTAACTGGTTTTATGCTGAGTTAGAAATATGACATACACATCTATATAAAACACTGATGATGTAGTTTTTTCTGAAATACATGATGTATGCTACGCAGATTCCCTGCCAGACAGCATTGAATACTTGCGACAGGGTCAGATTACAGCAGCTAGAAATGTACCGATAATTGCTCACATCAGGAAACTCTCACACATATCCCCACTACTTATCACTTTTCATAGGCTGTAATAACACTAACATCAAGATTTATGCCACAGAGGTTGCCATGGCCAGATTCTATCATGAAACAGAGCGAACTCGTTTTGCAGTCAACGTTGCACTGGCTTTGCATGCTGACTTATAGGCTGCTAGTGACCTCACAAATATACAAAATATTTGATCAAACTAAATCTCAGCTTTGACTCAACTTGATACCATTTACAATTTTTAATATGTTTTTAAATAAATGTCACAAAGCAGTCATTTATTTTCCAAAACTTCACCTTTTTTGAACCCTTTCACCCCAAAGTCCATGCAAACAGGTCCACACTCACTATTTGGATTTGGGCCAAACAATAATTGTGAAAGGGTTATTAAAGTTTGAAGTTCAATTCACGCCAGCCACCCACTATACTAGTCCCTGTTTTGTAGTTGTTGATTTTACAAAGAAATTTTCAAGAATAAGTAAAGAAAATGAATACAGGTTGATTTATACCTTTTAATGACGATCAGCAACAAGTTTAGTTGGTTTACATATTATACATTGAACATAGGACAGTTAGAAAAGGAATGGTGATAGACTTAATAAGTGTGCATAGAGTGATGTACATCCCATACACAGTGAGTTGGTCATGTATTGATCAAGTCATGGATATACTCGAATGATGTAGTTTACAGCATTATTCTTCATTTCACACGGCAGTATCTATACTTGGAAGGAAACAACCTGACAGAAATACCCAGTGACCTGTTTGAAGCTCTTCCAGAATTGAAATGGCTGGACTTACGCAATAATAAACTGAAAAGTTTTCCAGCAACTGTAGGCAACCACAGGTAAGATTGTTTAGAGTAGAGCCTTTGCTATCAAAACACAGACTATTGTTGCGACAAGTAGTGTATTGTTCCTCTTTGTATGCGCAAGGATTTTCTTTCACTAGTCCCACTTAAATCAATCAAAGGTATAGACTGGATCAATGATAGCACTACAAGTGTAATATTTGTGCATGTCTGGTGAAATATACAGAAGTGTTTGCAGGGGCGTATAAGGTCAATGAAATTCCAAAGCCTTCATAAATCTCCATGCAGAGTTTTAATTTTCGTCAATCTTTGCACAGTTTAATGGGCTAAGTTGTGCAGCTCATGATCATGTGACAGGATATATTTGTGTGCTTTCCTTGCATTGCCTGTGAAAGATGCGTATTTATAGGTAATAAAGTGCAAAATGTACATCTGCATCTTCGTTTTTGCATATAGATCCAAGAAAACCTTGAAAATGATTACTTGACTGTTGTACTTGATGTCATAAAATTGCAGTTATCATTAGAACTGAAGCAAATTACTTTTTCATTTCCATGTCAAGCCAGTCAGCAACATCAGATCCATTTGGGAGGGTGTCGTCGGAACTCTGCTCAAAGGTTGCCGGGGACCCTATGACTGATGTAAATACTGCATCTAGAGATTGATGATTGATGAAAGTTAACACATGTTTGTTTATAATGAATATCATAAAATTTATATGTTGCCGCTATGTTGACACGATGCATCTAGATATCATGCATGAAATGCATTGTTCGTAAACAAGAAAGTCGCACACGCTCAGTTCCAATGACACCGTCCCTTTAGGTCCAACAAGTGATGTCATACTTTTGATTGACAAGTGACAATACTTTACACCTCCTTGAAGTTTTGATAAGAGTGTCTTCACACATAAGTGTTTGACATTTTTGTTTCACCATGCTTGTAATTATATAATACAGCCAAATAACAGGTATACTTATCACAGTTTATGTACTCAAAGTTCATCAGACATGTTAACAACTGTCAAAGCCATGTTACGCAAACATTTATGACTGATATTTAAAACCCTTTGAGCGCCAAAGTCAATTTTTGTCGCCTTTACAAAGTGTACCCAAGTCAATTTTTCTTGCAGATTTTTGCTAAAATTTTGATAAAAAACTGCAGCAGCAAATGAAATATTATGTCCATTTGGTCCAAAATCATCAAAGTTACAGAAAAATTCATAGACATTTGTAAAATGTTGTACTCAAATTTTGGTGGGAAAAAATTACAGCACTCAAAGGGTTAAATGATAGGATTGGCAAATGTTTTTTATCAACTGATTGTCATCAGCAGGTTTTATCTACAAAAACATAAGGGTAATGCTTTACAACAGTTTATGATGGGCGTTACTTTCACAGTGGAGGACAAAACATAACAGGCATGTACATGTACCTGTTCAAACTGGAAAAAAAATAATTTAGTGAAGTGATAATTTGATAAAGAAGTGTGTTTTCAATGTATTTTGGTACACTTGTACAGACATGTACAAAAATAGAACTTTTTGAACATACACATATTTTTTTCCATGCCTTATATTGAAATTTTGGTTACTTTTTTGTGGTATATTCTTGTGCCTAGCAAGTTCTGGATGCTTTTAGTCAGAAAAATTGAATATCAGACCGTCAGTTTTGTCCAGGCTGACTAAATTGTTCATGCAGGCATGTTAACTTTCCCAGTGGTATTAATATTTTATATCGATGTGCGTAAGCAAAATCATGAATGCCCTATCTAACTGTTATTATCAGAAAATTGCATTTTTCCCCTAAATGCTGATAACAAAATATGGAATTTAGATGCCATCGGAAAACAATTTCTGACCTTGATTCGTTTTATCATGTTTCAAGAAATTTGAAGACATTAATTATTGACGGCAACCAACTAAAAGAGCTTCCAGCAGAATTGGGTGAGTTTTCTTTCCATCATATCACTATGATTTTATTGATACTCAGATATCTAATGAGTTGTTATAGTGGCAATAGCAATGCCATGGCTAGGTCACCTTGACTTATTCCCAAAAATGATACTGTTGTCTGACATTGTGCACAGTTGAATTTAATCCCAGTATAATCACAGTCAGTTCTAGAACTAAAATCAACAACTTATTTCGGTTCTAGATTGAAGCCACAAATCACAATCCCTAGTTCTCCCATTTGTTCGTTGACTATTTTCAGTCCTTAGGGTTTTCCCAAAAATGGTTTATCAATTTAATCAGTTTGTTTTGAGATAAGGCTGATAAATAATCTGTACCATTAAAGTGTAGCCTAAGAGTAGGAACCAGAAATTGTGGTTCTACCCTGCAGTTACTCTAAAAGATTGACAAAATTACAGAAATCCGAGTGAAAACCGGATTGTACTCGCTTGATAAATAACATTGATGGCAGGGAAAACTACCTTTAGTACACAATCACTGGGAGACTGCAGACTCTTTCTCATACACACGTTCAGAAGAAGGCATGCAACCATATAGTTGTGCTGTTATTAAATGCCCAAGGTTTGTGCTTTGTGATAAAAATGCCGACACCAGTCTCTCTGCAAAGGATACAGTACAATTCCTCTCAGACAAAACGTTTAAAATAACACAGAATTGCGAAGTCATTTTGCAACTGCATCATGAAAAGCAATTACCCCGGGTAATGATTCTATACATTGATGGCCTCATGAAAAGGAAACCATTATTTTGATGAGCTAACTATTCCATCATGCTCTACTTTGTGTTCAAAGCTTTCCGGGAAATTAATTTGCAGATGAAATGAAAAATTAATGAAGGTTTCATCCAACATACAAAAGAAGCATTGTGGCGTTTGTTTATTTTCCTTTGTGATCACAATGATAGACAATCATCTCTTCATAAGATTAGCAGACATTTTGATGGTGATGCTTGTCATGATAATTTCTTTAACATAGAAAATTTTAAATTTAATCTACAATATCGTATTGTAGCAGAGTTATATTTAGAATAAATTATCTCAAGTTCCCATGCCACACAAAAGCAAAGTATTCTCGTAAACAGTACAATTTGCTGACTTAGCCTCTCAGGAGAAAATTGAACCATAATAAAAAAGTAACAATAACATTTAATGGTAAAATCTATATAAAAACAGTACATCATAGTATTCAGGTTGCATGAGAGAAATAAATACTCACTATTATATTGTCAATGTTGTATTTACGGTAATATTTATAGGGGTGAAGAACAGAAGTGACAACAAGCATTGTGCAAAATGAAAAAAAATGTAAAATTTAAATGGGAAAATTTACTGTACATGTTTGTTTAAATTGTGACTTCTTCAAAAATAAAAATGTACGTTTTTTGTATGTGTAAATGTATGTATTTTTTCGCGTATTTGACAGGTTTGCTTGAAGCGCTAACCGGACTTCACGTCCACAATAATCCGTTAGAATTCCCGCCGCCAAAAGTGGTCAACAAGGGAGTGAAGGAAATCCTGAGGTATCTACGTGAAGCCCTAACAATGAAGAATAGAAAACTAAGTGCTGCAGGTACGTTATCTGTGTATCTGATATCTGACCTCTTTTAAGCTGAAACTAAAGCAGCAGCTGGGAGGTGGCTTTGCAGTATCCATGAAAACATGGATTTTTTTTATTTATCTGTGGTAGCGATAAAGTGATAAAAATGAGCTAAAGCCAGTTTCAAATTTTCTTGTACGTCTCCAAATCCAAATTTAGACAGAAAGTCACAAGATAGAACGCCATACCCTAAGTATGGATTTTGGCAGATATCAAAGTAAATTTGTTTTGAAAAGGCAAATGTGCACATGGAAATTTAGTACAAATTTGAAATTTTTTTCCAGTACACAATTCCTCCAACCACCAGTCTGGCAGTTGGACGGACTGTGCCAACCTTATCTCAAAAACCAAAGATAATCTTTTTCTTTTTAATTTGTGCTAACCCTATTTTTCAATTTGCTCTAATAAAATCAAAATTGTCTGAATCTATAGTTCTAAAGTACATGTATTATAGAAATAACGGACGACGCGCTGACCATTAACGTTTATTTATGGGCAAGGGCGAGAGGAAAGCCAAAAATTAACTAGCGAGGCTTGCCGAGCCCGTTAATTTGGCTTTCCTCGAGCCCGCGCCCATAAATAAACGTTAATGGTCAACACGGAGTCTGTTATTTCCATTATATTATCAACGAACCCCAAAAAACAGTCAAAATGTACGAACATTTCCCGTGCGAACGACAACGGAGCCCCAGAACCTGTCAGTGAGTAGTGCTGCAAACATTTTGCAAATCCGGAGATTTTTTTTTAAAAAGCGTCTTAACTTGGCCCAAAAATGTTCCATTTTATTTTGTGATTGATTGTGATCTTTGTACAAATCACAATTTTCGTTTTAGCCGTGAAGTTACTGTGTTTACGATATTATTCATATTCACGGCCATGAAAACAAACCATTACTGTGTATTTGTGGGCAGTCAGGTGGTCCAGCTAGACCAATTAAAACGCAATGGACAGGGCATGGTAATATCATTGATCACCATTGGAACCCACAAATATGGAAATGGTACAAATTAGCTTATGTGTAAGCGCACACATCGAAAGTTGACCAGCCTTAGCCATTACACACATACCCGGTAGCTGTATCAAATTGTTTGGTGCCTATAGTTGTTGAGATTAGGCACTTTATAAATTTCCTTTATCATTATTACTATTATTATTGTCATCATTGTTATTATCACATTCAAGCCAAAAACGTGTTTGTTAATAATAAGTATTACATGTGCTATGCTCGGCACTTATGCCCTGAAACATGAACAGTCTGTACCAGAAACTTGTATAGTAGTCATCCCCATGTACAGTAAAACTCTTACTACCGTAGTTCTCATATCTCACCAGAGTCACATAATAACACTCCATGTGCACTTTGGCAATAAAACTATGGTCTCATGCCAGAGTCAGAAATGCCTGTGGTACCTTTACAGGGCAGACCTTACTTTTTTATCCCACATATACCATATTGAGGGATGTTCCAATAGTATTCAATGGCTAATTTGGACCTATGTACAGGCAAATAGGGGTAAAAGGTTGAGTTTTGTGTCAGGGATGTTTGTATAGCAACAGGTGTGTGGCCTAAGGTACCGAGTACACACATCCTACATAAAATGTTTAGCCAAATAGTAATCTACTTTCCTTCTCCACTATCCCTGAATAATGCAACACAAGGAATACTGATCCATTGGATATTACAGAGGAGAAAATGGGACTTAATATACAGCTTCTCTCAGATCAGTACAGCTTACCGTTGGATAAAGCATAGCATCTAGATGAATTCTGTTGTACTGGCAAAGCAAGAATGTAATAAATACAGATGCCAGCATTTACTTATCGGGCCATATAGTCTGAAGAACAGTTTACACACCTGCTTTTTGTTTTGTAAAACCTTGTAATTTACAGTACTTGTAAACCACATTGTCGTCATACGTACATTGTATCGTCTCATCAGGTCTGATGAATTACCCAGACAACGAATTGTCAAACATTGAAAGAAGGCCGTGTTGTATACAGTAAAGAAAGAATGTTTTTCAAAACGTAGTTGAACCACAGCACAACAAGTACATGTACATGTGGACACTTTCACCCCCATTTCTGTATGTAGGGGTCCAACTCTGTCAAAGAAAACATTAGGATTATACCATACTTTGATGTGAAAGGGTTTAAAGTCTCTATACTAGAAAGTGTAGATGTCTATGGTCTGAATCCCTATTCAGTGACCATGTGTATTTGAAATCAATCTTTTATGCTCTATGAGAGTTGACTCTACCTGGTTTCATCAATTTTCAATTTGAGACATTTGAGGCAAATTTACTTATGTTCAATGCTTAGCAGAGCTGCGGTCAGAATCTATTTCACTGAAGTTTGTATCCAGCCTGGGGTGGGGGTGGGGAATTTTGGTTGAAAAGTGGTGTGTGTGAGGAGATCCCTCATGTAGAGGTGGAACCATTACATACATGTGTTACAATGATCCGCTGTAATGAAACGATCAGCTTCCTGACTAATACCACAATAAATTCAAGACAGAATGTATCAGTATATACAACAAAGAACAAAGATATTCCATTATCAATAATGCATGAAAAAACATCATTATGCTTAAAAGATGCCCAGGGACAATTATCACATGTTTCAACTTTATCTTTCCACCTCAGTGGAACATCTTCCACTCTAATAAGCTTTCATTTTGATCAATAAACCGTAGTGCAGCAATCGACTAATATCGCCACTGGGTATAACCATGGCAACATCCTGATGAACTAAATGAATTATTTCTCCCTGAGAAATTTCAACACGGACAAAAAATGAACCTCCAATCATGCTGTAGTGAATTCTTATGTGATCTAGGTGTAATATCTCAAATGCATGGTTTTGAGACGTGGTTGTAATAAGTTAATTATATAGCAGTACGGGCACAGGAATATGTCTTATTTGCTGTGAATGTTTATTTTTGTTTGCTTGTTTTTGAGCTTTCACGAACTAAACATATTTTATTCACCGAAGAACGAAGCACAATTCCAGTTTTAATTTCCTTCCTTGATTCCATACTTGAATATTAACAATTTCAAATGTGGACACTGAAACTGACTAGGCATCCTCAAAAGCAATAGTTACACATTTTGCCACTGAAATAATTTGTGAAGACCATACAGCAACAGAGACAAATAGACAGTGAGGGGTTGACTCCATCGAGTAATGTTGGCACGATACACTGTCAGTATTGTAAGTTGCCATGCAGTATTATCAGATTTTAATTTTCATAAGTAGGACATGATGGTTGAATTTCTTGACATCTGCCAGCAGCTGTGTGCTTCCAGTGAACTTATATTACTTATACAGAGCTCTGACAAGGGAAAAATGTTGAATAATCAACAAAGTGATCATTGATTTCACTCCATCTTCCAGAATTGCAATTTGAAGATTTACAGATTGATGACTCGTCTGATAAAAACTCCTCATCGAGTTCTGACGAGCTCTCCAGATCACGGACTAAGAGTGGCAAGAGGCAGCGACGCGTGTTTAGTGGTCAGTCAAGGTCAACAGTTGCCAGCGATCCATCAGATATTGAATTTCCACGACCCAAATCTGTCAATTTACATAAACCTATTAGTTATGATGAGTACAGAAAGCTGCAGTATGATAGATTCAAGAAAGCAGGTGCCTTGGGAATTCTTGGCAAAGATCGGTGAGTTGTATTCATATCCTATGTCTATCAATATCTTGGCTATCATGGTTCCGCCAAAATGGCCAACCTTCTTGCTATATACCAATACTTTGAATGTTATTTAGCATACAAATTATAGAGTAACAATCCATCAAGTGAACAACTTTACCCCTTTGAGTGCTGTAAATTTTCCCGCCAAAATTTTTGCGTAAAATTTTACCAATTTTTTGACAATTTTGGACCAAATGGACATTGCTCTTCATTGGCTACAGTTTTTGATCACAAATTAGGAAAAATCTAAAAAAATTGTCCAGGTTAAATTTCATAAAGGCAGCAAAAATTGACTTTGGTGCTCAAAGGGTTAAAATGATAATTAGTAATTTGATAAATTAGATCTTCCAATACTGTAAAATTGAATTAGGTCTTTCTGGTAAATGTACTGTAGTAATTATTTTAAAATTCAATTTGTGATAATTAGTTAATTTGCATCATGTACAAAGTCAACTTCAACTGCCAACGTTTCCACCTACATACTATAGTTGTACTCCAATCAACATTATATTTAGATTCTCATTTAGGAGGATTTCCATAAAGTCAAACATTCTTTTACCGATTTACAATTTGATGAACTACGAAACTTTATTTCTCTATTTGTATCTTTTTTCTGATCAGTAATGAATCCAAATGGCTGTAGTTTAAGATGAGAACAAACTGAATTACTTAAGAGAAAAGAAAGTTACATCATGTTACGAAATGAAATTACACAGGCAGCAACATAATATTACGGTATAGTCTCCCCGTAATGCAAGCAAGTGTTACGCTGTAAGAGTATAAGAAGTGCAGTGATTGCTGCTCATTCCAGCATATCCAGGGTAGACTCCTCTCTCACATATACACAGGTCATATTGCCACATACCCACAATGGCAACCCCAAGGCATTCAAATCACTACTTAACAAAACAGAAATCTCTCAGTTTCTATAGAAACAAGTTTAAGAAACTGCCATCTACCTACTCGACATATTTGATAACTTGTGAAGCACTTCAAATTACTGTACAGCATTCTAGTATAACACAGCACACAAAATGGCTAAGTACCACTTTGGAAAGGAGAACTCATCTAAAATTTTGCATTCGTCAAACTCTGTACGAACAAGATCTGATGAGAAAGTCAACAAATTTCAGAAAAATTTCAATTTGACCTCTGTAAATTAATGTAATTTTTTACAGCGGCTGTTTTCCCTGCAATATTACTGTTTAATTTTTTTCTTCCCGTAAGTACAGAGAATATAAATGTCCAAAAGTTGCTTTGTATTCATTGCCTAAATATAACATGCTGACATTGTTTATCTTGACAGTCTGGTCAAATTTCCAATATGTGACCAAGCTATTATTCTGTCAAAATAGTCACGACATTACTGACTGATATTGTGTGAAATTCCAAATCATACGGATCATAATTACAAGGTTGTTCTTGTATTATTAAATGGAAACCCTTGTCATGCCCGTGACTGTATTTATAGTCCATGTTGTGATAACATTGTTAGCTCAGCCATAGCCTGTTCACCCCTATTCTGTGGAATAAACAGGTCCACACTCACCATTGATAACAATAGGTTTGAGACAAAACCATGGAGGTGAATGGGTAGAACTTAAACCTTGTGGACTTTGTTATCATTAATAGTGAACATCTCAATGGAATAGATATCAGTTAGTGAAAAATCTGATAATATGGGTGGTTCCATAATTACTCTGTGAAAATCCTTGCTATATCGGTAATTTATTATTTATTGAAAATCTTGATATTAAATTAAATATTTATGGCCCAGTCATTATTTACTGTAGTGAGAACTTTATTATCACCTTTTTTTGCTCATTTATTGAAAAGTCCAAAAAATGCAACATACTCATTCATCATTTTGTGAAAATTTGATTGATGCTGATGACCAAATGACCTTGACATTGTTTTACAGGAGAAGGAATAAGCAGAAGTCTAGAATCCCATCTCCGCCGAGGATAGACCCAATAGAATCTAGAATAATAGAAGAGAGAAGACTAGCTCAGCTGAGAGAACTGAAACAGAAACAGATGTTAATTGAACAAAGAAGGAGGTAAGTATTTTAAAGTAGTGAGTGCAATGCATGTCATCACATGGAAAAGGAGAGATACCAGTCGTTAGTGATCTGCATTGCAAAATACATGATGCCATTCAAAGATTGTCACATCTGAATGTATCCGGTGTTTTGGTATTATTTAAGTATGGTCACACAGTCTGAAGCTTTTAAAAGCTCCATTTAGTCATTAATGTCCATGTATTTTCCAGTCTATTTGGTCGGTTTATAACGTACTGTTTCTTGTTACTTCCAAAATGTGGAAGTGCCCAGTGATCAGGTTGTCAACAAAGCCCGTTTGTGTGCACTGTAATGTCCCAAGTTCTTGTTTATGATAATTTTTGTCCAGACTAAAATTTATTTTTAACAATAACATTAAATGTTATACACATTGCAGAGTGTTTGCGAGATCTGCACTGTACATTTCAATATAATTCAGGGAGAAGAGTACGAAAACAAACTTGTTTTCTAGGAATCTAAAATTATCAAAAGTTACTGCTACTGTCTATCTAAGGCAGCTTGATTTGAAAACATGCAGTAAACATCTCCAATAAGAACCAACCAATTTAGGAAATTGATAAAACTAAATACTCCCAGTCCTATCAACTGGTGAATTTTTTAATCCCATGTCTCATGAAGTTGTGGTCATTGTTTGTCAGCCATTCAGCTGATTATTTTGATTAAAGTATTTCACTGATTCTGTTACATGTACACTGAACAGAATCAGCATAATAAATATGTACAAAAGAATTCTTTATTACAAAATGGTACATGCTCATGGGCAGATCAGCTTATTTTGTATCCGATATCATTTGACTGATGTAGCCTATTCACAATGAAGACATCTGTTTGTAGAATTTTTCCCAAGAGACCTGCTCTAAGGCAATCTTAAAGGCAGGGGGAGCCTATAAATACCCCCTATCTCCCTGGGATTCATAATCCAACATGAGTGGCACATTGTAACAACGTCAACGAATGCTCCCGAAAATCTGGATCTTTCAACAACCATGGTGTAAATTAAAGCACTGTTCCAACATATTACGTTTTGTGAATACTTGTGGCATCACCCTGTTGGCGAAATTCTCTCATTTTTTCCATTTTAAGTTGATTTTTTATGCCAAAACTGCTTCGATGCTGTGTTCGAAGCGTCCAACAAACAATAGATGAAAGCATTCAAACAGCTGCCAATCACGAGGGGACGCGCAAAGGTGCAAACGATCAAACATTTGTTGTGTACATCGGATCGATTACGATGTCAACAATGAATAAACGATTCTTACTACTGAACGAAAAAACTTGACCAACGGTTACTGAACACGCGCCTCAATGAATTCAGACACAAACGGACTACTTCATGGTTTCAAGCAGATTGCCTCTCCCTTTTTGTTCGTTGATATGTGTACCTGTAGGCCTATGAATGGGTGATGTGTGTGTTGACCTGCAGTACGATATTTTACGATAGATCGCTTTTGGAAGTATGTTGTGGCCTAGCCCTGCGTACGATGCCGTGTGTTCCCGGCGTTATACGGCCCCCCACCACAGCTCTGCTGATTACCATGGACAAAACCGGCAACATGCGGATCCAATTTGGACGGAGCACGAAAAACTATTTCTAACTGTATTCGGCCGAAATCAACTCGATTCCGATCTACATGTATGCAGCCTACCCAAACCACTCAACCGCTCACAGACTGCGAAAAAATGCTCTCGTGACGTCCAAAACCGTTGTTTGCTCGCGATGCACGGTCAATGGCTCATGCAGTGGACGGGAATATGCATTGGATACGTTCATGTCACGATTACATGTATACAGGTGCCCATGAGCTTCATTATTTCCTGTCGGGTCGGGGCGATGAAACTAAATCATGATTGATTCATCTCTGTCGGATTTGACCAAAAAGAGACACTTGACATAGATTATAGCATCAAATTATGACCGTTCAGACTGAAACATGATAAAAGGTCTGAAGATCGCCGTGATCGGTGATGTCTTTCTTCTCTATAGGCCTACGTTTTTCTGAGCTAGTTTTTTACTAAATTGTTCGAGTATTAGCTGACGTTTTTTTGAAAACTTAATCAACTTTTCTTTCCCAACCAGGGCACAACATTACCTTTTTTACTTTCATGGTAACCTAGGATGAATTAAATCGCAGATTAATAGACTCTTATGTTCTTCCTCGATTGTCTGTGACTGATTTTGCTATCCCAATATCGATATTGCGTTCGCACTCGGGTGTCTTGAAACTTACGTCATTCACTGAAATAGTTTTCGGACAAACTCAAGAAATTCGACAACTACTAACGAATAGTCGGCAAAATTTACAGAGACAAGCAATAATAATTATGGTCATTTTACCGTCTTTTTTACCATTTTTGCCGTCTTTAGATAAGCGGACTCGTTTGACGGAAACAGTATATAACGATCTGAGTTCCCATATTTTTACCCTACCGTGCGAGTGTAGTATATTCGAATGAGTGAGATCATAATCTTACGCTGTTCCGAGTGGTCTGGAGATTTTTTATAATATACAATAAATTGACCTTATCAAAATTACTCTGTTTACATTGCTTGGATATTGATTTTTTTCCTTACGTTTTGACTGTTGATTTGAAGTCTTTTGATTCTCCATTGGCAACAGCACATGTACGGTTACAACCGCCATGTGATGACCAGAGTGTGATTGTAAAGTTGTCGGGAAGTTGTTCAGAAGAAAAATCATTTTGTATTTAGAGGCTTCAGTTCGGGATTTTTCAAGATAAACAAATCATTATACATTTCCCACGTCTTTGAAACGGGGATTACGGTAATGTGATGAATGTGATGAAAATTTTGTGAACGTCTTTGCAATGTGTTCCCACGATGAGTGTGAACTGATTCTTTGTTAGTAAAAATCGTCAGAAATGGTCCAGTGACCGTGATAAAATAAACACAGATGCAAAACCATTGCGAGGAAGATAGTAAGAAATTCACATTGTAATATTTGCTGTCGTATTTCTCAGCAGGAATAACCCATTTTTACACGTTGTGTGTAAGAACAGCAAGCAGGTGTTCGGCAGCCAATTGCTTCTATCATAATAATCTTGATCGCAGCTATTTGGCGAGAAGACAGCGGGTACTTATAATCTCGCAAAATTATTGATATCATGTCTTTGTGTCAAAAAATTTTCGATCGGAGGCAGCTCAAATCAACAGCCGTGATATATTCGGAATCGTGTTCTCACTGGACACCGAACTATCTGCTATCAACAGTACGTTATATACCATCGGCGGTAACACATTGGTCGTAATCTTGTCTAATTCTGCCCTGCCTTTGTACCGTCCAGAAATTTCAAAGCTAGATTTTTCACCCTGACATATAATACAGCGACCTTGCACACTAATGATCATTCCACTGTTTCTATTGGGGTTTGTTGGTTTTTTAATTTGCTCCGTGGCCGAGGTAAGATTTTTTCAATACGATACACAGTTTGAAATTTTTTCAAGGTAAATTTAGTATATTCCCAGTTTGTGGGGTAAAGTTTTCTGGAGTGAAGGTTTGAGTTGACGCTGATAGAGTAGACGTCGAAGCCCGGCACAGTTGACTGGGACCCGGTCGGTTTGGGGTCGTTTAGTCCAGAAACCTGCAGCAGAGTTCTGTATGATCACCGTTCGGCATTTGGGTGATTTTTTGGTCAAAGTAATGCAGTAACAATGTATGCCAGATTCTTTGTGTTGTTTTTGTCACAACCGTCATACGCGTATACGGACGGTTTTCGATTAAAAACGGTATGTAGTAATATCCAGTGCTCGTAAATGCATGCAAAATTTATTCTGTGACTGTTTACGCAGCAGTCGTAAATACGACTAGGATTTACCACCACGTAACAACTGTAAACACCGCATCAACAGTCCATACGAAAATTTTGTGCTGAATCGAGAGAGATAACAATTGCGGTAGAAAAGGTCAGTCCATCATCCGTCAAAGTTGTTGATAGGAAAAATCTTCACTGAGCGCCAACTACATGAGTGGCTGTTATAGTTGTACACGTAGTTCTGTGGGCTTTCCACTGTCCCTTGTTATGAGCTATGTTCAAAGTGCGTCAAGCTACGAATATTTTCATGTACTGAGTTACAGACATCGGTGAAGTACCGGGTACATTGATTTTGTTCAAAACCACTGCCTGTTTGTTCCTCGTATTGTTTTTTGTGTCCCTAACGTCGACTGGCTCTATGTGCGTACAAACATAGCAGTCGGGATTAAGATTTCCTGGATAAATAGATTTATTCCGCCTCTGACGCAAAGATACACACTGTTTTACATGTGCCACTCCTAGGCCTGGATCGATTTCCATACCTTTAAACACAGTGTGAGGTTCCACAATGTGTACACAGTGCTGTGTACATGCAGTGATAAAGCTTGCTTCCATAAGCAAAAGGCATAAATTTGTAAAGCCGTCCATCCATAAGTCGGCCATTCATTAAAGATATATGAAAAAGTAATCTAAAGACTAAAATTTAATATAAAAGTTAATAAAGAATGGAGGCGTGTACAGTTCCTGAGGTAATTTATTTATTTTTATCTATTTTGTCAACAGCGTTTAGTGACATTGGTGTGCATGTTGTACTCTTACAGACTATCCAGTAGTTACATATTTTGATCTAAAATGGCAAAAAGCAATAAAGAATTTTGCCGGGAATGACAGCCGGCATTGGAATTGAAATATGTAAAAGCCAGATCTCAGGAGCAGCAATTTCTGTAGTCCTCATGAAAGGAAGTCTTTGCTACATAAATTATGTGTCAATTTGCATGTATAATTTTTTTAATCAAAATTCAAATGTGAAAAGAGCTCAAATTTCTGTACAGTACAGTCAAGGTAGACCTGACAAGATATAGAGACAGACAGACAGACAGATGACAGGCAGACATACAGACAGACAGATGACAGAGAGACAGAGAGCAAAGAAAGGAGATTCTGAGAACAAAGTGGCAAAATCTGCTCATTCTACACACACTTGAAAGCCAAAGCATTCAATTGAAACAGGAATATGAAATGACCTTTAAAAGCTGCAAAAATGCAGAAAAGCTCCAAAGGCATTGCACGAACTGATTGGCAGCGCCTAAGAGAGTAAGTGCTATGAGAGTCTTATTTCTAGGCTGCAAATTACATCAAATAGATGCCGCCCCTACAGGACTCCAGAGTGGAAGAGTTTCAACACTGTGCTTAGACTGAGCGAAGAAAGTTCATTGTCTGAAAACTCAGCTTGATCAAAAGAATTCATGTTTCAAGGAAATTTATTACGCCAAAGCATGTTTGATAACCTGCATATATATGTTTTGGCAAAGCTGTCAGTAAATTCAGTCATCAGCAATGGTTATGATATTATGCAGCAGTCATGAAGTGTTTGCTAAAACAACCATTGCCATTTGGTCACCTGTATTCATGTACTCAGGAATTACACACAGGATAGTACGAATATGAAACAGCGAGAGAAAAAATGAAAAACATAGTAATGTCTTTGTAATGTCATCAAGTGGAATAATGATTTACAATATACTGTAACTTGACTAATTATCTCTCAGAAGTACATTACTCAACACTGTGTTACCCTTTACAAAATCCGGTAGGTATTTCTGATAATGTGCTGTCTGTATTTCACATTTATGTTCTCGGTAATCCTTGGAGCAAAAAGACAACGTGGGTGTTAAGGTTCTGTCCATGCTATCATTACTTGTGATTTGAAATCAAGAAAAGTTAGTCAAATGGAAAAGTTCCACAAAGCAGCCTGTCGTACCCACTGTTTCCATAGCAACCAATACAGATGGCACACATAGATTCCCGCTGATAATTTTTCAGTGAAATGCACATGCATCAGGCAAATATACTCAAATTTTTCAGATTCTTTACAAACTCCTTTAAATAATTTCTGTTGTCAACCAGATCATTTGTGCACCATTATTCCATAGTGGTATACAGGTGATATGTTCTGTGCCTTTGTAGTTAAACAGGGATTTATTCACAGTGTTTTTCCGAAAGGATGAAATTGGTTTATGTTACAAACTATGTACTAATGTGTATTCAAGTTTTTTAATAGTATTGGAAGAGATAAAAATTGAAAACCTTAATGACCATATCTTGAAAAAACTTTCAAATATTAAACTCTCTTTGTTCTACTTTTCACTGTCCATTCTCTCGCAGAAGACCAGTAGACCTTATATTTTGTTAGGTGTACCTGAAGAACACACGGCCTAATGTTTATCATGAAATAATGGAGTGTTTTAAGGGGCCTTTCATGACAGCTTTTTGAAACAAGTGGCCCCCTAGGACCATGTTGAATTGTAAAACAGTGTAGTGTGGGCAGAGACTTGTCTTACCCAGTTAGATCACCATGATGTCTTGAGGAAATGTTTATTTCATGATATTTTCAATGCATTTGCAAAATTTTATCCGGTAACAGTGACACCTGTGCCGATAAATAAAGACATATGTCAAGTAGAGTTATATTATCAGATGAGACATCGTAGCTCAGTAGGTGGAAAGTTCCCAGTCCTTAAACTGATCAATAAGAAATTGTCAGAGACAACTTACAGACTGTATATAAAATGTATGAGTTCTCTTGATATTTCAGTAGAATTTGATAAAAAACAGAGGGTGTCCCTTAAGATTATTTTGTCGACCGTGGTTGATGTTGTACAGCAAATGATGCTGATAAGTTCAGCCATGGGAACACAACCTTGTTAGCCAGAGCATGGGTCGTCTTAAATATATTCTGTTGAAACCGTGAGTTGCACACTCAAACAGTTGTAGGCATGCGTTGACTTTAATTGTTCTGACAACGTGAAGGTGATCTTTGTCAGCGTGATCAAAAAGAAAAAGTATCCCAAACTAATTATTGGCTGAGGTAATTAAAAGTTTTCCTACACTAGAGGAGCAACCAAGTGTCAACAGGGTGCAGTATGTGAGAAAGAGAAGGAAATGAAGTTCCCTGATATTGGGCGCTGCGTTCTCCTGAACGGATCAGGAGTTACCCTTAGTAACGCCAATTCTTGATTTTTGGAACGTAAAGAGTCGTCTGTGTAAAAGTATAGAGTCCTTTGGTGGCTTTCTGTTAAACAGAAAATACCAGAGTGTGTCACATTCTCTTTGACTCTGTGAAATGATTGCATGGTTGTCAAAAGAATGCATATGAAATCCACAGGACTTGCGAATCCCTACAGCCAAGCTTTGCCTTCACTTTGACAATAAGAAGAAAACCCTCCAGAATTAAAAAGAAAGAGGCAACAGCAAATAGAGGAACCTGGATGTCATAGCTGCGATTTTGTCCCCTGATATTTTCTGTGTTTAGTCATGGAGATATTGGACTGATATTTATGAGGACTGTGCTCACAAGTGAAATAAGCTCTCCTTTGTTGATAGCGATACATGTACCCTAGCTACATGTATCAAGGTTAGTAATAAGGTTATAATCATACGGATGGAGAACAGCAGGGCTTCCACTTGTTGTGAAGGTTGCCAGAGAACGGTTTAATGTGACAAACTGGAGCTATGAAGTTTCCCAGAAAACAGTTGAATGTGCATAAATACACACTGAACTGAGCAGCTGAGAAAATGGACCAAACAGAGAGAGTGGAAAGGTTTGACATGATGAAGGATTCACCTGGCGATATTGGATACCCAGTAGGGTAACAAAAAATTAGATTAGCTGGGCGGCTGTTATTTGCACTTCAGTGAAAATCTTGTTAAGAGTAAAGTTCATCATCGAACACAATTTTCCTTCCGATGAAAGCTGTCCTCTTGAGCATCAACCCTGCTTTGACCTGTGACCCCTACTACACTGGATTTGTGACCATGTTGAACAGTGATAGTCATGCCGAGAAAGAGAAAAATCTTTGTTTCTAGTTTTACACGTCATGTTACAAAGCATGCTGATTTGGGGGAATTTTCTTATCAACAATTTACGAGTCAGTTCTTTTACTGTAACTGAACAAAATTTGGCATTTTTCGTTAACCAGTGTTTCCATATGGATTTGTCAAATCATGAAATACAAAGAGTGTTGCTGTAATGGGTTAACTATCTCCACAGCACTTCCCAAAATTTGTGAATTGAAATGTCATGATTTTATTAGATCATAAATCTTTTTCAGAAAGTAGTGATGGCTATTGAAATATTATCCTCACAAAAAGTGACGTCTGCATGGTTTCATTGAACGTTGTGACGTGAAACATATTTTTTGGTCAGCATGGCCTTGTGCCTCACAAACACTATTACCAGTAGATGGCATCTAGAATTGAATTATATTGCCTCTTCCCTCCATAGAACTAAATCACTGGCAGGAAACATCCCGATTTTGATTAACAGAAAATTTCAATTTTCATGGTATCCCTTTTGGGAAATGCGCTTGAAAGGTTGCAGCCAGATTGAGAAATGGATAAAAGAAAGATTACGCGAAAATGAGAAGCACTTTCCATATCTTTGGAGAAATTACTGAACATGGATTTTTTAACTCAATTTCGAATGTACGGTGAAATTGTTGCCCTTGATTGTATGATCTAATACAGGCTGAATGTGAACTCTGAATCAGAAGGTGATAATTTATCAGATCCTAAATGACAGTCAAGTTGCATGGACCTTATTAATACAGCTAACAAAATTTCACCATAGTTTATGATGCAGTAATATTGTTCTGTTACCAAGCAACAGATTTCCATTGCAGCCCCGTCCCTATGGAAACATGCAAGACTGCCGCTGCTGGTTGTCAAGGGAAAATATCACAGACCTGTTAAAAATCCCAAGAGCCGTACTAATTACAGCAGTGAAACCATCGCTGTGTTCCATGGAATTCACTCTAGTACCAGAGAAGCCCTGTTGAACCTTGGAGTAAATTTTCTACTTCAAAGACAGATCATCATATTAATAATGATTCACACATAAAAATAGTTCATTTTGTGTTTTTGTTTTTATCTGATACTTCTTAATGACTACAAAAATAGATACAAGGATGCTGCAACTAATTGTGATAGATTTCATTCCCACAAGCTGTATTTTCAAGATGGCCATGAAAAGCTGTGGATCTCTTCATCCCTTGACCCTTAACAAAAGTAGTGATGAGTATAGATCACTTAGTGAACTGACCCTGAAAGAAAACTAGGGGTGGAAAGAAATTAATCGTGTCTCATCTTCAACTCAGCTTGCAGTCTCCCATTATCTATTTAAACCCTTCCACTCAACTGTGCCTGATTGTGGCCACTTTGCATTTTTGCGAGGAATTTCTTCCATCAAGGAGACAGTACGGGAATCACCAGTTAGCAGGTTTCCTGGGGTCAGAATTCAGGACCCGCTGTGATTGAATTGGATAGTAAGAATTACAGTGTTGCTGATGCCTAGATCATCCTTACATCTGACGGTGATGGTATTGCCTGTGCAGAATTTGCGAGTTCCAACAGTCTGAACACAAGCTGTGGTTTAAATTTGCTCAGTAATATCCCCATTCCTGTTAAAGCTCCACTACCTATAACTTTAATATATTTTCTTGAATTTTGCTCTTGTTTGTAAAATGCAGTTGCTTCTCCCACTCCAAAAATCATGTCAAAACATGGTGCTCAACTCTTCAACACAGTATGTCTGTAAGTAATGTCCAATTTTATGGTGGACAACTCAGTTTTACTCTAGAAATGATTATTTGTCAACAATAACATTGCATATTGTGTGCAATGCATTACATCAGCAATACTGATGCATTTCAATAAACTTTTATGAGAATAATACGAAAATGTACTTTTTTTATAGAGCATTATCAAAAGTTACAGCTAGAATCCATTAATAACCATAAAACAGGTAGGAAACAATAACGCTTCCGAAGGGCTAGATTTTCTACTGATAAAATCCAGTACAATATTTAATCTCCCCGTCTGACTTCACATAATTGTTTTCATGATGCCATAAAAGTTTATTATGCTATTCCAAGAATTAGAAACTTTTTTCTGATAAGGTGAAACATTTGTCAGTGTCTGATGCATTTTATCACTAAAGAGTGCCTTTTATAACAAAATGGTTTGTGTAAATGCTTGAACATACTATTCATAGATGATAAAATGGACGTCTTCATCTTCTGTACCTCCTATAGTTAATTTCTCTAATTTTTTACAAAGTATACAAATCATTAAATGCCTATCATTATAATTGGTTCTTTGATGATATACAAACTAATATATATAATATCTTCTTAAAGACTCATTCCTAATGGCATAAATATTCCCTCCTTAATGTATAAAGATAAATATTTGCCCAAAAGTTACCTCCTACGCATACACCTTATTTCTATTGTCAAATGTTTTTAAACTGTAGACACACAGCTAGGAAAAACATTATTGTCCTATAGATATTTTCTATTTGATGAGCTTGACGTCATAAACCCCATCAGACTGATAACAATGTTTTCGTTTTCCATGTAGTTTGGATTGACTAAATTAAAATGGTACAGAAACAAGCAAGAAAATGAATAATCATTAAAACTAGTCAACCTGGAACTCACAAACTGCCCTATTTTCAGTTGGATAATAAAAAAAACTTTTCTGCTTTTTCATACTTTTACTTATATTTACTTATATGTACTTATAAAGACATTTCTGTGTTATAGACACTTCTGTTGGAAAACCTGGTGGCACGTAATATACCAATACATCCTGTAATGTCTTGGTTATTTCCTGCAACTTATTCCATACCTCAGTCTAGAAATTGTAATTTCCATGCAGAGTCCATATAACTGGAATTGCTTGGCTCACAGCAGTTGTAAATTTAAATTAAGAAGATTGCAACTGATGTTAAATTTGCTCAGTACAGAAAAATGAAACCTACTTTATTGCCGTACAGTGCAAATGTAATTCTTGTATCAAATACATATATCTGATCTATCTCATTTGCACTGCATTAACTTGTATAAAATGCTTGTAAAGTACATATATATTTTGATATTAAAGTTTGCAAAGTCCATAGAAGTGTTCCCAGGGTCTGATTTTGTTGCAAGTGATATTTATATCATGAACTCATCACTGCTGTCTCGGTGTTTCAATAATCGGTAATACATGTACTTCTATGAACATTGTGATTTATGGGTTTTAGATAGAAATTTTGAAGTGTCTATATCAGAATTGTTGATCTACATGTACCAGAGTAGAATCATGGAGTCAAACAAGCCAGTAGTATTCTGAAAGCCAGATCTTTTATTGAACGCACTTCATTTGATCTAGGCTTAGAAAACTTGTTGACTTTTGCAGGGGACAGATTCTCCTATTAGCCTGGAACTAACAATCTTAGGCAGTCTACGTCAGAGCCAGCATATCACACTGAAAACCTCTTAATACTGTCATACTGTCAAGTTTTACTGTGATTCTTCCGTTTACCATGGCAGAGTTGGGCTGCTGTATAGGGAGATTAGGGTAAAAGCATGCGATGAGAAAAAATATAAAAAAGAATGGTGATGAAAATGCCAGTAGGTTTGTGAACAAAAAATTTCATATTTCATGGCTAAGTATGAGTAAAATTTGATAAAAACATTGTTGACCACCACCATCGAATCATTTGCTCTTCCAGCAGGGAATGGTCAACAAACGGTCATCTGTAAATGTGTTTTGCATGCCCACGGGTTTCCTCTTCCGAAAAGTTTGCTCAGTTACAAATTTCTTGAAACAAACTTTATAATACAAACTACGAATATGAGTTAGATTAACAGGACAGGTTGTTGGAAGTTGTGTTTTCAGAAAAAATGTAATTCAAAATAGTGCAAAACAAGAACTGCAGGTGCATCTTCAAAATTTCAATAATGTTTGAAAGTAATCTGGAAAGCTGGTGCAGGGATGACATACTGTATCCTCAATCCACTTGTCTATAGACCTCCATTAGCCTACAATCGGGACTGGAAACTCACTTTTTGAAATAAGCCGATTGAAAATTCCCAGACAGACGGATTTGTAATCAGTGCAACTCAGAGCGGAAGAGGTCATAAAATACACATCCCTTGTTCCAGAAGATTTGATAGATATGGTCTAGCCTATGAATAATAATAGGAGCAATCATGACACTGGCGTTGCAGATTTGTAGTCGGGCCACGTTTTCAGCAGGGTTTATCCATTCAACAGAGCAGATGATAGCTTTTGTGTATGCACAGGTTATTTTTAGGAACACTTTGGCGTAAATGACAGCTTGATGAAAAGATACATTTTGTCACCGACTGAAAAGGTATAATTCCTTCACAATTAAGCAATAAGCCGAGATATTAAAATTCAGCCAGGGTGGAGGAAAGATGTCACATATATTTGCTATTTAAAATTCATGTTTCTGTAATTCTCAAAGCATTTAACACAAATTGAAATTTACGTCAGAAGAAACTAGATGCGTCAAGAGAATCCTATAAAATTGTATGTTATGGCACTTGGTTCCAAACTGTGTCTTGTATCTACATTCTTATAGATTATCAGTTGCACATTTACCACATATCTCTCTCTCTCTCTCTCTCTCCTCTCTCTCTCTCTCTCTCACTTTTACAGGGATCAAGAAATGTTGATGAACTGGCGGGATGATACACGGGAACTGCAGCGGAAACACTACATAAGGGCCCTGCAGATGAACAAAGATGGTAAGTTTTTTGAAGAAAAATAAACAATTTTTGGAAAGAAAGAACGACCAAAAGTATATTTTTATCACTTATCCTTTTTTCTCATTTACAATATGTGGCACGGTATTTGCTGTGTAATATGTTGAAGAAAGGTACCACGGTATTGTGTGTGAAATATTGATTTTATAAATGTTAAGTTACCATGTGAAAACTTAGGATGGCTTCGCATGTACCCCTCATTGGTAGCAAAGAGTTTAATTTTCAAATTTTCATCGGGCAAATGACATTGGAAAGATAAAATCTGCTTAAACGATCGATCATTTCTCAACCCACTCAATCTGCATTAGATTTTCAAATATACAACAAACCCAGGCCATTGCATTAAAACATCCTATCAATTCCCATTATCAAATTTGTATTACCTGTTATATATGAGTGTGTAAAAACGTCATAGCTTAGCAACTCATCAGTGGAGTTAGGCTCTCACGCCCACTCTCTGTTCTAAATTTGACCACAATTTCAACTCAAGCAGTCTGGACAACCAGTGGTATCAGTATGTATTTTTAACCTCTCACTCCCATTTTGCCGGAATGTATCATCCCTGCCTCAACACCTGATCACATCATCTCAAGACGGTAGGGTTTGACCGAGGGAGAGTTTTTGACGAGTAAACCGTGAACTGTAATTTTACCTGGTACATGTAGTTAGATTACTTAGATCTGAATGTACAGACATGACGTGAATAATCATATTGATAGTAGTATTTTTTGAACAAGCAAGAAAATGTAAATCAGCTGATATGTGTACAGACAGTAATCGTGTATTCTCTCCTTTAAGGTAAATTTACAGTAAATGTGCATTATTCTGCACGGATGCACATCAACACCAGTATCTCAGGTGCAAAAATACCAAGATTTATATTTCAGTGAAAGCGGTATTATGTTTGTGGTCAAAAGTATTTCTCACACGCTTGGTGTGAAATACACTCATGCCTTAGCTGTTAAACACAATAACATACTAACACCAGTGTAAAAAATATCAGAATAATCAAAGCTGTTACTACAGGAAATCCAAATGGAATCGTGTGAAATCCACCACAAAATACTGCTACTGTGTATCCTGAGAACTGTGCAATTTTCTCACGAAATATTCAAGTCTCGAGTTACAAATTGTCAAAACGAATAGATTCCATGACGCAGAGCTAAGATGAACTTTGACACGGTATTTGCAAAGACTTGAAAGAAAGCCTTTCAGCAAAGTTCTGACATTCCATCACCAACACTGTTTGAAATGCTACTTAATTTTCAACAGCTTTCAACATGTTTCATCATTTCTGATAATGATATTGTAAATTTGTGTGGTATTTCTGCTGGAACATTTTCAGGAGAACGTCAACAACAGAATGCTAAAAGATGTGGCATTTTAGGATGACGTGTAATAGTAATTTCCATTTCTTCAATATTTCATAATTCTCTGTCGGCTGATGATAGATATGATGTGATATGCCATTGTGACAGCTTTTTTTAACATTTATAGAAATCACACAATATGTAACAGACAGTCTCTTTTTAGCTCCGCTGTCAGCGACGCGGAGCTTATCAAATAGGTTGATTTTCCGTCGTCGTCCGTCGTCCGTCGTCGTCGTCGTCGTCCGTCAACAATTGCCTTCTCCTCTGAAACTGCAAGTCCAATTGCTTTGAAATTTTATATGCAGTTCACTTGTGGTGACTACACTTAAGTTTGTTCAAGTCGTGGTGAAATTTGCATATTTGTATTTTGGGGCAATTTTGGTGTTTTTGGTAAAAAAATCTTCTTCTCTGAAACCGCTTGTCCGATTGCTTTGAAATTTGATATGCAGTTTACTTAGGGTGACTTCAGTCAGATTTGTTCAAATCGTGGTGAAATTTGCATATTTGTATTTTTAAGGCAATTTTTGTCATTTTGGTAAAAAATCTTTAAAAATCTTCTTCTTCAAAATTACCAGTCAGATAGCTTTGATATTTGGTACATATGTCCCTAGGGATGATCTATTTCAGATTTGTTCAAATTGTGCAGAAAAATGCAAATTTGCATTTTTAAGGCAATTTTTGCCATTTTTGGTCAAAAAATGTATTTCTCAAAAAGTACTGGTCTAATAGTTTTGAAATTTGGTATACAGGTTTCTATAGATGAACTGAGTAATATATATTGAATTTCTGATGAAATCTGCAATTTTGTATTTTTGGGGCAATTTTTGCCATTTTTGGTCAAAAAATGTGTATTTCCAAAACTATTTATCTGATAGCTTTGAAATTTGGTATACAGGTTCCTACAGATAAACTACATGATATTTATTGAAATTGTGATGAAATCTACAATTTTGTATTTTTGGGGCAATTTTTGCCATTTTTGGTCAAAAAATGTTTTCTCAAAATTAGTGGTCTGATAGCTTTGAAATTTGGTATACAGGTTTCTACAGATGAGTTCAGTAATATATAATGAATTTCTGATGAAATCTGTAATTTTGAATTTTTGGGGCAATTTTTCCCATTTTTGGTCAAAAAATGTGTTTCTCAAAAAAAGTACTGGTCTAACAGCTTTGAAATTTGGTATACAGGTTTCTATAGATGAAGTTATGAACTAAATTTGATCTCTTGAAATTATGATGAAATCTGCAATTTCATTTTTTGGGCAATTGTTGCCATCTTTGGTCAGAAAATGTTATTCTCAAAAAACTACTCATCAGATAGCTTTGGTTGACATGTTCTTAGGGATGATCCGATGTGATATATTCAAAGTATGATGAAATCTTCAATTGTGTATTTTTGCAGCTATTTTAGCCACTTTTTTCTGGCCTCTGCATTGAGCTATCAAAGATTTCCACCTTCCTAATCAACATGTGTAAAAAATAGTTATTCTCTACATAAACACAGCGGAGCTATATCGGCCGCTAGGTCGCTTGTCTTTCTTGCGGTGAATGAAATTATTATTTAATAAGTTTGTCTGCATCAATAATTAATTTCCTTCTGTACCAGGGGCTTTAACAGTGTTTCTTGTAAGTCATACTTTGAAGATCATAGAAAATATGTGACGAGGTTGGAGTGCATCCATGAATTCAGATCTTTAAATTACATTTTTTAGGTATAAAACAAAGATATTGCATGTACGGTACCCTGCCAAAAAAATCTAAAACTAAGATCAAATTACTATTTGTCCACCCATACACTACTTTTACACCACATTTGCAACTCTTTGTTGTTTTCTCATTGTATTTTGTTTTTTACACATTTAATATTAATATGCTAATAAGATACTTGTCACCTGGTTCAGCCAGCCAATTAGATGAAATAACAATATGCATCATCAACATCTTTCATGTAACACATCCACAATCCATCATATTCATCTAATCATGCCACATTTTTCCATCTTCATCTTCCATACGTTTCCTTTAATTCCGGAATGGTTTATCTTCTTTTGGTTTTTTCGATCCATAGTCCGTAAACGTAAGTAAAAATGGCGGATGCTCCATTTGAGATGATTTTTACCCTCCCTTCCCCCCTGCCCATTCCCCACCCCTCCCCCTCCCTTCTCCCTCCTGTGCATGTGTTGTGAAGTTCAAATGTTATGTTTTTTGTGTGTTCAAGTAGTCCTCTGTGTGCAGTTGTTTGCTGTTTGTCTTGTAAATGCGTCTTGCTTCGTTTATTTCCAGTGTTAATTTGGAATGCCGCAAACTTTTCTGTCTGTCTACTGGGACGTTACTCTACCGTTATGTAAATTTGTCATACACATAAATGTTTTATAAGTCTTTTGCAAGATTCTAATGCTATGTCCCTTCTGCTTCTGAATACCCATTCCTTTCTACATCATTGTATCGTCCCAGTTAGCTTTCTGTATCACCTGTCAACTTCACCTGTCACACCATCACTTATGACTTGACTTAGAAGTCCTCTTTTAATATTCAAATGGTAATGGTAATTTCAGTTGCGTTTAATTGTCCTATACACTGCTGCAGTTTTCTTGTAAATGTTTTTATTGTTGATGTGTATCCCTGCCCCTAGGCCCCTCCACTCCCCTCCCCTGCACGATACCCTTGCCTGCTTATATTGACATATATGTCCATGGCTTTGTTGGCTTGCTTAAACACCAAATATATTCACAAGGTTACTGCTCATGTTGAACAGAATAAAAGCTAGAAACCCGGCGGTATGTCTGGCTTGGCATGCCTAGAGTATTGCCCTTGTTTAGAACATCATTAGAATGCATGGCTGACATTTTCTGTCTGCAAAGCCTGTGAAATCCAACAATGCAGGAGATACTATCGTCTCAACAGTTGATCCTGGAGCATGATCCGACAGGACGGGAATCTGATTAATAGCTTACAGCCTGGGTGCTTTCAGCTTGAAGTACTTGTATCGCAACACAATCATGTAGACGTCATGTGTTTATACCCCTGTTTCAGCTTCGTTGAATTCTTAATAGAGATCAGAAAGTCGTCATCAATGATGTATGTATATTCCATTCTGAAAATGATTTCCTTTGGTTTTCATAAGTGGTAGTACAAGTGTTTCAGTATACATTATTAAAATGTACAGAAGTAATCTTTCCTCATTAGTTTAGGTAAATTTAAATGTATATACACATTTCTGTGAAAATGAATATTAATGATTTTCTCGTTTTCCTCCATTCATGTTGAGTATATCCCATGTTACAGTTTGTTTTCCCAACTGTCGCCATATTCCTTTCAAATTTTATATTTACTTCTTAGCTACTGAAAAAATCCATTCTTTTGAAATGCAAGAAATCAAACTCAAATTTCACGTATCTCAACAGCGTTTCCGTGCAAATCCAAAAGAACGTTTAACAGTTTGTATCAAAATTCAAAAGTTACTCATGAAAGCTAGCTGACTGGTCTCAAAAGTGTCGTACAGGAGTCAAGTCTGTATGTAAATGAATCACTACAAACATGAGCAGTACTCTTGTGGTTATACACTGGGCAAACTGGGCATGGTTGCTGTTTGTGTGAAGCTTGCTACAAGCGTGGTGGTGGGATTACCTTATTCTTATTTATTTTCATCTTTTCTGTTTTGTGCAATGTTTTTTAGCATGGTTTAGTTCAACTCCACAAGGTAAATCTTCACAATATAACAATTGTATAAAGGCAAATAGACAGAACTGTAAATATGCAAACCATAAATACATTGTGCATAAACACTCGCTCATTTATATATACATGCTACATCCAAGCACACACCCCTTATAACACAGGTGTACTTGCATACAAAAGTACACACACACCATATACAGACACACACATACCTTATAAAATTCAAGCAGATATATTCGTAGTCTCATACGCATATAATGAAACTGTGTATACACAAATCTGCTTCTGTTTTGTGACAAAAAAATCAATCATTGTCTCGTTCATGATTACTGGTAATATTATGTACGATATGTCAATCCAACAATTTTGTATAGAGTGACTGTACAAAAAGGATGTATATTGTATCGGTGCATGTGTCAGTCACACAAATGTGGTGTTCTGATTGGATGGGTGCTGATGCTAACCATGGTAAAAAAACTGTTTCACCAGTGGTAAAATGGGCCCCTCAACTAACATAGATGCTTAAACCCTTTGAGTGCTGTATTTTTTCCCAACAAAATTTTAGTGCAATATTTTACCAATATTTATGAATTTTTTGTAATTATTTTGATTCTTTTAGACCAAAAGGATATCACGTTTTATTGGCTAAAGTTTTTTTTTTCAAAATTTTGTATAAACTCTGAAAAAAAATCAACTTCAGTGCATTTTATAAAAGGCGACAAAAATTGACTTTGGCGCTCAAAGGGTTAATGCAGAAACAGAAAGCATTTAGATAGCAGGAAAACAGAAGAACATAAGAAGAACTAGTTAAATGATTAAATGCATGACAACTGAGAATAGGGTATATGTTTAGAATAGCACTCACCTTGTGGCTTGTGCTATATGTAACACATCGTACCTGAATTTTGTGTAAACCTGCCTGCGATGGGGATATTGCTTTTTAAACTAGTAGTTTGTTACAAGGTTTGTAGCATTGCCAGTGATCTAGTTCAGATTTTAAATGTATTAAGAACATACATCGAGACTTAATTTTGCAAATTTATAGTATCACTCAAAATTCAGATACACTGTGTATACCAATAAAAATGATCATATACAAATTACACACAGTCACATGGACAAGCATACACCCATAAAAAGCAAAGTACACTGCATAAATCTACCAAACGTCCATAAGTAGAAACATGACACAAGCCGAATATGGCATGCAAGTCACAAAATACTAAACTACAAATCACCAATGCAATCACTCTGTATAATATTGTTAACAGTCCCACACGGCTCTTTTGATGTTGGGATTTTATGACATAACAATATTAATTTTCACATACCACACAATTGTGCACACAGCAAGTTGATGCAATCAAATCTTATAGTTGTTGTAACGGTTGTGTGATGTTCTTACTCAGTGTTGTATAATAATAGTTGCATTTTCTTACGTAAGTATTTCCTTTCATTGCAGTCCAGCTTATTCCCAGGTGTCTCTATCTACTATGCTATTATTTTTTTTTTCATCCCTGGGACTTGAAGCTACAGTGCCTTTGGCGAACACTCTCGTACTTCAAAGATAATTTAAGAATAGGTGTTAACACACACTTTGAAATTCCGAGAAAGTCTAAAAATTTCAGTGACTTTGAGTTTATAAAGACAGATTCTGTCACCATTAAATAGCACTGTATGCAATCTGTACATATTTTGAAATATGCCAATGCAAAGCATCCTTCTGTGAAATAAAAACTGTTACATTCCCAAAAGTTTCTTGATTTCACAAATTTCCTAGAGTTTTGTATTCTTGATTCATTGACTTCATCTAAAATTAGGTTTTTTTACAGCATATGGCAAGACAAAAAATTAGTGCAAATAACCGTCATAATATCATGAACACTTCATAAATTGAAGAATTTGTTGTATTTAATGAACACTTTCTAGACTGAAGAATGTTATTGTACTCATAAAAAAATCAGTGATTCACTGACTTAGAATTTATTATGAAGTAGATTCTTTGAGCTCGAGAAATATCCAAGAATTGTTGCCATCATAAGGATTCACTAAACCAATTGGACTGAGTTTCCTTAATAGCCTATGATTGGCTGTCACCTGGTGCTGCCTTTGTGTGCAGTCATTATGGCAGCCAATCACAAGCAAGCTCTCTTACTTCACCAAATTGTGATGAACGTGTCAGGTACCAGTAAAGTATGCTGTAAAATTCATAACATTCTGTAAGGCACTGTAGCTTCACATCCAATACGAAGCTAATTTGAGACAGCAAAGAGGATTTCCTCGTGATTTCTTCTGGACTTTGTAGTAGCTATAATGTGTGGGTAGTTTTTCAGTGCTGATGTTACAAATTTCAACAATCTCATCTTCTTTTAAGGCAGTTTTCTACAAATATATGATATTGATACTATATAGAATTACACTACATTTGAGTAGCTCTTGTACAAGTAATCAGGCCAATAAAAATATAAATGAGTTTCCAACAACATGCCTTCAGAAAATAGGATAGGTTGGCGTTTTTCTATTTTAATTTTTGATCAGATGCAACCAATCAAAAAAACGCAAAATTTCATAAAATGGTGCGTGATTTTTTTAAAAATGTAAAATTGTAGGTGTTAATGGTCAGAGAATTTCAAACAGGATATGTTAAGTTACGGGAAACTCACATATTTTTTTATTTTGCCTTTTTGATTGTGTCTTACCTTTACCATTGTAAACATCTTGAGCAAAATCTCATGTCTGGGTCTGTGTTACAACTGTCAGACTAAAGAATGCCAATAGTGATTATGCCTAGTTTCCTCTGCCAATTGAAAGATTCAGTAGTCTTAGAGCCTTCTTTTGTAGATTGAAATTAAATAGTTAGCCAAGTAGGCTTGTGTGATCCTTAAATAGGTAAAGTTTTAATCAGTTAACAATATTTAATACCTGTAATTCCTACTTTAGCCTGTGATAGAAGGAACTAAGATATTTTCAATTGATTAAGTATTCTGTACCATTTCAGACTTCTATGATCCTGTGTCCCGTGCGCCCTATGACACTGATCCAGCCTATATGAAGATAATGACCAAGGAGGATCGGATTAAGGTAAGGAGGTTGTGAGCGTGAATGAATGCAAATTAGGGAAAGATATGGGTGTAGAGATGTAGTCTGGTGAAAATATAACAGTACCCTGCATGGAGGAGAGATTATAGAGTTAAGGTAGTATGTGCCTCGAAAGTGAAAGACTTAACTTTTGCTCAACATTTCCTCAAATAAACTTTCAACCATCATCTTACCAAATCAAGAATAAAAATCAGGGGTCACATATGAAGTTTGGTGCTAGAGAAACAAATGACCTTACAAATTTTACCGATATTTAAAATTCAAATTCCTGTGTTCAATCCAGGGGGGTTTAAAAATTTCGATTTTCAAAAAACTAAGACTGTGAAAATTTTTCTAATTCCAAAAGCTTTAAAATGAGCCCATACAAGTGGTGGTTCAGAACAAGAATTGTAAAAAATTTGAAAGTACAATTATCTGTCCCTTAGGCGCATGGCATATCTACTTTAAGAGGACAAATACATGCACCTTTAACATGAAAATTCAAACCTAACCGTTGATATATTTTTGAAAGTATTGTCTGTCTTTCTGTCTATCTGTCTGTTTATTCATTTTGTAGTCTCCCAATAACTATTTACACCAAAATCAATGAAACTGATCTAATGTCAACTATTTCATGGAAGTCCCAAGGCAGTGTCTTAGTATCAATAGTGAATTGTTTGTTCCAAAGTGACCATGAATAGCCATCACCAGATATTTATGCAATCACTCAGAAATATAGCTAAATTACTTGAATTTTAGAAATGTATCGGTACTCCCAATTGCTGTATATGACATAAACAGTTCTTTTGAAGTCAATTTTGTCATGAAAGTATGTTAACATAGGTTTTGTCTTCACATCTTTTTACTTTGGGAAAATATACATGTATTCTAACCTGTCAAATCAAAGTGTGCAATATCTGTTTTCTGGAGTCACTAATTCAGATTGGGACACAACCATGCTTTGTACGTACGCCTTAGAAATGAACTCTTTTGAATAAGTAGCACTGTGAAAATTTTGAAAAAAAATGTAGATAAAGAAGAAAGTATGGCATTCCATTTTCTAGCATCTGTGGTGAATGTTTTTGCTTCACTGAAATCAATTTGAAGAGCTTTACTTAAGTCATATGTAGACTTTGCCCTTTAGACAGTGTTTCCAACTCTCTTTACACTCAATTTCTTTGCTGGTGTACAGCTTTTGTTGACTTTATCTCAAATCTGAGAACAAAATTAAGTTTTCACTGTCTTGGTCTGCAATAAAAAATTCATAATGTTTTTCTCACATGTTTAACACAAAAAATTGCAGCCATATTGAATTACAACTGTACATGTTAGGTAATTTGCTCTTCTAATCCAAAATATTGCATGGCGAACTCTGATATTTATAATCCATGATTATGACAGAGAATTATTTTGAAGTTGGCACAGTATGGACAAAAATTTAAAGATTTTCTTTTCAATGAACATCGTATATCAATGTAATTGCCATAGCTTAGTCTAATTGCAATAGGAATGTAAAGTTGCATATGTTCAATCCCTACTTTATAAACCAGGGGATAACAATTATGCTGCAATCGAAGCGTCAGTACATCCAAGCAAACAAAATGGTTCATGAAACACATGTATCTCTAATAGTTCAAATATATCATGATAAATTTTTTTGTTGTACCCGAAGAAACGTCCTCTAACTCTGAAATATTTAATAATTATGAAGATAACTGTCACTTTTGTTCAGTTACTGTAGATAAGAAGATTATCAGAATAGTGTGAAAATACCAGGCTGTAAATTATTGATTATATACCTCTTTCTTTTGCCATAATTTCAATAGATTTCTTTTGACTGATTTCTGTCCACTGATGAAGGCATGTGATTGCAAAGCCTACACTCTGTTTCTTGATTGGATGGGCTGATTTACGGCCTCTTTGATGTCGATTTTTGCTCTTTTTCAACCACCTGAGGGAGATTTCTGTTTTCTTCCGTTCGCGTATCTTCATCTGACAACGGTGTCATTATTGAATCATATGTACTAAGCATGTAGCCACTTGATGATGTTGATTTCACTGATGATGTTGATTTCACCGTTCTGAGCAGGAAATTTGGCTGTCTAACACCTGGGACTGCAATATCCCCTCAGTGCTCAGATTATAAACTTGATTTTGGCTTTCTTCGACTAAAATCAGTGTAATGAACTTGCATTGTACATGCAAACAAAAACACATAATTGAATATTGATGAATGTGAGTGAATTTCTAGATCCTACTGATCAGGTTCAAGGTCAGAATGTCAGAGCAAAAGGCAAGGTTCCTCTCTCTTCATTAGAACAGGTAGACTGACCTTGATGTAGGACGACTTTCATTGTCTTGTTATCACACACAAGTGAGTCATAGAGTGACAGTGTCCATACTCTGTAAGGGACTGTGTTATATATCAAACAGAAAGCTAATCCGTTAAGATGTCTCAGTGCTGACAAAATGACAAGCTTAGCGTTGCCCTGGGTCATGCCCTTTCTTCATTCTCACCTACAGCAAGAGGTCAGAAATCGTCATGAGGCTCTGAAGAACATGTTATCACCACGATCCAAACAGAGGTTGGATGAATCCAGGTATGTATTTCTCTCCTTTCCCAATATATGTTAAAAAGTCAGAGTTTTTTTACTCCAATTATTCATAATTCTGCTCAATCTTGGTATTGTCAAAGAAGCTTTTGAATGTCAATCAAATTTAACATATTCTGTAGAGTTACTCTTCTAGATTTGAAGTTTACTGGCAAGCTATTCATAATTTATTTTTGCCAGGATTGACAATAAAACAGTCATTCTTTACACACACACACACACACACACACACACACACACACACACACACATATTATTTATTTCATTATTTATTTCATATGTTAAACTATAAATTATTTTCTTAATCATAAACCCTGACTTTTTTTTATTTGCTTCTCAATAAATGCAAATATGCAAATACATAATTTATAGAACATGACAAACTTTACAACAAGGAAATGAATATTCATGCACAAAGTTACACTTGTAAAATTGAAACAGGAATTCAGTAGACAATTCACTCCAACTTGTGACTTAGTATATTTAGTTGTACCGTAGTTAAAGTGTCGGGTAAGACCAAGCTGTTAGTGGTTAGAGGGTTGATGTTCTACCCTGCATGTGTTGTAGAATTGCCCGAGAGCGAGAATTGGAAGAGAAGATTAAAGTTCACACAAAGATGATGAGAGAGAGACGACAGCAACCAAAGGGAACTCCACAGGAGGAAATGGCAGCTGCAAAGAAAGAGTTGGAAATGGTAAGTCAGAGTTCACTGCAAAGGGTGCTTGCAGAATCCACTTGTTTGCGGTTGGAAAACTAACCCAGGCACCGTGAGGTACATGTGTTTGCTGTGAGTTATAACGTGAGGTGAATCTCAAAATTTGAGTTATTTGATCAGTGTCTTTTGTGAGTTTGTAGCAAGCCCTCAAAGTGGCTTTTAATTGAAATATCGTGTTCACAATTATTGAGACTGAGTGCATTAGAAGGAACTTGTGCCACTTTTTGTGATGTTTCTGCTGTATTTGTCCAGGCATTAAATCAACCTGCAAACATCTAGTACCCACCCTGGGGAAACTTTTCAAAAAACGCTATGTAAGTTTGCTTCAAAGGCTGTCTACACTCTGATTTCATGCTGTACAGAGGTGGATTGTAGAAAATTCACTTATAGCTATGATTGTAATGCTAGTGATGAACTTCAGTTAAAATTAATTAACGACAGTTGTAGTTATTGGCTAGTCTTTCAAATTTGAATTTCAAAAAATGTGCCAAAAAGAATGAGAGATATAATTTTACAAGGGTTTGGTCATTTCTTATTTTTGAATTTTTCACAAGGTCTCTGGTAGCTTTTTATAGGAAAGATTAAATGATTACAAAGATTAAGAAAATATTATTGTAAAAGTTAAGAAAAATATTGTAACAGTAGATTAAAACAAGAATTTGATATTTACAAGAACAATATCACAAATTTGACCCTTACTTTGTTGAGTCTTACTGTCTACTGATATCTGTCTGGCTGTCTATTTGTCTGTTTCTCTATGCACTTGTATAGCGTTGCAGCCAGGACACACCCTTGCGACAACGTCCCCAAAGCAGAACCTGTTGTCCTGCATCTTGCATACTGAGGGTCATCTCGGGCACACTCATCAGTCAACTGTGTTGGATGTAGTCTGCAAGTAATATCTGTTACTGACAATGACTTTTGTTTTGCATGATTATTTTGAGGCTTAGACTTAGTTCGTTCGGAGCTGTGATTGAAAGTAATTAAAACGCTGCACTTGATATCATAATTCGCTCGTAGTATGACTGATCTCTGATTGGTGACAGATACAGTACTGCTACAATTGCCTGACATTCAAGCATAGCGACGAGGTCCCGGTAGCTTGAATCGTGTTATGTGAAACTAATTTGCCACAAAATAATACAAAATTTGATTGACAACTGACGCATGGTTGTCCCCGAAATGTGCAAAATGTCGCCAAAAATAAACAGGAGTGGGACACAGTGTCCCCTGGTTTAAAATTTCTGGCTGCCACACTGATGGTATATCCAATTACTGCACTACCTAGGAAATGCATCCAGTTTATAATTGATAGTTTCCTCTATCAATTATCTGATCTATTTATGCTGAAATCTCTTTATCTCCAATGTAGCCTGTGTCCATGCACATGATGAGACATAAATCTCATTTGACTTTCCCAGCCCCCACTGCATGAAAACTTGCAAGTAGAGGCATAATCAAGTTCCTGGAAAAATATTTTCATCCTTTTGAGAATGCACTCAGTCTCAGAAATTGCTCTGACCTTTTCTCTTCAAATTTCTGTGTGTGTGTGGAATTTGATGTGTTACACTGTATGTGATGTGTTTAGCTTTCCTCTTGAATAGCATCCGTATTTGTATTCTGGTAAGGGACCAGATGTGCTAAATATGAAAAAAAGTATCCAGGTCCGTAAAAAAAGCAGTGAATCAGTGATAGAATTTTATGACTTCCCCCGCAAGACAAACAACGGCTTGGCATCAAAGCTTTCGAGAGAATAAAATGGACTATTTTAGGGCTGAATGGAGACAAGATACAGGTTCTAATGCATATTTGCTGTAGGTAAAAGCTTTGCCGCTATAATAACATCATGGACGGAGCTGTCATCAAGTCTTGGCATGTTACAAGCAGAGTGATAGATAGAAAGCTTTGCCTGGAAGTAACAAGACAGATAAACAACAAACACTCAACTCTTGGAAAATTGCAAAAATTGGTTTCCTTTTCCTTCAGCTGGGAGGAAGTTTTGACATTTTCCAATAAGATCCTTTTCTTTCTGATGCAAATTAGCTAGCCCTTGTTCAGTTAGATCAATGCTGATACAGCATCCTGACAATGGCAGTTCTGATGTTGTATTTGAAGTATCCATGGTAACAGCTTAAAATCTCAGTAGGAAGGATTTCACACCTGCTTTCAATTTCTAATTCAGAGGAACATGTCACATTGGGTTTCAAAAAGGAACGGGACACCTGGGACAGCTGCAGCGTATTGAAAATTGTCACAAACATGTGTATGTAATAGTTCTCAGAAATTTACTTTACCAGGCAACCGCATAATGTATTAATTGAGCCTCTCAATATGACCTGTCAAATCTAGTGTAACATGGATTTTAGTTCCAAATGATATATATAGTGACATTCCTTTTGATACAGTGTGCTTCAGGAACAGATATTTGGATTTTCAAATTTTTACAATTCTTTTCTTATCTATTGTTGGGGCTCAGTTTAAAGCTCTTGGAGTAAGACAAATTTTTACCATCTTAGTTTTTCTGAAAATCAAAACTTGCATTTTTTCCCCATAGAGTTTACACAGGGATGGCTGCCATTTTGAATTTCAAATATCAGTAAATGTTAGGTAATTCTCCAGTATCAAACTTTGCACAATGACCCCTGATTTTTAGTCTTTGGATTTTGTGAGACAGTGTTTGAAAGTTTAATCGAAGAAAGTTTGGGCAAAGGTTTAGGTCTTTCACTTTTGAGAATCATACTACCATATCTGAAAAGTGAACTCAAAAACATTCCATCATTCAGCCTTATATTCCAAATCAACATCATTCTTCTAATTTGAAAACAATATCAAGGATGAAAGGCACAATCAATAGTTTAGTCTGATAAACTTGTGAGGGCGCTCTTCTGTACATAAAGTATTACAATCAAATACATAATGCGTGATTTAAGCCAATGAGTATTCTCCTTTTATAATAACTGGTCATTAGTTGATTTGCATATTACTCAACCAACGCTGATTAATACACATTGCATTAATGAATACATGTATTTAGTAAATCATGCATTACTGGTAGATGCAGCAACAAAAAACACAATTTATGTCAATAGTTTGGAAACTACAGCCACAGTGCCAGTTATCATTAACAGTCTTGTGTGTTCAGCAGAGTCTGGCTGGAGGTACACCATCATTTTCTCACTTGTACAAACTGGAGGTTTATACTAGGATGAATAAGGCATTCAAAAAATTCAAGCACTGCAACCTTCTTTAAACTGTGAAGTGTAAAAAATAATGGTGTCGTCAACCATGGTTTTTTTCAACCATTGCACCACCATAGTTTATCCTGTACCCATTTCTTATATACGGTGATTGTAGAGCTGTTGACAGAGCATTTTGGGGTTTACAGGCAAAAGTTTATGATAACATAAAAAACATTCAATCATACTCTTGAAACTCTGTTGAAAATCCTACTGATAGTCTTTAGCTTCCATTGTCAACATTAATTGATGGTTTTCAGTCCGGGTCAGCTCCAAAATTGGAGCGCTATACCATAATATTTCCCCACTCTCATTAGCCAATAAGCGGCCAGCGTGCCATCAGTAAAAATTGTATTTCCTGGCAACCTCCACATGCGTCCTTCGTTACGTACGCCATACTGTGTCGAACTCCCGCGCCATATTCTGTCATAATGTCGAACAGTTGTGTGGCCACTCTGTCAAGAGCTATGTAAGCGGTCTGAAATCACCAAAGTGCGCCTGCAAACTGCGCCGGCGCATTTCAAACTGCGCCCCCATTTTGCGCCGGTATATTGCGCCGCCAAACTGCGCCCTTACTCTGCGCCATTGCGAAGTTTCAATGTCAAGTACGGTATTAATAGTCTATTTTGGTTTAGTCAGGCGATTTCAAAGAAATATTCATGTTTTTCGTGGGAAATATGGTGAAATGTGTCACTAAAATGCGGAGGATGGGAGTAATTTTTTCCGACACGTATGTGAAGTATGTAATAACATCACCCGAGAGGGAAGGTAACTCCGAGCCAGTCGAGTGTTATTTGCATCGTAAATCGACCTTTGAATCTGTTTGTAGTTTCTACCCGAACCTTGTCGGTAAATACTTTTACAGTTAAAAAAGACGCTAAATTTTACTCTCAAACTATTTCGATGGCCAAATATCTCTGCCATTATACGTTTCGTAGGGTAACTCTGTACTCAGTATATGGCGAGAGTGTCCTAGCTGTCTCAGTGTCTGAATAGGCGGTGCAGTCGTAAACCGGACACTCCATACTCATTCCCTTGTTTGATCGGAACCTCGTGGACCGTAATTCTTGCTCTAATTCTGCGACCTTTGAATCGTCCAATAATTGCTACTTCATTCATGCACTCCCATATCATGACGACCCCAAATGATAAGGAATGCGACTGATTCTGAGACTCTCAGTTCATAGAAGAGTCAAAGTGCGATCACGTTTGCGACTGAAATTGAGACGCCCATTTCGCTCTGTGATGTACATTTGCGAGTGAATTTGAGACCGGGTCTGAGACTCTCATTTAACGTGCAAACAGCAAATGCGACCGTCCTTACGACTGACTTCCTGACGTAAGGTATAAAGGGTACCGGAAATCGACAAGTGCGAGGCTAAAGTTAGGAGAGCGAATGTGAGGGCTTGAAGTGTACGTGCTCACTTTGAAAGTGCGAGTGATAGTGAGAATGTGAAGTGAACTCGGACTGTACATAGTTAGTGCTTGTCAGCATTTATTTCATCACTTTGGTCGAATGAAAACTTACGATCAAAGTCATTGCTAAAATAGCGATACGATCTCCATGGAAGTACAGTGCTGTGTATCATGAGCGAACCGCTGAGTGAATTCATCATTGAAGTCCCCGATGGAAATTATTGCAACACACTTATTTCCAAACACCAAGAAGTTGATATATTCGTCTAAATAAAAATATAAATGAGACATTCATCTTTACATAATGGAGAATAGAATATTATATCTGACTGCAAGAACTTTATTTACCAGGTTTTAAAATTCGGCGAGAGACCAAGAGACCGATCGGGCTGGGACGTACGACCCACAGACTGATTCAAAGTGGTGGTCAAAGTGAAAGGGGACGCCATGAACACTCAATCCCGATGGGTATTTATATAGTTATGTCAAAAACGGGAGTCACAACCATGATTAGGCTATTCAGAGTCAATTAACCTTGAAACGGACCAAACGATAGCACACAATTACATACAATCTAGGTCTAGCGTCTTGTGACACTATGGCGGGTTTCTGAGTCCCTGTCGCGGTTTGGAAAACGACCTGCTGACAGCTGATGACAAAACACGCTCATACTTTTGATCATAGACCCTGGAGCGACGTTTTGATGGATTTCTAGCTTCCTTATCCTATAAACAACTTGAAACTAAAATGAAAGACGAAAAAAGATCCGTGAACGGACGAGAGGTTTCCTGTAGAAACTTCAGATATTTACTGAGGCGGATCATCTATTTTTTTACATCCATGGGCGGATCATGGCAGTGAAATTTACCTCAATGGATGGATCAATCGGAGCACCGAGAATATGGCATTTCCCGTTTGATTTCCAAAACATCATCGTGGAGTTTCTAACAGAAAGGAAAAAAATTGAAACGACAACTGATATCGTGTCATTTAAATACGGGCTTTTAATTGTTCATTCATTTTAGTTATTATCGTCGTGCCGTTTTAGACGATTTTTGAGGACCTAAACGACATCATGTGTTGGTCCATTGCCATGGAATCCTATGCCAACGAAAGGTGGTGACTTTTTTCAAAGTTGAATAAAATTTCCTTTTTGGTTGTGTTAGTCATTAATCGAAATTTTTTGTTCCCAATGGATCATAAACCCTCGATTCTCCCGTCTATGATTCGATATTCACTGACTCATTCTTTCTCTTCTTTGTCGATCGATGAAAGTAATTTAATCTTCAATACTCTTTGACAGATGTAACATCTTCACCTATATATTGTCATTAGTTTCTAACCAACGTACAAAAAAATGGTCCGTTTGCCAAAGCACATGGGTCTATGATTGCGTGAACGGCCGTACTCTATGCATTGGGAAGATATTCATGTTGCAGTCTGCCCGAAAACAAAACCCGAGGATGTTTAGGCGATAACAAAGGCGATGACTCAGTTGAATAAAACAAAACTAAACTTTTCGGACATATTTTTATCTTGGCGTCGGTTCGATGTGCGACCATACGCTGATCGCCCATATTCTCCATGAACAGATAAAGCTAGTCATAACAATTCTGCGACAAATCCGTGGTGTTTCTCCCCGTGAGCGTCCTTGAACCCGTAGCCGCGATCATTGTTTTTTGATGTGTTCCTTGCTTGATGATTGGTAGGATTAATGTATCAAAATTTGAAGACACATGTGACTGAATCCTGTGATTGTTAGACAATTGATGGTGTGTAGGGGCGAGACGGAAAGCAACATTCCAAGGACCAAGCTAGGGAGCATCATGCATTGCATGCTTTCTAAGAAAGAGCTGCGTGTTTCCATATCTATATACCATACAAAATCCGGCTTTGACCAATGTTCCTGTCCTGTTTCGGAGGATAACTTTCGAGCTGCGTAACCGATGTTGAGGTTCAGATATCCGAATATCTTTCGTGTTCGAAAGGCTTATTGATTTACAGTGAATACAACTTTTGTATAATTAGTTTACGTGTACATAACCCAGCACACGGGGCAAAGCCAAATACTTACCAATACCAGGTTGGAAAATTTCAGCGAGTCGCTCTCATCAGAGGTCGAGGAAAAAAAGTATGTCGGTATCGTTGCTCCGCCATGTTTATTGTTGTTTGTGCGACTAGTTTGAAAGTCATAGACTTTTTTAACGGTGAAATTCATATTGCCATTCAATATTTTACACACGAAGTCACCTGTCACCTCCATTCGGAAGCAAAAACGTTGACACAGAATGTTTTTATAGTGATAACCACAGGTTATCGTAACGTTGCTTGGATAGTCGTTCGAGGCGGGCGGCCGCAGGTCGCCGTTTTATACTTGGTATAAAACGGCGACCTGCGGCCGCCCGCCTCGAACGACTATCCAAGCAACGTTACGATAACCTGTGGTGATAACTAGCTCCAGGCCGTGACATGTCTCTAGTTACGAAGAAACTTCGTAAATCAAAATCGACATTAACATTGAACGGTCATCGTGAACCGTTAAATAAATGTCGGCAAAATAAAACATCAAATGGCTAAACTTTTGGGAGAGAGAGAGAGAGAGAGAGAGAGAGAGAGAGAGAGAGAGAGAGAGAGAGGGGGGGGGTTCTGCAGTCGCGAACTGATCATGGTCTTTAGGATGGATAAATGCAGGGTCGGTTTATACATTTGCGCTGCACAGATATCGAAAATGTACAGATACTTTCCCGAAATTTGACTTATTTTATAACACGAGTACAACAAAACCAAAAATATTGACGTTACTCTTCGGATGTTTGACTCGCAAGTTTGCTAAAGTTAGATTACATGTATACTTACAGAAAATGGACGCCGTAGTCTTCTGTTCAAAAAATATATGTTCTTCAACACCACGTTTCTTATGATCGGTGATGTCACGTTTTATTATTTTTTATAAATATAAATTAATGCACCGATTTCAAACCGTAATTATTTTTTCTTGTCGAATTGAGAGAGTTTTTAGTAGTTCTGTAGACAAAACGATCGGAAACAGCAGAGTATCTTGGCAATGGCACGACATCTACGCTATCGTTTAGCTGCAATAATTGTACAGTTGCAGCCAGAGCCCCGGGTAAGCCGAATTCGGAACGTAATAACGCCAGTTGCAGCGGCGTCGTGGATTGACTGTACCTTTGTCATTTCTGTTGAAGTACACCTATTATTGCTACAAGCATTGTGGGCTTCATGAAACGTTGTTTCTCTGTACATGTATAGTGGTCTTGCCGTTATATTCAGTTACGTATAATCTGTTGTTTGCATGTCAACACATTGGCCTGTGCACAACCTCCTGTGCACACTAATCGTGACCGTCATTTACACAGACATAAACATTCGATCCCGTCCGTGGATGTCAAAGGTGAACGGGATTAACTTGATCCCGGGTATCAAGTCCCTGGCCTTTATGGAGATGCAAAATTCACAAATTTTGACTGCTGCTGAGGCCAAGCCACGATACCGCCAAGTGAGTGTAATCCGTCCCATACAAACATAACATGGTCTCGTACCTTCGAGACTCCGTGAAAACATGTCATATCATTTTTCGAGCTGCATTTTTTAGGGCACGGATATTAATATCTACAGTCTACACTGCTAAAGCGTCCTGCTATGCAAGTGCGACTACTCGATGTTGTGACACTCGGAAGTGTTTTGGCGCAGAGTAAGGGCGCAGTTTGGGCGGCGCAAAATGGGGGCGCAGTTTGAAATGCGCCGGCGCAGATTGCCGGCGCACTTTGGTGATTTCAGACCGCTTACATACCTGATGTCAAAACACAATTTCAAAAGCGCGTACCAGTTTTTTCTGGCTAAGACAACCAAACCCCATATATCGCTGTGATTCCTAGACTCTGGCTTGAAGTCCTGCGAAATATAAATCGTGTACCTACACAGATCGTTCAGAATACCCCATTTGTATCGGTGATGGCAGCGATACAAATTCTACGTATGGGGAACAGTTGTGTGGCCACTCTGTCAACACATTTTCAAAATCGCGTACCATTTTTAGTCTGCGTTTGACAACTACAAACAGGTATCGTTTTAAAGCTCTGACATTGCTCTTCTTCCTTGCAAAATGTTATACGCGTACCTACACAAATAACCTTTATAACAGTATTTCTAATAGAGATGACGAACATCCACAAAATGATTCTCGGTACTTGAGCGAAATCGATAAACTAGGGGTAGAAATGAATCGTCAATATTTCGAATATTTGTTCACTAATCGGACTCCTTGTTTGACATGACCTTCTGCAGAACACGTGGATTATGTTGACTGTTGAAATTTGTCGAAATTCACAATACAGGGGCTTAATAAGCGGCCCAAAACTGCCGATCACACTTGGTGCGTAATTTGTGACCCAGCGTGACCTGTACTGTATTAATGATGTAATCTGGTCGATGATTGGCTGAATGCCGGAATACATTATCATAATGAGTCTCCAATTTTGGAGCTGACCCGGACTGGTTTTGTATCTGGTAGTAACAATGGTAGAGAGCTGACAGAATGACATTCCACAAAGACAATGGTCACCATTAAAGTTACATTGTACCAGTGTTACCAGGTAGACAGAAAGAGGCTCAACTTGAAATAAGGCTAAGTGAGTTGCCAAAACTGATAACTTGTCTTGAAAGTAATCGTAGCAGCAAGAGAACAGCCATTTCTTCAACCCTATCGGCCATGGCAGGATGATCAAAGACATGTTGAGTAACAGTTCTTGTAACTTCTAATCAGCAGTCATTTCATTTGAATGCTGGCATCACCATTGTTATTTGAAATCAGTCAATGGTGAAGGAAATCTTTACTGTCACTCTCTCATTCTAGCGACATGACATCATGGTTTCTTTCTTGCATGTGTTGCATTAACCATCATCTATTCATGTTAGTTTTTCACAAAAATTGAACGTTATATGAAAGGACCATCTGATTCAGTGCATTTTGACAATGGATTGGCTAGCTCTTGCTGTATCAGTTATCAATTAAATACTCATTTCCTGCATGTATTTCAAGATGTTACTGAAAGAAGCATGAATTTTAGTAAGCAAAGATACCACTCCTAATTTGTGAGACGTTTCTATCTTACATGTAACCATCTTTTGTCTGTTTCCTCTAAAAATTATTTTGTTTTCATTTGTGTTGAGGTTGTATTAACTGACGTCTTTCACATTTTGTGTTTTGTTTTCTGCATTGTGTGGTATACCTCTAATAGTTGGTTTGCTCTGCTCTGTCGATAACTCTCTATTAATTTCATTTTATAACCCCAGATATTGACCATCTTCTGAATTTTTACAGTTGCCCCTTCCAGCCCGGTATTCCAAACTTAGACTCTTTTAAAGGCCAGAGTAAGTCAATGTGTGTGGGGAATTAATCATTGTGTCACATCCTGTCAAGATTTCCTTGTTTTACACCACCTAATCACAAGAACACACTATACCCTTTCTCTTACAAATTAGCCAGGATATAAATGTCTGATAGCTTGAGGGATAAGTGGGAAATGGCAATTTCACTTGGCATGTAACCTTTTGTGAGTTATGTTTTCAGAGTAAAGGTCACATGCGGGGGTCATATGTATTCTTGTATCCACTTTAATTGAGATTCTACATACACCTGTCTGTTAGTGATGAATTTAGTCCTCCCAAACTGTGTGGTGAATTACTCTCCATAGTAGGCCTGTGAAGGTTTGATTTTTGCCAGTGAAATTTTCTTCTTTGTGCAATGTGTAAGTGAACTAAAATATATATATATATATATATATATATATATATATATATATATATATATATATATATATATATATATATATATATATATATATATATATATATATATATATATATATATATATATATCTGTGTATACTACTGGATTCATCTCAGTATTTGGTGTGATGATGTATCATGGGTTGAATATTAGATTTTGTTCTTATGAAAGTGTTAGTCTCAAAAATATTCAAATGGATTTCAAAAATGCACAATGGTCAAAAATAAAAAGCTCCAGAACTATAAGTCCAATTGCTTTGATATTTGGTACATACCGGTACCATTTATTCCTTGGGATGTCATATGCTCAAATAGGTTTAAAATTTGCCTATGTAAAATCGTCCATTTTGCTTCACATTTTCCTTACAAAACTTCAATGATCTTCTCAGGAGCTACTTGTCTGATAGCATTGAATTTTAGTTTTTCGGTTTCTTGGTCCAGTATATGTACTCTTTTTCAAGTTAAATGAAATGATCACAAAATTTGCACACTCTGCTAACATCCTTCAAACTTAGTTTACAGGTGCCAAGGATGACTTCGGGTAGATTTGAAATTAGTGTGTGTAAACTTTTGGCTACTTTCTCATTTTTGGTAGCAACATCTTTGCTGAAACCCAGATTGGTTTCAAAGTTTGTATGTCAGATGTATATCAGTTGTAATCAAGTCTGGGAGCACAGCTTTATTCATGATGTTTTCATTGATTGGATGGAAAGTTTGGAAGAATAATGAACAGGAATAAATATGTATTTCTGATATAATTTATACTTGTATTTGAAGAGTATGTGAACAAATGAGATCAGGCATTCATTTCTCCATAAATGCTATCAAATCTATGACAACGTCCATGTTCAATAACACAAAGGCTGACTGTTTGGATAAAAATAGGACTTTCATCTTGCATATAAATTTAAAGATGAGGTCAAGATTTCATACACAGTATTTCTTAGGACTCAGAAACAGACTGCTATGTTTATAATAATTGTTTTACAAACAGAGGAGAATTTTCGTTTTACTTATATCGCCTGGGGCACGAAAGTACAGATTAGGACATAATTGCTGACAGTCCCATGGAGTTTTGTCTCGTCAGTTGATATTATACCATGTGTGATATTCTATCTGTCTGTGGAGTCATTTTTGTCAAGTGTGATCAATTCTGTCAATTCTAGTCAGTCAATCAAACCTATAACATGAAATTTCTGTGTGCATACATGTTTCCATTCTGTGATTATCTAAATGTTTACTTTGGTACAAACCAGAATGTTTACATATAAAAAGTTCATCATGGCACTGAACTATTTTTGTAGACAAAAATAGATGTGAAGTACTGCAATTTTATCTTTATAGTGTGTTGAATAGTATAGATTTACAATGTTCTGTACTAATCAAGTGTGATTTCAGAAAAGAATATAACCTACAGAGTTGTGATAAGAAATGAAATTGTACTAGATTTAATGATCACAACATATATTGAATCAAATCATACTCATCTATTAATATGCGTATATTTAATATGCCTAAGACAGGAACAGTTCACTTTCCATGGAATATTGATATGCAGTTTTAGTACTGTCTTTGGTATACATGCCTATGTTTTCTTCAACACTTTCACCTCATAACATTATCATCTCATGATCAATTACTTCAAGTTTGAACCAAATACATATATCACTGAGCTCAGAAGTGAAGCTTTTCTATATTCCCTATTTCCATAATATTTGAAATAAAATTCACAGATGAAGATATTAAAATCAGTTCAAATACTGTGTGTGAGGAGAGGCGTCTTAATAAAATTTGAAATTGTTGAGTTGTACCATCATATTTTGCCAATTATTAAATATTCAGTCTGCATAATTTTATTTTACAAAATACATTTGCTGTTTATTCCTGTTATTGTTGAGAGGACAGCACTAAGCAGTTTTATTTTTTACTCAAATTCATCCAGTCACTCCATTTGGCACTAAGTAATTCTGTCAGCCTCTATTGCTGCATACACACAGACCCGATTACACCGTGAAAAGGCAGTGAGGCTTAATAAAGTACATTTGGTTGTCAAAAATTGAAGAATGGTTCTTCTCTTGTGCATCAGTCATCAAGTACACGTACATAATAACTACTGAAAAACATTGCTATATAGATGTTAAAATCTTTGCCAGATGCTGTTCGATAGTGAACGTAAATTCCTCACTTAAGCACTCTCTGCTGTAACCAGGGTTTATTCACGTCTTTTTTATAACACAACAGGAATAGCAGTGAAAATGTCCGTATCATAAAAGGACAATTTTGTTTCACTCAATACATTAGAATACAATCTGCTCATGGTTGTGGGCATCCTCACCCTTGCTGTTTTCTTCCATCACAAGCTTTTAAATTCTAATTTCATGAACATCATGAAAGAAAGTCATCAAGCTCCAGTAAAGTTTCTGTTTTATGTATGAAAGTAGTCCATTGAAATTCATCTGTTCACCAAAATGATAAATTGGAGTGTTTATGTTGATGGACTTTGTCATTCTAGCATCACATGATCAGAAAGGCCCAAGGTATTGACTTTCCCATTTCACCTTTGTACTCTAGGCCGAAGTCTTGCACCATGATCTCAATGCCCGGAGAAGAGAGTTGGAATATCGATTCCGAGCATTCACCGGAGATGTTTCACCGATACCATAGCTGCAGTGCATGTATACTCACACCATTACACCTTTCAAGAAGTAGAGAACATCAAAAATTGCGATGACGTTACCATTCATGATGTCATTGTGCCAAATTCAACTATGCATACTTGCAAATGGTTTTAAAATGACATTTTGTGTATCATATATAGAGCCAAAATAAAATTATTTATTTTCAAGTTTTCTGGGCAAGACAAACTTCTGCCACACGTGTAATATTTTTGATAGAGAGGTCATTTTCACACGACATGTGCAAAATTAGGTTTTCCCCGCATGGCTGTGATCTTGTGATTTTTACACAAGGTTAATTTTTGCAGACCTTCTATAGATATAGGAGAAACTTTTAGGCAGTTTCCAAGAAAGTCAAACCTGATTGGTTGACGGAGCAAGCTGAGGATTTTATATTGCTTAGCAACACTTGAACTTTGAACTCAGTTTAAATGATGATGCACTGTGACACACAATGTGTCATGCAGATCCAAACTAACAGCTGCCAAGTCCAAAACTGAGCGCATTGCTGACAAGCATATCTTTGCTTTCCACCTCAATTACTCTGAAGATACAAATACCCCACATTATCTAAATCTGAGCAAAAATCTTTTCAATAAAATGACAGATTCCAGCATATCAAATATACGGATTTGTGAATAAATTTTGTACATTTTTTGCAAAAAACAATTTCTATGAATAATTTTGTGCAGATATCTGTCTGTCATTTTGTGCTGCTTGTGTTTATGATATTGACAGTGTTTTGAATGTAGAATGCTTTCTGACATGTAGTGTAATGAGTGAATCTGTCAAGTGTGATGGTCACTCGAAAATAATAAAAACTAATATGATATTATTAAACCAAATTTATTGTCCCTTCTTTCTGTTGTTCTACATAACTACAAAGATGTACCAGCCATACTTTAGACTGTCTGCAAAGTGATGAATTTTTTCTGCAATTATGCAATAGAAGAGAGTAAAACACCATAAATGACACATACCGGTAATTACAAAGAAAAGAATCTTACTGCTGAAGTAATTCTCTAAAAATCTTTCTGATGATCATAAAATGTGGGACCCAATGTGGTGAAAGCTGGAATAAAGGTAACCAAGTCATATAAAATCAAGGAAAACCTCAATCAAATATTTGATCCTAGATCCTTTTTTTGGAAAATTAAAAATTTTGTAAGGTATTGGTTTTCGCATGTGATAATCAAGAAAAAGTAAACCTTACTAAAATATCTGATTATGGATACTGTTTCTGGAAAATAAACGATCATACAAGATACTGGTTTTCACAGCCGTATACATTTTGCATTTCATGATATTTAAGACGCATGTGAAATAGAATTTTTCAGTTACCCAAGTGTGTTCGAAAGGACATTTTTCAACAATGAATATGACCTGTTGCCTACCATCAGTGCTATTTCAAACTACCAAGTGTGTACACATCTGGTAACGTATGGACGTTCAAAGCACTACTGGAAAATAATAAAAAAATTAAGGGAATCCTGGAAAGCAAATCATGACCTATGATTTATATGAACAATGCTGTTGTTAAACGTAGGTTGCCATAAAAATGCATTTCTTAATGTTGGTAGTGCATTATTTGTCCTAAAAAAAAATATTTTAAATCCTTGAATTTTCTGTGACTGAGATATTGAGTTAACAATTTCTGTATGTCTTCCAAGAAATACACCAAATCCTACTAGTTTGAATGCAGTCACTTGATTGGGCAAACAGCAGGGTAACAGTGATCCAGTTCCAACCACGCGGAAAGCACAACACTCAAAGTTTGATGACCAGTATAATTGTGATCTGCAAGAGGAAGTCCACCTCACAAGAAGGAACCCAATAAAGGCTGTCATTGATCCTGCCAGGCCTTCATTTGTAATGTTTTTGTATGTTTTTGTTCAGGTCAAAAATGACACTTTCCCCAAAAATGTGTAAATACAGATTGGCAAAAAAACTAGATTGTATAAAGGCTTAGGCGAAGCCAGGAAAAACAAACAAACAGACAATCATATAAATAACACATGCAACATATTTAAGATATGTGACGTCAGTATCACTACATGTAACTAGTGGCAATACTGGCGTCGCATCTTGAATATGTTGAATGTTATTTATTTATGTATTTATTTGTTTATCCTACCTTCCCTGTTGAAATAAGTAGATTAGTGTGTAATGTTGCTTTCTACACTAATCCATAATCTAATACAGCTTAACCATTAAGCAGCAGAATCACATTAACTGCATTGCCCATCAACCACTTTTTCCAAAGTCTGTCAATTCTGTATTTTAATACAATATTCCTTTCCACTGAAGAAAGGGCAAGCAAAGCATTTCAATCACTTCAAATTGCTGGATATTGATATAAGTATAGACGCCACTTGTGGAATGTTGAACTCCTATCTAGAGGTCACGCAGAATTACAACACTGTTAAGGCTGACATGACAAGGCTTTCAAGTGATACCTAGCACTCTGTGGAAAATGTAACAGTGTTCCCTCCATCTATCTTGTACACTGTGGTGTCTCAAGTGTCACTTATCATCCCTGTATCTGCTTAGAGAGCTTCGTCCATGGCTTGATGGATTTCAAGTATTTCCACGTACATTGTGTAGAGTTGCACTTTAGTGCTCCTACAGTATTTCAATGACATGAAAGAAAATGCCAAAATGTCATAATCAAGATTAGTCTGAAAAGACTGAAAAAAAATTAAAAGATTTTTGAAATGAAGAAATTAGCTTACCCAAGTACAACATATATCATAATAGGGCCATATAGTATGTACTTTTACTATAGATTTGGTGTGTTTAATTTTATAGCTAAGCAAAGGTAAATTATGGAATGTCTAATGAATACTCAGACCAACCAGAAGTGCATGACTAATACACTGGAGAAAAACAAGTGTTTCCTGTATGGCAACAGGAATCTCCATTTCGTAGGTTTTGGGACACATGTGATTCTGTTATGTTAAAATTAAAATCATAATTCCTTTTTGGCAGTGTGGAAATACTTCATGGTAATCTCTGCTTTAAATAATGGGAAGTGCTCTTTGTTCTCAACACTGGTGTGCCACTGTGACTTTAAAATGTGCTTTTCGTTTCCAATGTAATGTATACTAAATGTTACTTGACGCTTTCAGAGCTATTATGGTGGCGCCAACCTGAATCAGATGAAGATAAATTATAGCGAACGTAATCGATTCTGAAGCAACTTGCGCTGATACTTTCTCTAAAACCAATGCAATTAACCACAGCAGCTATTGACCTCATGAATAGTGTATTCCCCTAGAAACAGCTAGGTTAAAGCTACAACTTGGCACAGATTTCTTTGAGACTATCTGAGGAGCATGGAATCTGTAATGACTGGGATATGCCATCTCAGCTGAAAATTAAAAGACTTATCCGATCTTTATATTTGCATTGCACGGGTTCATACATCTGTTATTGGTAGTTCAAATCCTGTTGGTTTACTCTAAAGGGATCACTGAACTCACAATTAGCATTTACATTGGATGAATGGATCTGTACTTGGGTGGTCTCAATCAGAGGGAAATAATCTTCAATTGGTAAAACATTATATTTTCTCTAATCTAAAGTCTTTACAAATGGGTCGTTTGAAACCAGCCAATGAATGCCCAAAGGTACCTGCAAAGAATTTTGTAACTGGGGAATGCACAGTACTTGAGACACCTGGAAACCATCAAAGTTCAATATGCTGATTTCACTGAGCACTCACAAACTTCTGTTGTTCTTGTCGGGAGGCTGGGAGCTAACAATAATATACATTTCATTTCCTGCAAAAAGAAATTTTAAGTGTAAAAATTTTTTTTTTTCATTTTTACAGTACATCCTATATCCCTTCAAAGATCTAATGGCATCCAAATTGCTTTGGTCAGTGGTCTTTCCCACCACTGGTATGTGAATATGCAACAGAATAACTATTTGCTTACTTGGGAGTCATTTCAGCTGTAACATTTGATGTCGATGACCTCAAAGATTTGACATAAAAATTGATGAGTATGGGTAATTTCAGATGTAAGAAAGTCAAATCTTGTTAAAACCCTGGAAAGGAGCGACGTGTGAATTTGCTGTTTTATTCACTCACTTCAATTTGCCGAGCTGTACCCATTTCTTGATTGCCTGCCAAGACACATCAGACATACAATACACAAACACATTAGGGCTGGTCGATTAATAGCTTAATAAATTACTTGTAAGTGCTGTAGCTGAGCTATGTCTGAAGAGCCAAACATTTCATTTGTCACAGTCTCACTTTGTGTTTAAGCTTTCCCATTTTCTGTCTGTGCAACTGTTGCTGCTTGGTGGCGGTATAAAACTTCATCATATATTACATGATGGCAAGTGGAGTGGTAAACAGTATCCATGCACCTTGAAACATAAAATTCTGAACCGCTTTACACAGATTTAACACCAAAGTCGTTTACGCTGAAGTGGATGTTTGACTTGCCCAGCAGTTTTCCAGTGAGTGAACAAGTTAAACTTCAGACATGCAAAACGTCACCACCCCATTATATTTTCACATCTGGATAATTTCTTCTGATGAAACTGACTCCACTGTGCATTTGCTCAAGAGAAATATACAGCTATGGTATCGATGACTCATTCGTTGATTTGAAGTATGAGCCATTTGAAAGTGGTGAGAATTTTGAATGTGCAGTCAAGATTTCCATCTCTTAGGATACTTTGCTGCGTAACATGAGTCTTGAAACCATTAGAAAAGTTATCATTCTGGATGTAACTTGATAAACAGCAAACTTTTCAAGCGTATAACCTTTATGTCTTCAATTAAGAATTGGAATAAAGATTGCAAATTACTTTCCATTTCACAAATACAAATAAATGGTTTCACTGATATTTGGAGTCGTCACTTGAGATTTTCTAGTTAATGTTTCTAAAAATGAAAAATGGAACATTACATCAACATGTAGGATGAAGCTGGTGTTTTCAGCACTTGCTTTCTTCCATAAAGATGATGGAGAGTTTAAAGATTGATTCTTACAGCAATTTTGATCAGTGATAGACATTAGTATTAATCAAGACCTCTTTCTAACCCTTTCAGCACCATGGTTTGTCACAAAATAACACTTATCAATAGTGATTGTGGACCTGTTTACAGGAAATTGGGGTCAAAGGTTAAAGGACTATTGACAATTTTATTCCTTTACATTACACTTTTGAGCCGGATTTCCTTTGAATTAAGTGACTTCATGTTTTTGTCTAAATTTTAGTGGCGTACAACAGAAAAGGGAAGTCCATGCAATTTTTTTATGCAAATTCAAAATTTCTGATCGGCAGACATATTTGAATATCTGTGCCAGACATTCTTTTAGCTATATGCCAATCCTTTGCAAAATATGAAAAACTTTGAATTTGTTGCCAACTTGTGTTGAAAAACACTGCCATAAACAGCATATGCATCATAACAGGGAAGAAAAGAGAAGTCATGTCATAGAGGGCGCCCTAACAATAAGGGCATAAGGATATTTTCATGATACTATGACATAATACCTTTGTGGAAAAAAATTCGAACTTCTTTTATATACTGTTGGGTACAGACACAGACTTGATATATCAAAACATACAAAGGGGCAAAGAAACTGGTGATATTTGGTTTATTATTAAAGAAAACTTGTAATATCAAAATTACACTCTACAGCATCGTTGATGAAGTCTGATCACTTTAAGTGTATAACAATGTTATCTTTTTAATCTATATGCGTAAATCAGTTTCTGTAAAATCACCATTACATGTCGATGATCACACACGGGATAGAAAGAAACTTTGCATATTAAACTGACTTTATAAAGCACTAAAAATAACTTTCCGTAATTTGTGGAGAAAGCAAAAGAAATATTTTTCACAGAGTGAAAAATATTACAAAGTCTGAACATGTTCTTGATCATAAAATATAATTATTAAATTTCAGAACAACATGAATAATAAAGACAATATTTACTGTAGAATAGTTTTGGCAAAATGTCAAGACAACTACTCTCTCTTGGATGATCCAAATGTGCAGCACCACACTGGAAGGTCTACAATGAAAACACTGCCTTTTTCAGTGATCATGAAACTTAAAATCATCATAAACAAAGTGTTTTCTTTGAGTTAAAACTGGAACAAATACGCACTAGGGCAAAGTATACGTAGCAATGTAATAGTTGAAAAAATAAGTTTTCACAAAGTTTCTGGTCAATACACCTTCCGTCCAATGGAAGTACAACAACCATATGCTTTGTTCTCTTTTCATGAGTGTACAATATACATCCATCACTTTTAAAATTTCCATTAATTTCCATCACTGCATGAATGCTATCATTGGATCAAGGGAAAACTCATGGCTACATGCTGTCACAAACATGACGTGTTGAAACATGTTAGCTATCTATGGTTTTGTTATCAGACAATGTTCTAACACAATACCATTTCTTGACAGCTGAAAATTATTTGTACACCATAAAGTGTATGATTGGTACAACGTTGCTCTGCTAAGTCAGAAATATGTCTAGAATACAGTAAGTAGCAGAATATTCTAATTTCTGGCAGACTTAATTACCAGTAGTTTATTTCTTTTCTGCAGAATGAAAGCAGAATAAGTTTTTATGGATATGTCAAATGTTAAGGTTATTATCTGTAAGGGCAGAAAGGTAGTTATACCAAGTAAAGCCCTGATGATATTTTCAAATCACAGGTATTGCTAGAGGGGAACTTAAGTATAACATTTTCATCTTGATTGTCATGGTTGCACATTTCAAGGTCAAGTTGAAAGTTATATTGGAAAGGAAACTCACACTTCAAAAGCATGAACACACAGACACACAGACACACACATACATAGACACACTGACACATAGTCCAGCAGAAGACACACATTGTCATGGCTGAGCTAATGAATGACTTTCAAATGTCCAATATAAAATACGTCCAGGAGTGCAAGATTTTCTCATGAAAATTTCTGATGTAGATTCCAAAAAATTTAACACTTGTAATATCAAAACAGCAGTGGAATCAAAACAGCCATGTTACCATAGTAACTCCTCTTACCATATCACTATATGGTGAGTGGGAGCTAATTCAGGAAATTCCCAGTCAGATTCAAACTCACTATGTACCGCACCTAGTCACACTATCAAACATCACAGACAAAACCACTCCACTAAATCAGCAAACTTAAACAAAGACTGGTTCAATAAAACATGATAAGTTGTTACAATTTTTCTGACCAAAGCCCCTCTACACACTGTAAAGTGTATGAGGCACTCAAACATACATACTCACTACCATACATTGCACACGAACATAATCAAAGCAATGAAAGTTATGATTTGACAAATTTACTGCCAGAATACCACCTTTTTTAAAGCACCATCATTTTGTGGGCAGTGAACCTGTGCCACATATGCATATGCTGTACCATTCAACATATGCTACTATGTAAATGGACTTCATATTAAACAGATAGATCTTTAATGTTTGGTGCATATCATTTTTGAGCTTCACTGATCAGTTTTCAATTTATAATCACACATTTACATAGCAAAAAATAGCAGACATTAACATAAAGCTCCATTTTGAAAATTTTGTAATAATTTCAACACAGCTTTAATTTTCTCTGAAAACTTTTAATCATGAAAAAATTATTCATAAAAGAAAATCTGATCAAGCTGTCATGTGGAAAGAATGAGTCCTTCCCTACAGCTTCATAGCAGCAACACGTCTCAATGAAAATAGGTCAGCTGACCATCACATGATCAACACTGACCAATAGTCATGTGGCTATCCAAGAACTTAAACTGCCCCTTGTTTTTGTTTAGAATTTTACAGATATGCACTCAACAACCTATAGTTAATGATAGAGATGTATTACTGTACTGCTAGTCAACTTCTTCCGGGGTTATCTTGACCTTGATCTTGGCATCCTTCCTGATGATGGTAACATCAAGGGTTTTGTTTTTGCTGACTGCATCAAAGACATCACTAGCACTATTGACAGCATTTCCATTGATGTTGATGATCACATCACCTGGTCTAATTCCCGCACTGAAATGGAAAATATAGAAAATTCTTAAATAAACTTTAAGAAGATAATTGTTTTGAAATTTTCAGAAAGTTTGAAGATCTTTGGACTACTTCAAAGTTTTAAACTATCCATCTTTCTTGCCATTTCACTTTTATCACACCTCCTTCCCTGGAAATTTGTCACAGTAAATGATATGATCAGGGGTCTCCATCATGGATATTTTGAGAGAGTGGCCCAACACCCATCCCCTCTCATGAGATTAGACTTGTCATCAAAATGACACTACCTTATCGATGTGAAACTATGACGTAGGCATTTATTCATAAAGTGAGGAAATTTGGGGTTCATCACCTGAAGCCAAAAATAAACGCAAAAGGCTGAAATTTGGAAGAAAATTAACAGACATGAAACAATGCAAGTTTTGTTTTTTCAGAGATTCCTAACAAAGTTGTTGGTAACAGAAATGATGACAAAGGGAGTATTTTTTTCAAAAGTTTTTTTGGCTCTTTCCTACTCCTACTTCCCATCAGCTGCAAGTTCTAACATCTCAAGTGTTGATACAATTTTCACATGGTTTTAGATTCAATTATACATGTAGACACATTTAGATGCATTCAAACAACAGTAGTCCTTTCATACAATATGGTGTTCAACAAGTGGCTACTTTACAGTGAAAGCCAGCTGAGCATGAATGATGAAATTGATCTGAATGTTACAGTGTATCTCACTTGTGTAATTGGTTTGTAAGGTTCTTTCCAAATTTACTACAGGAGCAGTACTACTACTTGCAGTTAAGTTGCAGCAAACAACAAACAACAGACAGATGATAGTGTTGTTTCACAGTAGGCTTTCACTGTAATTGTTTAGATATACGGTAGCTATAAAACCAGCCAGCCGGTACGAACTGATTGGTGTATGTGTGTGTGGTTTTCTCAAGTAAAAAGAAACTAAACGGTTCAAAACATTTGACTGTTGGTAAAATAATAAGCTTTACTTTCAACTTTTAACTTTTTGGGGCAAAGAACTTCAAGAAATGCCAAGGCAAAGACAAAGAGCACAGCTTGACATTGACTCAGCTGCTATATAATGTGACATGGGGCGGTATAGCAATGTTATACAAGCTGTCTGTATCTAAAGTGTACCAGACAGTATACTCCCCTATGTGTTTTATATATAGCAAGTAAATACACAGTCCTTTTATCAGTGCCAGTACTGTTTCAAATCCGGGAGCAAGTTCTCAATGCAGTAACACAGGTGTGTTAACATTTAGATCAATTTCATCGTTCAGTCTCAGCTGGCTTTCACTGTAATGACAGCAGCCAGTAATCCTACCTGTGGCTAGGTGACTGCAAGACAACACTGTGAATCAGCACACCACTCTTGACATCAGGGAAGTTATCCATCCTCTGTTGGAGTTCACATACAATACCAGGAGTCAAGGTTAACATTGTCAGACCAATGTAATGTCTCTTTGGTGTGATACTGATCTTTTTTGCATCATCCTGACCACCGCCACCAAACCATCCCTTAGGTTGCGATTCTGTAAAAGAATACAATATTTATCTTTCTTCAATGTCAAAGTTTTATGTATCTCATAAAATTCATTAATATGATTTTTTATGAACAGAAATCTCTCGACAGTTATTAATATAACACTTACTTTCTCTTTCAAGTTTTTCTACTCTCACTAGAAATTCTTTGGCGTGGTCGATGGGGATGGCAAAGGAAATGCCAGCAGTCACTTTCATGGTATTAATGCCGATTGCTTCACCATCCAAATTTACCAGTGGACCTCCAGAATTGCCAAACTGGGAAAAAATTGGATTAAACATGGTAAAAACATGTCATGACAGGAGTGCTTGTTATCTTTATTGGTTACCAATAACATTTATCACTTATTCGCAGAGACTGTTTTGGTTTTTGTTGTGCACGAAACAGACCTTCTCTTCAGCTACTTTGACCTTTCTGAGGTAAAGTCATTCAAAGTGCAAAAGGTCACTGTGTCATCCCACACCAGTGACATACACCATCACTGATGGTAAAGTCAGTAAGTTGTAGCATGATACGTCAGAGAAATATTCTGTATGTCTTCAGCAGTTTTTGTTGATTATCTTTTTAAAATACGGCTTGCAGTAATGCTGATTTTAACCAACTTAGCATTATAGTGGCTGATAAGGCTTGCAGGAAAAGGATTAAAATTTATCCCCATTGACAGTTACTCATTTTGCCTGAAAGAATCACAATTTTCTTGTAGAATGGAACACATGCAAATGTGAATGTTCCTGGTCAACCACAAGGATTAGCATATGTCCACTTCATTTTCATGTGCTCTTCTGTTTTTATTTCCTGTAGGCCACAAAGCTGCCAAGCAATTTCCATAGATTTGAATTCATGTCTTCCTTGACAACGCAATAAAATTGAAACATTTTCACTCACATTAATTGCTGCATCTGTCTGGATGTAATTCATATCTTTGTTTCTCAAACCAAGTTCTTTGCTGCCTCGACTGGCAGTGCTGACAATACCACATGTTATAGTGTTACTTAAGGCTAGTGGACTTCCCATCGCAATGACAAACTCTCCAGGTCTCAACTCTGATGATGTGCCAAGCTTCATTGATGGCAGCACATCCTATAAAAACATGTGTGGAAAGTATGATGAAATCCACTGGTGGATGCCCATTATTATTTTGTTCATGCCAAATAGCCTTTTTTTCCACAATGGGATTAGTTTCATTGGCTTTTATTTCAAAAGGTAAAATACTCTGAGTATAACATTATTATCTATATTAACGTAAAACAATTGCAGAGAATGCTATATGAACTCAGCACAAATTAACTTTCTTTCTGCAAGGAATTACCTATTTGAAATTAGTTAATGTAAACTGTATATCACATTTGACAAAAGTTGCACTTCAACATGATTTCAGTAGTTTTGACATAGACTTGAAACTTATTCAGTGACACCTTTTGTATGGCCAGATGTTCAATCAGATTCACAGTCACTACTTTTACTGGGAAACAACATAAATGCCACACACCAATATACATCCAGTGGATTTGATTATTACCTTGACATCAAGTTGGATGGCTGCCAAGTCTGAAACAGGATCGATGGCTTTCACTCTCCCATCGAACACTCTGCCATCTTGTAATTTCACTTTGACTGTCTTTCTGTTCGCTACCACATGAGCATTCGTCAGGATCAAGCCATTAGGACTGACAATGAATCCTGAACCATTGGATGTGGGTACATCCTGACCAAAGAATGGATGCCTACAAGAGAAAAAGGAAAAGCTATCCTTTCAATCTAAATATACAATGCTGTATTTCATTCATAGACAAAATCACAAAGTACAGTGCTTTAACTGTTCAAATAATGGTTGTAAATTCAAGATATCAAATGGAGAAGTAAATTTGCTGTTGTTTGCTGCTCATTCATCATCATTATATTTCTGACTAATTTGTCCTTGTGCATACTGATAACGCATACTTATTTAGCCATTAATTATAGTATTTAAAAGGCCAGTAATGCCAACTTTTAATAACTTTCTCACCATTTTTGTTTTGAATGCCAACCATAACTCCTTGTGCTACTTCCCAAAGCATACTGATATACACAATGTTCAACTTGTCAATGCAGCCTGTATGTGTGTAAACTGCATTGTTAATGTTATTGTTGAAAAGTGACTTCTGGTCCGGACTAGAACTAAAATGTAAACAACCCTGGGTTGGTAACTCTGCTGGTGGACAGAATTGTCCCCGAGGTTATCGTTCGCCCAGTTAAAGCGATGAAATTCGTTTCTTTGCCTCGATAAAGTTTGTATGTGCGATGTGTGATAGTGAGCATGCGTGCGCGAGTGCTTCACAAACTCTACAACGTGTGGAGCGGTCTCAGTCAGAAAAATGTAACAACTTAGCCGGCTATTGAACCACTCTTTTTTGGGAGTGGAGATTTAGCCGAGCGGTTCTCTCTGTGGCCTCTCCGCTAGGCGACTGATGCCGTATGTTGTGGGTTCAAACCCGATTGAAAACTAGCTGTATGTAAACAATAACAATGCATTTTTTACACAATCATATAGACCCTAAGTTGACAAACTAAATAGTGGGACTTTCAACATTCTTTGGGGAGTAGAGTAAGAAGTTAAAATTGATATACAAAACAAAAATAATGATAATATTGTCAAAAGTTACTGGCCCTTTAAAGGGATACAGTCGTCGGAACTGCACTCAAAGGTCGTATGGGACCCATACGACCCATTTAAACACTGTATCCAAGGTATGATGGTGATTGATGAAAGTTAAAACATGTCTGTCATAATCTACATCTTATAATTTAAATGTTGCAGCTATGATGATGAGGTGCATCTAGATATCGTCACGAAATACATTGTTTGTAAACAAGAAACTCGCACAGGCACAGTTCTGACAACTGTTTCCACTCCCATTGTACGTCTTTCAGCATTATCATTCAATATCATAAAATTGCCATCATCATAATTGTCAGAATTATCATCATTATTGTCATCACCACCTCAAGCATCATCATTATCATCATCATCATCACTACCTCCACTATCATACTACCACCTCAAGCATCATCATCATCATCATCATCATCATATCATCATTACCATGATCATCACCATCATCATCATCATCATCATCATCGTCATTATCGTCATCATCATCATCACTACCTCCACTATCATACTACCACCTCAAGCATCATCATCATCATCATCATCATCATCATCATCATCATCATCATCATCGTCATCATCATCATCATCGTCATCATAAGCACTTCTACCATCACACTTCCATCTCAATCATCTCATCTTCATCAAACTGACCTATCATGGATTTCTATGTACACCAGCGCTGGGAGCACATTTTCTACTGTGTCAGCAATGAAGTTTAACTGTTTTGAGCGTAGTGGTGGAAGAGGTGGAGAGGGGCCATCATGGACAACCTGTGCAGCCTTAACTGAAGGAAGAGAGAGGATACCATCTGTTGACGGGGATGATTCCGTTCTGCCAAAGTCACTTTGTAAGGCAAGCGCTCCCTCGTTTTCGGATTGTTGTTGGGACGCCTCCTTTTCTCTGAGTTCCCTTCGTTTTCTTTCCCTCCGGGAGACATTGCCGAACGTGAACCATCGCTGTATAGGTCCAACAATCATATACCCAACGAAACACCAAAAGACAAACTGGCCAATGGTTGTCCAGTAGATCTTGATGTTCTTGTCTCGCTGACTTTTGGTGATGTTTCTCACCAGAATGCCATTAGCGGAACCTGGTCCGTACTTTGGCGATGTCAAACGAAATACACTCTGTGAACTTCGGTGAAAGTGCCTCGCGAACGAAAGGGTGCTACTTAGCCTTGATAGAGCCATCTTTCACCTTCTGAAATCACAACTTCACGTCGACTGTGGATATGTTAAAAATAAAGGTTAGTCACCGGTGATGACATCGACAACATTATCTCCTCGTTGAGCGTTGATTCCTCTGTAAAGTAACACTGACCTACAATGACCCAGGATCTAGTGAACTGCGCCGCCAACGCTTTGGTGAAACCATGGTGAAATGTACTGGAAATGGATTAAAATCGTCTTCAGAGCGATATTTTCAACATATAAAATCCTGCACTTTCCTACAAAATTTATTATTACCCTTCTTTCCTTTCTTTCTTTGTTTCTTTCATGCGACTTTATGAATTTTCATATTTTAAAATTATACTTCTCTTTTTCTAGTTTCGATTGGAGGCAATTAATTCCAAACAAACAGTCGCCCGCCCGAAATCAAAATGGCGTTAATCACAAGTAGTGTTCTGCAGTCAGCGCAAATTATAAGCCTTCCAAATATAAAACGAGACCTTCTCATAGCCATCAAAGAGTGCAATGCAAGGGGTCTTCTCCACAGCGTCAAATGGTAAGATTTATCCCTTTATTCTATACCACGTACGTTAACCGTAACTATTTGTTTTCGCTCGAGCAAAGCATGCTTAGCTCGATCTCGAAACGACGAGCCAGTCGAAACACACCATGGAGGTACATGTGAGTTGAACGCTCTGAAGTCTGAATGCCTATACTGACAACATACAGACTGACAGAAGTGTTGGGGGTCAAGGTCAACAACTTTATTCCGATGTTGACTGACTATGAGCCGATTTCCGCCAAAAGCCCCGAACACTAGTAGTAAGCGCTCATATTTACTTCCATAGTCACACCATGGAGTTATGGTCGCACCACGGTCCCTCCCCACAAAGGACCGTGATCGCACTCATAGTCTACTCATGCTGCCTCAGATTAAAATTGAAAACTTTGACGCGTAAGGACATAACACAGTCCCTCTATGGATAGAGGGACTGTGGACATATACATGGTATATTGCGATCAGTGACCCTACTAGCTGTGATATCGCAGCGGTACTTGTGGCGTGTATCGAACGCGATCAGGTCATTGGGGTCATCGCCACAGTCCCGCTGCGAGCCAACGCATAGGCTTCGTTGGCAGTTTACTACGAGATAAAGCATGCAATAAATAAAATTATACCTACTGTATCACTGACTATCTAAGACTCATCTTTTACTCCTGCTAACGAGCCTGACCGTGACAACATGTATTTTCGACCGTTTTTCGGTGAGTCGTCGATGGTTCCTGCTTGAATTTGAACTTTTGACCTCCAACGTATTCAGTGCGTTGTACGCGCGATTGAGCAAACATCGTAGAAACCATCGATGGCTCACGGGAAAATGGTCGAAAATACGTGTTCTTATCTTCAAGAAAGTTAGCAGGCGTACAGAATGAGTCTCAGATAGTGATAAAGATGATACAAGTTTATTTATTCAAAGGCTAATGTAGTTCATAATTTTGCGAGCTAAATCTACGACACCGGTCGGTCTCATAGTAAACTGCCAACGAAGCCTATGTGTTGGCTCGCAGCGGGACTGTGGCGATGACCTCAATGACCCGAGCGCGTTCGATACACGCCACAAGTACCGCTGCGATATCACAGCTATGACCCTACCACCTGGTGACCCAGTGTGGTAGTGCTACAGCCCACTCCTCAGCTCAACAGAGTAATTTAACCGAGGGGGATGTTAAGACCACAAACACTTAGAGTGCACTTCAATAACACCAAGCCTCTCCCTCGGTTAAATTACTGAGTGTTCAGTCTGAGGTACAGACCAAGGGTTATAGATTGGAAGCTAATGTCAGCAGTGAGTTGACATTTGACAGCAGACAAGCCTTGCAATAACAAGGCAAGTCTGGTCTTAGGGATTTCAAATCACATGATCTATTGCAATGGATGTCCACACTATGTCGAACCGCATAACATGCACACAAATTCTGGCAGATTTCTTCACAGATCGACATCAAATACAAATTTTGTAAACACACCCATTTTTTCCATATAAGGGTGTAGGCAAGTACTATATTGACCTCCAGAATATGGTGGTGCGAAATTTGTGAATGACTGTTTACTATGTATGCCGCAGCTAACTGAAAAGTAAAAAAATCCAGAGAAGAATCAAAAAGCAAAGGCAGACAGATTATACACTTGGATGAAAATGTGCAAGAAAGCGAGCAAAAAATCAAACATGATGCTGCTGCAAACTTTACCGATATGCAGGTTATATCACTTCGGAAAAGATAAGAAGAAGCTACAGAAAAGAATAAGTCACCGAAAAAATAAAGGAGAGAATAAAACCCTAAATCAAATCCAGTATAATTTAGAAGAGAGAAGAGATACAGAACCTAAACAATGAGATAAGTGATTATAACAAGAGAATTACTGAACTTGAATAACTTACATGTAATGACATTTTAGATAGTGATCTCATCAGCACCATAGACAATAGTTTCTCTACTGTCTATTTCAGCACATATGAAAATGGGAAATATACAACAGAATTTAGACTGTGTAATGACTCTCGCAAGAGAATGCAGTATAAGTTTGAACAAATTGAATTAGGTTATTAAAGTTGTTCTTCAAAACTTGGTTGGTAAAATGCCAAGCAGATTACCAAGTCTTGACTTGCGTTCAAGGCTTCTAATTGAAGCCAAAACTGTGGCTCAAAAACCGGTTGAGGAATTATTGAAGCAATCAGATCCATTAACATTACTGGAAGCACCCTGCACTCAGTTGCAACAAGTAAATACTTCAGGCAACCTTACAGGATGGCACAAGCCTATCCACAGGTGACCCTGATGTGACTACCACTGGTCTTAAAATTACAATGACATTGAGCTTGAATTTGTTTTTCCAGACAGGTGATATGAAGAAGCATTCTTGTCACCACCCTGATGTCCTTTTCATTGATTGCACGTACAGGGTCAACATTGAATGCTTCACATGTTTCATTCAGGATGTCACCGTGTTCATTACTATTGATACCTACATAAATCAAGCTTTAATATAAATTCATGTGCTTACCAAGTTAAATTTGAAGAAAGAAAATTCCCTCAACTAAAATTGAAACAAATGATCAAAAACCATGGCAGAACACTACCGCAAATCATCTCCTGCCATGTTCATCTATTGAATCAGGTCAAGTCAGGTGAAAGCAGTAAAGTATGATATGTTTTATATGACAATTAAATGATTTAAGAAATTCAACACAAGATGTTTATCAGACACATACCGCTTGGCAATCACACAATTTCACCATGTGTCAACAGCATTTTACCAATTGTTATTCCCACAAAAAATTTGAATGAAACTTACAAGTATAAATATTCAAGCTTGAACACGTACAACCATAGCCAGAAAGCACCTTGCCAGCAATCATCTGCTAAAATACATTGAAAAATACATGAAAATGCATGGTCAATACAGGGTGCAATAGTGGAATACGCTGAAAACAGAAATCAGCTCTTCCAAGACACTTGTCTCTTTTAAAAGCTTATTGTAAAACATTATCAGGAGAAATTTTAACATTGTCTTTAACCTGCTCACTCCCAATTCCCTGTAAACAGGTCCACACTCACATTGATAACAATGGGTTTGGACTAAACTATGGTGGTGAAAGGGTTAAAATTGCAGATTTTTAGATGTTGTATTTGTCCTTTTATTATGTTTTTATGTGGTTACTGTATTTGTATTTTAGATTTGTCAATATTTGGCCTCATGGGAAGATAATTTTCTTTAGATTTTACTAAGCCATCCTCTTTAAATAAGGTCAAATAAATAATAAATAAATTAATAAGTTGTTAATTTTGTTTTACATTTCTAGGGCAGCACAGTTGTCATATGCACTGAGTTCAACAAAACCATCATCACCACCAACAACAACAGAGGAAGAGAGTACAGTAAGTAAGGAATTTATTTTGAGAGAATGTCCGGTCTTTGACTTCATCATGTCACTAGTTTACAATGTGTACTTTGATAGCTATACACCAGAGCAGTGTGTTCTATAAGCTCTCTAAGCCACTGACTCAACAGTGTTTTGTACTTATATATTATCCCATGGTATTTTACTCTGTTTGACGTCATCGTATACGAGTGTTTTTCGCGGAGCCGTACAACTTCGAGCCTTCGGCTCGAAGTTGTGCGGCTCCGCGAAATACAATGACGGTGGCATAATTGCTAATTTTTTCTTGATTTCTTCAATGTAAAGACCAACACTGCATGCATTCGCGGAGCCGTACAACTTCGAGCCTTCGGCTCGAAGTTGTGCGGCTCCGCGAAAAACACTCGTATACGATGACGTCAAACAGAGAAAAATACCATGGGATTATATATTTATCACATGAACAGTCTTCTTATTTTTCTTTTGACGTGAATGGATCAAAATTATCGTAACAAATTGCATGAATTTCGTCGCGATTTGTGTTTTACTTACGCGGATTACTTTCATTTAAAGAGTAAAGCGGCCCGTCACCCAGGAGATACTTTCATTCATAAATCCCATCAAGCTGAAATTTGCTACATCAAATGGTATCTCCACCAACCAGACATACGGATTCTGTCACTTGAACCTGTCAATCATTGTCTCGTGCTGTACCGATGCCAAGCAAGGCAAGTCGGCCATCGGTACGGTGGACATAACTTTCATCGTGCTAGCGACGGATAGCCATAGTATTCAGAGTTATTCAGAATATTTACAAATAGATTTATGAAGTGCAACGACACGATCGAAACAGTAATTCTCATTCGCAGAGATTCCGTGGCTTTTCAAGATATCACACAAGTTTACGACCGTGGCGAGCGCGAAAGATTCCGTTCGATGACACACAGAGTGTACACCTCATTGCATGTTTATGCCCACAACGCTGCCATCACGGGTCTCTGCCATGCCGGTGTCAACTCGTTAATCCCGATCTCGGTCGTCAATGTTTTCGTCTTAAGGACTTTGATGTTTGCAGTGACATATATCTCACCCGTAGATACATCCTAATTTTACTTGACGGAAACTCTGTTTTGAGTGTTGTCTGAGTCAACTTTCGAAGTACATCGGATTCCACAGCGCTGCCATGCATATAAGCTTACAGCTCAACAGTTGATGTCTTCGCTGGCGCTACAGCCTTACGCCGCGCTGAAGGTTTGATTCCGAGCAAGAATTTACGGAATTTTTGTATGATGAAGGAAATTTATCGTTGTTAGTCAAATGACTTTATGTTACTTGTGCCTGTATGTCGCTTTCCCGAAGATTATACTGTACTCATTTATTCAGTTGAACTTCCGTTGAGGTGAAGATTTCAGGTTTATCGAGAACAGCTATAGTTTTAGCGACTCGAAATTTCGCTGGACATGCCTTCTATGTTTCCATGTGGATTTATCGGGTCACCTTTTTTGAAAAAGAGCACGGCATCGATCACGACAAATCGGTCTATGTTCACGTCGCGACCCCCATGTATGAACGGTACCATGCAAGAAAAAAGTTCCAGTTGATGACGTACAACATGGGTAATTCGGATTTCTTATCCGTCCTGTTCTACGTCACACAGGTGGGAATTCGGGCCAGTTCATGTGATAATGTGATAAAATTACATGTACCCTCTATCAGATATTAGAGGTAACTCAAGGAAATTTCAAGCAATTCCTAAATTAACTTTTAGAGTCAAGAAATCTTAGAATTTAGAATGTATTTGACCAAGGGATGAAATTTCAGGGCTTACAGTATATATAACTCATTGGCACTTTCACTTACTTACAATAATAGATGAGCAGCACTGAGAAAAACCGTATACACATTTTAGAAAAATTTGAATGTTATGGGCCAATTTGTTAACCCATATTCTCCATATTGCCAAGGAGCCTTTTTCTCTATTCACTACACTGCAATTCAGCCATATTTGTATAAAATAAAACAACAACAAAACTTCTGTATTAGCTACAAAGAAAAACATCACATACTCTATGTGAATCTGGAAAAAATTAATTTAAAAACTGGTGGCAAGATTAATACCCTTTGACCATACATGTTAAAAATTTAATAATAACACATTTCTTACTTGTTACTATATTGACTGATTTGATTCCAGTCCCTTTTTTTCTTACATATGTATGTACTAGCATTTATTTTCAAAATAGACAAAAGTAAATCATTTTATTGATCAGATTACATCATAATACAAAATATTGAAGCAGTCACACATCACTAACGGGATTTCTCTGTCCTTGTTTTTTGTAATTTTTCTTTTTTTAGGAATTCCTTGAGGAGTTTGACCAGTACACTCTGGCCAAATCTTACTTTGATCTCAAGGAATATGACAGAGCTGCTTACTTTGTTGAGAAATGCAAAAGTAGCAGAGCCTATTTCCTGCATATTTATGGAAGATACTTGGTAAGCGCTTCATGGATTGGATCTTTGCTGTGTTTCCCAGCATTAACATGCAAACAATATGGACACTGTCAAGTACAGATGTCCCTAAACACCAGAGTTGAACTCTCAGTTTTACAATTTGCATTGTGAGAGGCCTTTGAATGGCATCATATCTCTGATGGATACTATCATTTTCAAAAAATCTCATTTCTTTATAAGATCCGTAGAAGTTGATTTTCAGTTAAATGTTATTTATATAATTTCCATTCTTCATAAGATATATTTTCAACATCTTGATCATTTCTTCCTTGATATGCATGCAGCAACATTACTTGAAATTCTTCCTTTTTCACCTGCTTCAGTCAGGGGAGAAGAAAAAATATGATGAGATGCCAGACCCCCTAGGACCACTAGAATATGCAGATCTGAAAAATGAATCCCTCAGGACACTGAGAATAGAACTCAGTCAAAAACATTCCAAGGGTGAACTTGATGGATTCTGTTTGTATTTGTAAGTTTAACTTGTACTATAGCAGTAATATTTTATATGATCAATTTCCATATGGTAAATGTTTATGGCCATTAAATTCAGTGAACACGAGTTTTAGAGTTACAGTTACTGTAATAATGAGCTATGTTTATATTTCGATTTATGGTTTGCTAGATTCTGAACACTGGCACACAATTTATCCAGTTTTGCTATGTTGATAATTTATTCATGAAAACATTTTCTGAATATGCAACACTATTGTTGTAGGAGAGGACTGTGAAAACCAGTGTGTTGTCACACATGTATGCCATATTGTTAAAATCATTCTTGTTTTCATCAATATGTAACAGATATGGAGTTGTTTTGAAGAAACTGGGTCTTTACAAAGAAGCTGTCAGTACTCTGGTGGAAGCAATCACTTTAACACCACTACACTGGGGATCATGGCTTGAACTATCGGGTCTTCTCACAGACAAAGACATGGTATGACCACTTAACATTTCAGAACATCAATAATGGCAGCTTCCCTTGTGGAACTTCCCCGCTTTAAGTCCAAAACTCCAGTTAACCGATAAATCATAATAGTCTAGGCTAATGTATTATGTTTCTGTTCCGCTGATCACTGACACAATGAAGAACTGTACATGTATGCATATCAGAGGGAATGATTCTGTGATCAAATATTTTCTGTGTTCAGTCATCATCTAAAGCACACACACAGTATTCCATGGAACAGTAACATTAACTATTTCTGTGTTGTGCGTCAACTAGTTTCTTGGTCCACCCACTAGTGTACTACTAAGTACATGTGTTCATTTTGTCAGTGCACCCTGTATATACATGTATGTCTAACCAAAATTGCCCTTGTTGAAAGGTGAATTTAAGTCTGACCTTAAAATAACTTGTCCACAATATAATGGTAGCAGGTGCATATACACATGCCAAATACTGGGCATTTTAACATGCTTTAAGGAGAAGACCAAGAAATTGTATATAATACATACTTCAAAAATATTACAGATGCAGTAACATTACAAAAACATTTCAAACATCCAAATCTTACCAATTTGTATGTATTTGGCAAAGTGTCTTTTTGAGTTTAGTTTATATCTAATCTTTATTGAACACACAACTTCCCTCTGAAGGGAAGAAAAGCGTTACAAAAACAAATGAGGAAGTTACTGAAAAGAAACCAAAACAGAGTAACATGTGCATCTTTATTAGTTCTTTTATCATCTTGGATTTCTCTTTCACAATGTTCATCATATGTGCAAGTTTGCCATAATTTTTTTTTCCATGCCTTCATTCCTGTCTCAAAACACATGTAGTCACTATTTATTATATAGACAATGATACTATGAATAGAGTGCCAAGATGTGGTCACTCAAACATTTATGGGTGTTTATGTTTCAGTTAAGTTCCCTGACATTACCTGATCACTGGATGAAGGAGTTCTTTGCGGCCCACACTTGTCTTGAACTTCAAATGAATGAAGAGGCATTGAAGAGATATGAAACACTCAAAGAGACAGGATTTCACAAGAGTTTATACATCAAAGCAGAGATCGCAATAGCAACACATAATTTGAGAGGTAAGTGTAAGAAAGATACATTTCAGTAATGAACATGTTCCCCCTGTCACGTTATACCAGGGGTTGAGGAAGAAGGGTGGGGGCGGGCAAGCAGTGTTCTTTTGATATAGTTACCCATGTATGAACAACAACCGGAATCAACATTGTGTTTGAACATGTACGTTTCTTTTGTTTAACTTTCTGCAACACTCACACTCTGTCATGTTGTATGTAAGTCTCGATAATAACGCGGTGGTTAACAAATAGTAACTCATATTTGTTTTCCTAGAATCATGGATCATTTACCATTACAGTTTTACTCAATCATGATACCTGCACTGATGCACAGAGATCTCTTGTTGGTTTGATAAATTTGTTCATACCACAAAACACTTGGGTGTTTGAAAATTTCTAGAAACTATGATAGACTCACAGACCCTCAAAAGCTTGTGTGTTTGACGATGCAGTGTAGCCTCCAGGGACAAGAAAGTATCCATACTATATGTATTTCAGCAAAGACTTACCATCTTTTTTTCACTCATTTGATATTATTTCTCTTTGTATAACTCGTCTACATTTTTGTCTGACATTCATTTTTAGATGCTGACATGGCTGTGACATTGTTTTCAGAATTACAACAATCTGATCCCTTCATGTTGGATCATATGGATATATTTTCAAATTTACTTTACGTCAAGGTTAGTTACACCGTTCCAAGATTAATAAAGAGCCATATCACTCAGCTAGCTCTCCATAGAAGTAAGTGACTACCAATCTCAGATAGCTCTGGCAGTGAAGTGTAGTCAATAAAAAAAATATGAGGACTTGTCAGATGGACACACAGTTGATTTCTAAACTTTGCTAGTAATGCCTCATGTAAACAGAACTTGACCTTGTGAGTCATGAAATAGACCAGTGATATGACACTTGATTTCTGTCAATACCTCGAATAGTACAGATTATGGTGAGTTGTGTCTGCTCTGACATACAGAGACTACAAGATTCAAGACTGCTTTTAATAAATCACAAGAACATTATTTATTTTTACTATTAGATGGCAAACGGAGGAAGAAGTTAGAAATGACAGGAAGCATAGCCATGTGATCTCCAGTACCCTTATACTTACATTTAATCATTGTTTTCCACTTTTCGCTTTTTTACTTTGATTTTCAGGAAATGAAACCAGAGCTAGGATATCTTGCCCACAAATGTTGTGAAATAGACAAATACAGGGTAGAGACAGCCCATGTCATAGGTAGGTACTGTCAGCTCAGTTTCCTGCATGAGGTACGTCAACAGAGGTGTTCCCTGGCTGTATCAAATGTGTTTGCTATTTACATTCACTTTCTAAAAAACAAGAGTTTGTCATGAAAGTCAAATATAAATTTGAAACCATGTGGTAAAGTTCATAAATGTTGGTCATGATATTGGTATATACATCACATCTCGTAATAAAAATACTGTTTATGAAAATATTAATCAGCTGTAAAAATTACAACAAATCAATGAATTTGTGCGTATAGAAATGTAAACAAACAGGCAGTAGCTGATTTTATGTGTTTTCATGAGTTCTGATTGAACCTTTTTTGCAGGAAATTTTTACAGTATGAGATCACAGCATGAGAAGGCTGCGTTGTATTTCCAGAGAGCATTGAAATTAAACCCACAGTATCTTGCCGCATGGACTCTGCTGGGACATGAGTACATGGAAATGAAAAACACATCAGCAGCAATACAGGCATACAGACAGGCTATAGGTAATGTCTTTGTTGAGATGATCCAAGTATGTCATGCAATGTGTGTTTTCCAATTGATTGAATGAAATAAATGACAGGATTTCCATGAGTTATGTGTTATCCCTTTGTCTGATGATGATTATATTGGCAAAGGTGGTAAGAGTGACTATATCAGAGTTTTTTCAGTACTTCTCTGATAACTCTGTTTCAAAGCCATAAGGTGGGAGACTTAATAGTTGTCACCGATATTTTTAATCTATGAGCATCTTCTTGTATTGCTCTCATGTAGGTCTAGTCGCACCATGTAGTTCAAATGACATCATGAAAGTGAAATAATAAAACCAGATTATGGCAACAGACTTACCAATTGCCTGTATCTTTGCTGTCTGTCAAAGCAGGTTGTATTAGAACAGTCCCCAGATAAAAATTTCATATTTTTAAGATTTGACCTGAACTTTTTATTGAATTTGGAACTTTTTTTCTTTTAATTAACAGAAGTAAATCGGCGTGATTACAGAGCTTGGTATGGTCTTGGACAAACTTATGAAATCCTTAAGATGCCATTTTACTGCTTATATTACTACAAGCAAGCCCAGCAACTCAGGTGAGTTTAGTGAACTCTGAACTTTGACTCAAATTGTAGGACATTCTATTCAGGGCATGGTACCGGTCTTCACGATGATAGTGATAAATGGATGATAGTAGAACCACTGTCTCCTTTTGAAAAGTTTCCTTACCAGAGCTTATATCTAAAGGGCATATTGCAGAGGACTTTCTCTGGAACAGCGATGCAATCTGTCTGAAATAGTCGCTTATTAGTGTATTGATGCATCAACCCTCAATCTCTGATACTTAGATCAGTGCCTGTTGACAAAGACTATTTACACCATGTATCTCCTTTGTTCTCCTTTGAAAGTTGTTTCTAGATAATCAATTATTATTGGTGATAAAGCTGACAAAAAACCTGCCCCTTTAACCCTTTTCACCCCCAGTTCCCTGTGTACAGGTCCAACTTTACCATAGAAAACAATGGATTTGGGTCAAACTATGGTGGTGAAAGGGTTAAACATCATCAGTGAAGATAGTAGAGTGGATACTCACACTGTAGGCACATTCAATATTGTACTTACTGGCTCAACCTCAAGTAATGATCCAGTTCATAATTGCCAGTAACTTTGAGCGTCTTTGGCATGTGATATATTTCTCTCTAGAACAAGTTCAAGGTTATTGAACAGTACATACCGACTCAAAATTGTAACATTGTGTATGCTGTGCTGTATATGTTACAGGCCTAACGATTCACGTATGCTGGTTGCTCTCGGTGAAAGTTTTGAAAAATTGGAGAAGATCCAAGAAGCCAAGAAATGTTACTGGAGAGCTTACTCAGTGGGTGATGTGGAGGGTCAGGCTCTCATCAAATTAGCAAAGTAAGTCAATGCAAAACATGCTTGATAGTCAGTAATGTTTTCATTGAGAGCTTTGTCTGCTGTTGTCAATAGGCCAAACCCGGAATTCGAATCGACCACGGTACAAACAAAGCCATATGCGCAAACGCGCATAGACGTACGTGTATTTCATACGCGCTAGTACACATGTGGGTTTGTATGTACCGGCATCACGTGATTATTTGAGCTTATTGAGTCTGTACAACGCATCGCGTCCTTTTTATTCCGGAGTAGAACCATTGTGTCCTTTAAATCCTGGCTTAAGTGTGTCATAAACTTTTTATTAGTAAACATACATTTGTTTGTATAATCCCCGGTTTTCAATTGCCAAGTTTCAATTCCCTTGAGACGAAATAAGGACAAAGGTGTGGATTTCTATGTGTACAATGTGAATTCTAAAAATAGACCCAGTATGGCCATGTGTCTTCCATGAATGAAAGCTAGAATATCAATCGTATACTATTTGGGCATTTCACATTGAAAGAGACCATAGCAAGACAAAGAATGTTTACTTATCAGTAAAATTTTTATCAATATATAATATTATCTCAATTTATAAGTTTTTTGTCTTGTTAACTATACTTTGTTTGGGGGAAGACCAGGAAATATTTCATTCCAAATATTATTTCATAACATTTCAAGTTTTTTATATTTGCTGCATATTCTACCACCATATAAATGTGTCATCTAACAACCATTCTTTGATTTTATTTTTTTCCAGATTACACGAAAATTTAAAAGAGGATGACCAAGCAGCAACTTTTTACACAAAATTTGTAGAACAGGCAGAGATAATGGGGGTAAGTGGAGAAAAATAGACATGTATTCGATTCGTGTATTCTGTATGTTTTCTGTTGCTGTTATGGTAAAATAGTTGATAAAATATACAGTGCATTTGTAACTGCTGTTGTAGATGACCTTTGACCCTGATGACCAACTTTCACTGTTTGTTGTGTTATACTTGTAGACTATAGAAACCGAAGACAGATGCAATGCCTATCTGTTCCTAGCAAACTACTACCTCAAGAAAAAGAGATTTGAGGAGGCCAGTAGTTATGCTCACAAATGTTGTGCTCACAATGAGGTAAGATACATGTAGCTATATACACAAATGCTTTTCTCGAAATTTTTTTGAAATAATTTTGCATTGAAATTGTGAAATTATTAAAAGGAGATGAACACTGAAATCAAATGACAAAGACATTTAAGTCATTGTCACGATGTACATAATACAGCTGTATGCTCCTGGAAAGTCTTTGAAATGAAACTGACCTGGAAAGTCTTTGAAATGAAACTGACCTGGAAAGTCTTTGAAATGAAACTGAGTCCTGAGAAGTCCTTGAAAATTGATAATTGCCAACAATTTTCAAAACTTTGAAATGATGTATAAAAATAATGTCGTAAAAATTATATCTAGAAAATGGTATTAAGCACCTCAAAAGGTCCTACAAAATTGCTGAAAAAGTCATTGAAAGTCCTTGAATTTTAAGTGACTTTGATCCCATACCTACAGTGTTGTTGAAACAGTGTTTGTATCAAGTAGCTCCTGTTATTACACATATAATTAACCGTTCTTTTGTCACAGGTGATTTTCCTCAGTCATGTAAATCTGCAATTGTTCGACCACTGTTAAAGAAACCAGGTCTTGATAAGAATACCTTGAACAACTACAGACCAATTTCCAATTTAACATCAATTTCTAAGCTCATTGAAAAGGCAGCTTTACTCCAACTTAATTCATACTTATATAGTAACAATCTGTATGCCAAATGTCAGTCGGCCTACAGACAGGGACATAGTACAGAAACTGCATTGGTACGGGTGCAGAATGATGTACTACGTGCACTTGATCGAGGGCAAGATGTTATTTTAATTCTCCTTGATCTTTCGGCAGCTTTTGACACCATTGATCATGATATCTTAGTACACAGGCTCCGTTGTAGGTTTAACATTGATGGCACTGTTTTACAGTGGATTACTTCATACTTGAGAGGTAGGACAATGAGAGTTTGTGTTGGATCAGTGGTGTCAAGGGCTCAGTCATTGGATTGTGGGGTGCCAGGGCTCTGTCCTTGGTCCTGTTCTTTTCAGTCTATACACGACACCCCTTCAGGACATTATTACAAGACATGGTTTAGAAACAATGTTCTACGCTGATGACTCCCAGCTTTATATTACTTGTTCTCATGCTTCTGTCCCCATTTCACAAATTGAAAATTGCATCGAGGAGATACGTCAGTGGATGTGTAACAACATGTTGGCTCTGAATGACAGTAAGACAGAGGTTATTAGATTTTCCTCAAAGTTTAGCAATCTGGGACGATCACGAACTTGTAATATACAGGTTGGTGAAATCAGCATCAATTCCTCTCCTGTAGTTCGTAACCTTGGTGTAATTCTAGATGCATCAGCATCCATGTCAGCCCATGTTAATAATACTTGTAAATCTGCTGCATTTGCTTTATGGAAAATTGGTAAAATACGCAAACTTCTAGATAGTAATTCCACTGAAAAATTAGTTCATTCATTCACACCATCCAGGCTTGATTATTGTAACAGTTTGCTTTTTGGCTTATCACATTATCAACAGAAGAAATAACAATTGGTTCAAAATCCTGCTGCACGTTTGGTCACACTGACTAAGAAAGCAGATCATATTCAACCTGTTCTGTATAGTTTACACTGACTTCCGGTTCATATGCGTATCGAGTTTAAACTTTTATGTTTAACGTACAAAGTTTTACATGATATTGCTCCTCTGTATTTGAAAGAACTTTTAAATATCCGTGTTCCTGGTCGCACTCTTCGGTCGACTGCTGAGGGTGCACTAAGTTTGCATCAGCCAATTGGTAAAACCACTTTTTATGGTTATAGGTCATTTGCTATTTCAGCTCCACAGTTGTGGAATAAGCTTCCATCTGAGTTCCGCTGTTTTAACAACTATGATGTTTTTAATTCTCATGTCAAAACTTACCTTTTTAAAGATTGTTTTTATTAGTATTTTAAATCTGTAATTTTTTAAACTTTAGCTTGGTATGTTCTGCGCCTTGAGGTGTTGTTTTTACACGGAAGGCGTTTTTAAAGAAATAAATAAATATTATTACGGACAGACACTGTAAATAATTGTGTGTTTGTTCTTTCATCTTCTTTCCAGACAAAAGAAGATGGGAAAGCTATCCTTCGACAAATATCCAACATGAGAGCTGCTACAGAAACACCATCCAATTCAGACAGCCAATCGGAATCAAGCAAACTACCAGCATCCACTGCCAATGAAAACACTCCTGTGTGTAGTAGGGTTACACCCATGGACTTGACATTTACACCTTAGTTTTTGAGACTTTCTGACAAAATGCAATGCACATATCTGGCACATTACTTAAGAATATATGGACGTATAGCAGGCATCATGCACAGTGTCTCCATCTGACAAAAATTAACTATCAGATACGACCTTTTTTATCCTGACATGAATGTACATTAGACTTTTCTAGGCTACTTAAAAATCATGACACTGTCTTGAAAGATACATCCGATGCTCTAATACAGAAACAATGTCTGTATTGTGATGTCCACTTGAATTTTCTGCACCCCTTTTCTCCATCAAAATCATATACTGACAAATAAACATCAAGAATATGTATTGATAGCAAAAGTTACCCCTTTTTTGTGGATTCTTTGATTTCTCTGTGTGTATGATTGTAAAGTTTGTGTCTTGTGTGAAGCTGAAGTTTGATGTGGAAATGGTGAGTGTGACAGAAGAGTGTTTCTTTCGTGTAAAATGACTTGTACCAAACTTTGGAAAGTTGTCCTGCATTTTCTGAGGCTTTAGTAATATCATGGAAAATATCTTCAGGGAATCAGTGGATTTGAAAATATGATACATGTAAGTTGTTCAGGTTACCAAAAATGTTTCTTTTGTACAAAAATTGAAGTATCACATCAAGATTGAAAACGTGGTTATTTATACCAGTAGCAGAAATTTGCAAATTACAGTTAACCGCCATACAAATTTTACAACGAGGAAAATCACTGCTGATCCATGAACATGATTTTTTGTCAAGTAAAATGGAATATACAAAATCTGTCTGGTAAAGATACTTTGATTGGGTCATCTGTATTATGAATTTCTGAAGCATAGCTTCTCACAAGTAACAAGCTCAAAGCAATATTTTAATACGTGAATTATGATTGCAATCTGAGAAAATTACTACCATTGAAAGATTCAGAAAACAGCTTGAAATTCATCAATATCGCACACGGGTTATAAGATAGAAAACACTGAAAATCTGGCTACGCTATCTTGCAGGAGCAAACGCCCAAAGAAGTGGCATCTTCCCTCATGTGCAAGTCTGCATTGACAAGTGATTGACTGATACTGAACAACATCAGCTAATATCCTCTAATGGTTTCACAGCTATTACTCAAAACAAGAGAAGATGCATGGCAAACCACAGTATGAAGTTATACATGGTTCAGGTTGTCAGCCTTCTGACCAAAGTGCGCCCTCTAGAGGGGTAACCGTGGTTGAGTGGACAAGGGCACTCTTCAGTGGTGGTTGGCTGGTGCCCGGTCTGCCTCAGTGCTGCGTCTAGTCACATGAGACGCAGTGATCAGCGAACAGTGGTGGCTACCACAACAACACGTTAGTGCTAGATATTCAGCATTCTCTATGCACTCAGGTTTTGTGTCGATAAGCAAATCAGGAATCAGGATATCATCAGATTGTGCGGTGTTTGCTTCTGTACAGCTACTAACGGTATTCCTCTTAGTGTTATTGTAAATCCATTACAGTGAAAGCCAGCTGCAAGAAATTGATCAAAATGTTATCACACTTGTTTATAATTTCTTGAACGACTTGTTCCTGAATTTGCCACAGTAGTGGCACTGATCAAAAAACTATATTGACGCATCATAGAACACATGCCGGGGAGTGTACTCTCTGGCACTCTTTAGATACAAATTGTATAACGTTGCCATATCGCCCCATGTCGATGTCACATATATAGCAGTTGAGTCAAGAGTTAAGCTGTATTCTTGTCTTTGCCTTAGCATTTCTCAAAGTTGTTTTCCCCAAAAAAAGTTGAAAAGAGATCTAATTATTTTACCAATGGTCACATATTTTGACCATTTATCAGTTCTATACTGACTTTTTGGTTTTATTGATATATCTATAGTCCCATAGTTAAGGGACTGTGATATATCTGAACAATTACACTGGAGGCCTTCTGTGAAGCAATGCTACCATCCATCTGTTATTTGCTGCGACTTAACTGCAAGTACTCGTCCTGCAGTAAAATTTAACAACTGTACAAAAAGCACATCGCCTGGTAAACAGGTGAGGTAAACAAAGATGTACACGTGAAAAGGCGTTTACAGGCGGAGAGGGGGAAATCAATTTTATTGTTCTTTCTGAGCTGGCTTTCACTGTAAAATTTGAATGCAATATAACCAGTTGTCAAAAAAATTTTTGCTGGACTTTTGGAAATAAATTTTAATACAGGGAAAGCTGAATACTTCATTACCATCAATGTTATGGCTGAAACTGTGTCAAGGGATCCAACGACACCTCTATAAATAAATCTCAATGCAGTTTGAACAAATCTGATCTCCATAATCTCCTGGAACCTGTATGCCAAATTTCAGAACAATCTGACCAGCAGATTCTTTTCGGAAGATTTTTTACAAACAAAGCAGCAAAATTTGCCCCTAAAATACCATCCTCAAGAACCTGTATACCAAATTTCAAAGCAAGCAGATTCTGAGGTAAACAATTGTTGACGGGCAGAAGAAGACAGACAATCAGCCATCTAATAAGCTCTGTGTTGCTGTCAGCAGACCTAAAACATTTACACACGCTTTGATTTACCATAAAAAATACAATGCGTTATGCGCTTACTGGTATAAAACACATTACGTACATAGAAATCACAATTTCATCAAATATATATGCCCTGTAGAAAATCATCATCTGGCGCATCACTTGTACTCAAGGTACGCATGGTACCACCCACAATCTACTGCTGGGGGAACCAACACCCAATAATCACGACACTCGCACCTAAATATTCATGCCAAAGACTTGATGCACAAAGACTTGCAAATATTAGCCATGATCAAAGAGCAAAAATAGTTTGCCTGACACATGATAGATAGACAGAATACTCACTTTCACAACATGTCATTGCCTTTAATCCTTCAATCATTTCACCGCCATACCTTGGTACCTTTTGTTTTCTTATTATTTAAGGACAAGTGGATAAGAGCACACCTTTGGGACTGAAATATTGTATGCAGTGTTTCTGAGTGTCCTCAGGTCAAACATAGGAAATCGATTTTACAATACTTGATTGCAAATAGTACTTTTATACAAGGGAAGGCCAGCAGATTTCTTTGCTGTTTTTCACAGTTGTTATTGTAACTGTTAAAAAACACCTATCATGCACACATCTACACTGCCATATTTGCATACACATGGGACTGATATATCCAAGGCAGCAAACAAAAAACCAATTATTATGAGCATGTTTGTGTTTGTTTTCACTCTCATTGCCACAACCAATGACAACAGCATCTCATCTTGTCATAGTAATGTTTATTAAAATCTTGTTACAAGTAGCAGTGACAAGAACATAATGTAACACAGATTGGTTCCCATGCTCTCTATGGTTATACATGTCATTTGGTAGCCAATAGTTCTCTGTACATTAGTGTTATGTCCTTGCTATGTACACTGTTCATACAAACAGCAAGCGACTGCAAATGCTATAATCATTTTGTATTGTTCAACTTGTTCTGATTTACAATGTTTATTATACAGCTCACAAGAAAGAACCCTTCAAATTGTGATAATTGATTTGTACACCAAACTGTGAAACACAAAATACAATTTGTTAAATACTGCAACTCAAAGTCTGACAGCAAAAGTTGGCTCTATAAAGTACGGTATGGTTTAGGTCCAGTATGTGCGCTTGTAAGGACATGTCAATAAACTCTTACTTTTTATACATAATTTACAACTAAAAATAGTGATCATAGTAATTTGGGTGTGATGTCTACTGTATATGCTTTGAAGTGTGTTGTACCAGTAGCTCATTCCTTCTATTTACACCATTCAAAATCTGTCAGTGTGCATTACATACAGGACCACTGGCTCCACACATGGTCACAGTGACAACTGGCCAGAAATCAGCGGGAACATGCATAACATAATACATTCTGTGATAATTTGTTTTCATAGAATTTTGAAAGCTGTGATAATTTCCATTTTGTAATATGAAAAACAAGCTTTATTTGTTTCAAATATCTTTTATGTGCAACGCATACACTGATGCTCGGAGGGCTTGTAGTTCTGTTCATTCAAGTGAAAGAATTTTTTAGATGTTATCAGTAGAAATGTTTGGCACACAAAATTTTGGCGACCATTTCAGCTGCTATACATATGCCACACAGGTGCAGATAACATAATTTCAATGGAAACCTAAAACAGTGGAGTGAATTCCCCTCATTGTGTAAAATCAGAAGGTCAATATGCGACTATTAGGGTGCTATTTACAAAGCAACATTCCAAAGCAAAATTATATACATAACTGTACAATCTATAATTCACAATCTTCTTACAAAATATAATGTGCCTTATTGGAAGGCATAATGTCACTCCTAGTATGCAAATTGAGGATAGCAGGAGTGGGAAACAGCTGACATTCAATTTTCAAACCTCACTAGACCTGTCACAGAATTATTTCTTAGCACACTACACACAGAAATATATCCATTTTGTGTAGAAGGACACTGAAGATACCATGTTCATAGGTAAACACCATGGCCAATTCATTCGCCAGTACAGGTATATTCAATGAAAGAAGTAAAATGTTGGATATCCAAAGGGCTTCATGGTAATTTAGTACATGTTTGGCAAAAAGGCACTTTGAAAGTGGAACAGTGTGTTCAAAATAAACAATGAGTTCACAATCATTATATTTGACACAAAAATACAAAATCATGGCACCAATCTGTTTTCTTTTTCAATGCAACCGGGGAAAACGATAACATATAAATAAATTCAGAAAACTGAAAAAAGATGCATCAGTATTCACCAAAAATATGTATTTTCATACCTGTTGTCTGATGTCCATGATAACAAAAAAAAAACATTTGAATTCAGTTACTCATCATAAACTGATCTAGCGTTTTCAAAATTGTCGTCATGCATGCCATTTTTCTTTACAGCATTACATATTAAGCTTCAGTAACTCAAGTATGAGTTGTCAACCTGTGCAATGCCCTGTGTGGGTTTCACTGAGGTTGTGTGTATCTGCCTAATCCTGTATTTGCCAGGATTGAAAAGCACACCATGTTTCATAAGACAGCAATATTTTAGTACAAAAGTATTCAAACTCTCTTTGACTTCTTGTGATCATTTTTCAGTAAATGTCAAATAAAATATTGAAAGAAAAATATTCTCATATACAGAAACTTTTGATCTCATAGTCTATGGAAGAAATAGCACAGTCTTTCTGGAACAATTATAGCAATCAACCAGCAGAAGACATTATTGGAGGAATTTTTTGGGCGGAGGTCTTGGATTGATCATGTGTGGATCATGTAATGGCCTGTTTGGATTCAGTTGTCTATCATGTATTGGTGAGTCTCTAAGAGGTTCTAGTTTGGAAGCATTCAGTGTGTTCAGACTGGGAGCACTGACGTATCTCTGAGCCATCTTCTCACCAAGATGTCCACTGCTACCACTGCTACCCATGCTGCCTGCACTTGTTTTCTTCTTCTGTGAAATAATACAGTGAGATACTTTTTAGTATTAACACATGACACATGTAACCTATGCTGTGGTAGAAATAAATTCTGTTGATTGCTATCATCTGAACTTTTTCCACCAACATCCCTGAATAGAGACCCTTGCACATAATGAAAGAACAAACCCAACAGAGGAAACATTTTTTATCAGGAAATATTGAACTACGTGTACTGGTGACTTTCTCTAATTATTGAAACATGCGCATCCATGAAATTTCATCACCTAGATGACATGACATACAGTCTCCTAGTGAGTGTTCAACTTGTGGAAAAGAAAATATGCTGCACTGTAAATAGTCATAATCCTTTCGATCATCAATTCAAAAATTATTGGACAATAACTACTTTTTGTTTTCAGCGGGCTGTATCTAAAATGAGTGGCATAGACAAACTTTGACCTTGATAATATGTGAATCGAAAACTACATTACTGACGGCCAAAAATACAAGGAATATACATATAATGCTCATCTGGGTAGATTAAAAGAAACCACAACTTGTAACAAAGAAGAAAAATTTGTCAACTTGTGGAAAACTAACCTTGCCAAAAGCTAATGGATTTAAGACTCCAACATTAGGATTGGCATTGAAGACTTTATTGAAATTAGTTTCCCGATTTACAAGCTCCATCTGGTAGTAGCGTTTCTCATCCTGTAAGTGATATTAAAAATCAAAATGGTTATTCCAAGAACAAAACTGCTCTGTGAGGGGAGCACATCCTCATTTACAATATTTGATGATAAAGGTATAAGAGAAATACATACTCAGACAAAGTAAGAGGAAAGCTGATACTTTTTCCATGGATATGAAAACTCTTTACAAAGTGATTGGATCAAACGAATCAAAACACCAACACCTCTTAACTATGCTTCATTTATATTTTGACCATTCATATTTCAACCTACATTGACAGGTGTATGACAATATGAATATTCACAATTACATTATCTTGTAATTGTTTTACAATATTAAAATCAGCATTTGAGATCAGCATTTCAATTGGCATTGGATTCCAATAATACAGGTAAACTTTACAGAATATCATGAGTAGTGTCTCACCACAAGCTGTTTCATGAGTGCCTCTCTCTCAGCCATTGCTTCTCTAAGCTGTTCAATAGTTTGAAGATCTTCAGGTCTGGACTCTCTCCTGGCATACCTGTCTTCAGCTTCCTCCAACCTAGATGGTGTTCAAAACAACCATTATTAGATGTAGCCAATCAATGTACAAGATAAATACTCTAGTGGATGTTCAACAAGTAAACAATGCAAAGTTTTCACCAAAATTTAAATAATCTTAATACCTTTCTGTTGTATTCAAAGAAAATAATGACACTTCACATAACAATGGTTGCAGTTTCGTAGTTTTGAAGCCTTTCCCCTACTTGTGTCTGAAGAGACCACTGTTTTCAATAGGAACTGGTTTGATCAATGTACCGAGGAAATAAGATTGAAGTGGTCAAAACCAGGTCAGTTGTCTGGCCAGCAAAAGTATGATATTATCTTCTGACTCAACTTGAGCTTGACCTTGTGTGTGTATGTTGCTTCTTTCCTCTTCTCTAAAAGTCAACAAACAATCATATTTAAACAATGATATTTTCACTTACATAATTTGAAGTGCTGATATTTTGTCCTTCAGCAAGTCTTGAGCTCTGTTGAATTCACCCAACATGTTTTGTGTTTCTCTCAAATGTTCCGCTGCCAGCTTGTCCATTTCTTTCTGTTTTTTCTTTCCCAATTCAGCTTCTTGTTTCCTGTTGAAAATCAACGCAATATGTTACACTACACATTTCCAATGACAAAATATGATTTGTCTCTGTTTTTTGGCCTTATAATATGCCACCATGGCATAGAATAAATAAGGTCAGAAGAAGTTACTTGAAACTTGCCGGATAAGATGAATTCATGTTGACTAAAATCAGGCGGGAAAATTTGAAATCAGTGGTAGAAAAGATATTATGGTTGTAGAGAACCACTGCCTGATGTAATACATCTTGAATGAAAATGTAATACATCTTTAATGGAAAAGTGTTGAGAAAATGTAATCTGTTATAGTCTGTAGAAATGGCCATAAATAATACCTCAGTTTTGCATTCGTCTCACTTTGGATCCGAAGAATTTCTTGACCTTTGAACTCTAGTTCTTTATTGAGTTTATCAATGTTCTCCTTCAGTTCTTTGATATCTGCTTCAACATTGTCAATATGGCGTTCTCTGTGTCGGAGGTCATCTTGAAGATCAGCCACTTTGTCTCGATGTTCCTTTTCCTGTCATGGAAGACATAAAACACATTTAGTGTTCAAAACGAAACAGGGGAAAGCCCTCATTAAAACTGTCTACAAGTAGAGTAACATGATCTAGAAATCATTTGTCTTTCATGGAAAAGTGTTAAAAAATGTCTATATTAAAAATAAATTGCATTTACTCAGATACAGATTGAATTTCTAACAAAATTATTCCAGGTATGCTACTTTGCGACATTTTTGAGTGATATGTTTCAAAAATGCATACAAATTAAATATCTTTCAGATAAGAATGCTCTTCTCACCACTAAACACTAGTCTAAGTGACCACTTTGCAATTGTTCGTATATTCACATAAAATGTCTACAAATGCCACCATATTTCATCATTGTAACAGCTGGACATTGTGACAGTCTAAGATATTACCACTGACCTGTCTGCTTTTCAGTTCAATGGCTCTTTCCAATTCCATTTTAACTGCTGCCATCTGTGTCTTGTGAGCTCTGGTTAACTGATCCATCTCAGACATGTGTCTCTTGTTTTGCTCGGCCTTCAATTTTTCTAAAACACATGAAGTGTTGAGATATTTAGTTCAATAATAGGTGAAAAGCACCTTCTTGATATAAATGAAGGCAATGTTATTTGGGTTGTTTTTGTTGTTTTGTTTTGTTTTTTGCCATGCCATTGGATACCACATGCACTCTGAAATAAACATTTCAACACTGACAATGTGACATGCATATCTATGCACCAATACAAAACTGGCAATGTGCAGTAGTTCAGAAAGTTTCATCGTATTGGTAGATTTTCACTATTTAACACACTAACTTGAGAAGTTTGAAAATAATTCAGAAAGAACAATGAATGTTTGTTGTGAGCACTGACAGTAAACAGAAGACAGACAATATGGTACAAGTGAAATCAATGACGGACATTCTAACACATGAAATATGTTGCCAACACAGGTGGGAAATGTAAAAAGAGAAATATTGTTTTGAATAATTATGAATGCCCTTTTACAAAACTCACCGCTTTGTTGCTGATGTTGAGCTTTAAGGTCATCGATGTCAGCTACACGTCTCTTCTCTGCTTCATCCCTGGCAGTTTCCACAGCAATCTTATTAGCTAGATTGTGAGCATTCAGCTCTTCTTGGTGTGTTTCTTCCATTCTAGCTTCAAGACTCTGAAAATGTGACATCATGAAAATTCATTATCATGGTCAAATGTTCTGATTCTATCACGAAATCAAGTGTGTATGTTACCTATAGAATGACTCTGAGACAAAATATTTTTTAAGCTTTGCATGCATACACAGAGGCATTCTAACTGATGATGTAAACAATATTATTTCAAACAAACATCTTTACCTGAAGATCTTTCCTCCTCTCCATGTCCAGACTCTTTTTCTCTTCGATGTGAGAGGCTTCAATGGCAGCCACTTTTTTGCCATACTCCTCTGCAGCATCATTCATTTCTTGTTTGAGTCTTGCAATCTCCATCTCCATGGCTTCCTTCAGACGCACTGCCTCTTCAGACGTCTCTTGAATCTTGTTGGATAGGTTCTTTTTCAGGGTGGAAATCTGTTGAAGGAGTTGTATGGGAAATGAGACACAATCAGGATAAACAAGTGAAGAGAGGGGTTTGACAAAATAGTACAATGATACATATCTGATCAGTCAAATCCTGGAAATGAGGTAAACAAACACAGCATCCAACATTGTATCCCTATATCTTCCAATTGTTTTATGTTTTATCTAATCCCATCTCAGTATACTATTCGCTATCATTCTCGCCAGTTATATTCAAAGTCGTCAATCCATTGTTAGTTTTGAGATACACCTATGGTAGGTAGACCTATAATAATATGCTACTACTAACCACTGAACCAGCATTCTCTATGTTTTCATATCTGCCTTAGTTTGTTGTTTGTCTTCAGAACTAGAGTCACTGAGAAGCATGTACAGATCTCAGATCATCCAACAACAATTAGAATTTGACTCAAATGGCTCCGATGACGAGCGAAAGATTTAACATTTCAGCAAGTATACATATTATTGGTAATATTTATTACTTATGCATAGCTATTTGTGTATTTTTTGCTGCATTATGTATTCATTTGTACCAATTCATGTCTGCTTAGTCATTAATTAACAGACTTTCATACCTGTTGGAGTAGTTCTTCAACTTTGACCTGCCATCCTTGCCTTGCAGCATCCATCTCCTGGTCTTTCAAATGTTTCAACTGTTGTAGAGCTGCTTTCTTGTCCTCTGAATGCTGGTCTGTTAATTCCATGCGAAGTTTGTGGCATTCTTGTCTTTCGAGAGAAAATAAAATCACAGAAGAGGGTTATATTTGCGTATAATTCAAGTGAAAATCACAGTGCCCTTTATCATATAAACATGTATATCAACTTCTACAGCTACTAATATGCAACTCAAGTACTGATATTTGCAGGATTTATTGATGAATTTTTTGAACTCTGATAAAAGTGATTTCTTGATGAAACAAACATGATTAGTTGTGGACAAAAGACAAAAATTTGCAATATGTTTAACTTGATAGAATCTGATCAAACTGGATCTGAAATACTCATACTCTCATAGAGACTTGAAGAAATCCTACCAAACCACACAGTATTACAGTACTTTATGTACAGAAGTATTCTTTTTGAATGTGATACCTTGGTATATTATACTACTAGAGTGATGGACTGTACTGCTCTCTGTTTGAAGTACCTACATATCCTGAAAATGTATGACACGTTAGGAGAAATCAGAGATTTATGATCACATTTGAAAATTCACCTACCTAAGAGTGTCAGCCCACTTGTTATCTAGATCTCTGGACAGTTGATCTAATTTCATCTTCATTTCATTCCGATATACCTCCATTTGATTATCTCTTTCTCGTTTCAATCTCTCCACATCAGTCTGTTTGAGAGAGATGCATAAAAGTATTATTCCAAGACGTACAGGTTAACTTGATGACAACAGACAAATACAGCATTGTGTGTTTCTTTCAGCTTACATAGGGTATTGGTTGCAATGACACTTTCACTAGAGTGAAAAACGGTTGTTATTTTCTATTCATTGCAATTTGAAAATGATGTAGTAGTGTCTTTTCAAAGTGTCATGTTGTGTGAGATTGGTTCAGATGATATATCACATCAGTGATGCCGCTATAGTATAAATGATGGTGCAGATGAATTAATTTGGTTGAAGATAACTTGTGTTGTCAGAAAAACAGCAATTTCCTTAAAATAATGTATGGCATGAAAGTGTCTTTTGAGATCCTTCTCTAAGAGAGGTTTTTTAAAATGAAAATCTACCTTGTCAATATTGATACTGTTATCTTTCATTAAAACAAGAATCAAGATGTCATACAACGGTTTTTAACGATGTTAAATTATATTGTGTGTTTGCTTGTCCCATGTAAATTTTATTTGATGCAGGAACCTTAGTGATTACATAACCAGTAAAATTATTCACTCGGTTGACTTACCTTGAGTGAGTTGGCATCACTTTCAGAACTTCTAAGTTTTGATTTTGTGGTGTCCAGTTCAGATTGCAATTTACTGTTCAAATCTTTAAGACTGTCTATATGTGAGCTAGCAGATCCCAGACCCTGTTCACTTTCTGATACCAGTTTTCCCAACCTTGCAATCTCCTTTTCTGCCGTTTCAAGTTTCACTGACAATTCTGACTTCATTTTGTCAAATTCTGTGTGAACTTTTTCATTTTCTCTCAGCAGTTTATCCCTTTCTTCATTCAGTTTCTTTTGCAATTCCTGTAGATATGGGGAAAACAAAATATTCATGAAGTTTGTAAGTTAAGACCCAGCTTTCATAATACTTTCAACGATGATACTTTCATATACTAATATATATATATATATATATATATATATATATATATATATATATATATATATATATATATATATATATATATATATATATACATATACATATATATATATATATATATATATATATATATATATATATATATCAGTATCTCACTAGCAGCAAAGGGTCCTTCTCAACCTATCCTGTACCCAAATTGGTTTGTTCCAAATATTTCCTGCTTGTTTGTACAACACACACATCACATGATGTTCCAGTATAAATATTTGTATTTTTTTGATGATTGATCAATGTTTTGCAATGCATAAGGATCTCTCATTTTTTTTCAATTTGTAGCAGAGGGACTGCGAATTCTGAAAATGATAACATGTACATGCCACAGAGTTATTCCATATTTTAACTACTGCCTTAAGAGAGATAGAACATTATTTGAAATCATACCTTGAAAATCTTGAATAGATAATACAGTGAAAAGGTTGCGCACACAAAAAATATGAAGTGATGAGAAGTGAATGAGTTACCTGTTTGATCAAGTCTAACTGTTCTTTGCCAGATTTCTTGGCATTTTCAAGTTCTCCTTTATGTCTCTTAATCAGATCTGTGATGTTTATTTCATGTTCCTTGAGTAGTCTAGCCCTGTCATCTTTGGCCATCTCTTTAGCCGTGTCAAGTTGTTGTTCATATCTCTCCCTCAAGGCTTCCTTCTCTGCAGACAAATCTTCTAGAGCCTGGAGGAATGTGGAAGATAAACAGTATTAACATACAAACCTGAGAATACATCTAGATTTCTCATACACAAAAAGTTGTTGTGAAAGACATCACACTCAGCTGAAAACTTAATCTTAATTTGAAATATTCTTTTTTAAGAAATATAAACTATCTGTGAAACTACAACTGTGAGGCAGTTTCTGGAAGAATCTTTAACACTACTCACGAAGTTGCAAAATAAAAGTTCCGCTGAATTAAAACAATAGCAATGTATTTTATCGCGAGTTCATCAGCAGTGGATAAAATGATAGAAATACATGCTATAGTTAGAAAATTCTTTGAACCTAAAGTTTGAACGCCCTTGGCTAATTTAGATAGTATTCAAATTTTATGGAAGACTATTTTTATTATTCACAGATCGGATGCTGTAATACTCTTCAGCATTGTGTTTACTAAATGTGAATTCCATCACATTGCAATGACAGGACAAGCAAGGGTTTTGAAATCTGCAAATCTATCTAGGATTTCTGGAAAATTAAGTTGTGTGTGTAAAGTCTGTATCAATAATGGTAACACAGTTTTCTGGAAGCATGAGAAACAAATAGTTTGTTAGGGGCGTGTCAAATGCGATGCAATATCAGAATGTCAATACGACTGATTACTTGCCAGAAGGACCACTGACAGTGACAATTATTGTGAAGGAATTCTGGGGGGTCTGAGAGTAAGATGTCACTGATTGTTTAGATGATAGACTAGTACAGAACAACATATAATAATCACTGCAATTTAAATGGTCAAATTGGACTTATTCTAACCACTTCAACTTTGACCTTTCTACGACCCAAATGCTTTGTAAACCTGTATAGCCCTTGACAAAAAGACCACTAAAACAAGAGAGTTGCTTTCACTAAGCAAGACAAAGGGGCTTTTATCCTCATATGCCGTAGTCACTTTGAAATGCATTGCAGGAATGCCAAACTTTTGATACACTGACTGCGTCTGATGTCTGATTCTAAAAATTTCTAGAATTATGTGTATGAAATGGCATTAACAGATCCAAGTGTTTGTGTAAAATCATGTAAACATGTTAGATATCTAAATCATAATTTTGATAACAATTGACCAGTTATAATCTGCTCGTGATAAATTCAAATTCCACACATATGTCTCCTGAACTTTACACACTTGTTAAATCCTGGCTACAGCTGATGTACATGACTGGATATTGTGGCATGTAATTGTGGACACTACGATTAATCAAAACTTTACGGCAATAAATTATGCCTTTATCACTTCAGTGTATTGTGCAGATTCTACATTGAACTTGTCATGTGATGATAAACACACTTCATCTGGTATTTAAGATTTATGATACTGTAGTAAGTTGAACTCCACTGAAATACTGTGTATGGAAGACAATTTCAATGAAAACAGACAATTATTTTTTTCAACCCAAGTAAACGATCCACATTTTTGTCATATTTTGTTTATGTCTTATCAGATTAGTGCTTGCACTAAAAGGATCTGTTGTGTCTAAACAAGACAGGGATCAAATTTTTCTTTCAATGGCTTCCGTATCAATCAGTTAAATTTAGATTTTTCTATTTTAAATCCCATTTATAAAGTGTGCTCAGATAATGCTGTGTCATATGATGTAACATCATTTGTAAAAGAACAAGCAACAATGAGAGAAAGCAGTATCATGATTTCAGAAAAACATGAATGAACCGATGAAATTGCTGCTTTTGAAATCCACAGAATGGCTCATCATTGTAAAAGTGGCACATTGTTTTAATCCTGAAGTAACTCCACTATGCTATGTGCTGCACATAACATAAACATTCCAAAATATGATCTCAAAATAGAATAAAGGACATTGACTATAGAGTAACATTACCTGTTCTAGGGCTTTGAGTTGATCTCCCTTTTGTTGGGCAAGAGACTGGCTTTTGTCTTGTAAACTCTTTCGTTCATTTTCTAACCATGATAACCTATCTCTGACCTTTGATAGTTCACTTTGTAAATCTTTAATGGTTGCTTCATTGCTCATCCGTGTGGCTTCTAATGTACCAAGCAAACCTGAATAGAGAGATGGTAAGATTTGCATGTGACACTGACATAGCGGAGCTCAGAGGAGAATGTCAGGCTTTGAGGAAACCATCAAAACATAAATTTAATACTACAAGGAAAACTTCCAAAATCGGACCTTTTATTCCTATTTGCAGTGTTTTGATAACTTTTATTCTGTTGTAATTCTTTGAGCAGTATCTCATTTCATATGAATTTGTTATGTTCAGAAAGTTTAATCCATCTGCTTGAGTGGAAGAAAATTGACATGATAGAAAATCCACAGCTATAAGAGCAGAATGTACTTGCTACCACTACAGAACAATATGAAATATGGGCAGAAAATAAACACTGTGAACATTGTGTAAACTTTTCAGATGACTAGAACAATCAGTCATTAGTTGTTTTCTTTGGAGTATGACATTCATATTCCAAATGACATATTTTTTGAATGAAAACGTCAAATTCAACTTACTTGATTTTTTCAGTAATTCCGCTGCTTGTTGTGATCCTCTTTCCTTAGACGCAATCAATTCTCCTTCAACTTGTTTCAGTCTGGTCATTGCTACTGACGCTTCTTGTTTTGCATATGCCAACTGCAAAATAGAAATATTACCAAGAAATCAAAGGCTGATTCCACTTTGCAAAGATTTTCAAAACTATATCGAAGAATGTTTTCGAATTCTTCATCTCAGAGTTGACATAATCCATGCAAGGATCAGGTACAGGTGTGTCTGGATTGTTTTCCACGTGCTTTTGATATAATCTGCTTTCTATCGAATAAAAAATTTTCTTGTGAGATGGCAATCATCATTATGAGATCTCAGAATTTTCTTTGCGATATGAAAGTTGAATACTGACAATCTTTAAGACTACATATGAGTGAGTGATTCAAATGTTCCATCAACCTAGTATGTTGCTTATAGGTAAATGTTGTCAATGATTATGAAGCACATAAATGCACTTTTCGTGTACAATATTTTGTTGTGAAATACTCAATTACAGTGTATACCAGTAGACTACTGTGTACAGAAATCAAAATAAATTGGTAGTTTTTACTCTTTTCACTGACAAATTCTGATTCAACTGCAGGTAGCATTTCACAGAGTAACTTTACCTCTGTTAAACAGAGCTACTTATGTTCAAAATTTAAGTTTGAAGTAAAAGAAAACGATCATTCTGAGATTTTACAGAGAACTTTGAGGCCCCTTTTATTTTATAAGTGATGCTTGTTTTGTTTTGAATTTTTGTGTTTCCCCCAAACATAGCATTTATCATAGCATTTAGATTTCTTGTATGATTGTACACATACATACATACATACATTGAAGTGTGGTTAGGTAAGCTCATTTCAAAAGTTTTGACTTTGCATTTAATCTTGTTGAGGGCAAAACTATTGTGTGCAATACATGTATATTTTTTATGATGTGATAAAGGCCTTGATAAAATCCAAGAAAATGAGACTTTTGTTTGTGTGTGTGTGTGTTGTGTGTGCAAAGGTCGTAAAATGACCACATATGTGATTCAATGTTTGAACTGAAGAGGTACTCCAGTAACCGGGTCACCATCAATCTGTGACCTTGGAAGAGAATTGTGAGTTAATTTATTACCTGTTTATTTAGATCAAGTGAATCAGATTCTCTTGATTCAAGACTACTTTCAGCAAGGTCTAGTCTCTGCTTGAGGGCAGCTAAGTCCTCTTCACTTAGTTCTAACTGATTTGTGAGTTCTTCAACTTTCCTGTGTAAATTTGTTCCTTTTCAGCAAACTGTCTCTTGAGGGCATTTTCTCTCTCCTGCCATTCCTGTGTCTTGTTTTTCAGTTCATTCTCTCTCAGAACAGCCAGTTCTTTCTCATAGAAGGCCTGCGCTTTGCTCAGTTTTGCTTCATAGTCTTCACAAAGTTGGTTCTTGTCTGTCATCAGTTGCTCATACTTGCCTTGCAACTGGGTGATTTCATCTCGATAACGTTGTTCAAGTTTTGCCTTCTCGCCAGAGAGATCCGAGTGTTGCATGTGCTGCGCCCTGAGCAATTCATCAATTTCCTTAGCATGGGCTTTTCGCATATCCTCAATCACCGCCTGCTTGTCCTTATCATACCTCGTTTGCATATCCTCAAAATGCTTCAGCTTGGCTTCGAAGTCTTTTTTAACTTGGAGAAGTTCTTTTGATAAGTTTAAAATTTTCTGTGAGTGTTCAACAGTAAGTTGCATTTCTCTTTCCTCGGCTTTCCTTTTGTGATTGGCAAACTCGGTGGCCATGTCCCTTCTTTGCCGTTCATGTTCAGCAATGCTCATTTCCAGCGTCTCAATTCTACGTCTCTGATCGGTGTCACTGTTGATCTTACTTTTGTAAAGGGACAGTTTTTCCTTAGTTTCAGCCATAAGCTGTTGCATTTCTTCCTCATGCACATCTTTGAGACTCTGTACAATTTGGTCATGTTCATCATTTTTCGTGTTGAGGGCATAGATCACCTGTAAAAAAAAAGAAATTCAACATTTAGTTCAACATTATTATAAGCATGTTTACTTTCACAATGTTTGATGTCTATCAAAATGACTGAACAACAGATAAAAATTATTTCAGTGATGAATCAAAGCGATAGTAGTTGTTACATTTCATTCCTTTTTTCAATATTTTTGTTTTCAATGTCAACTAAAATTTCTTGTTCTACTCTCTAAAACATGTCAAGATACACACACAGTATTCAGCTGGCCAACTGAGCCTGTACATGTGTAGACTACATTGTTATTGTTGACACTTGAATCCTGATCAGAACTAGAATTAAAATGTCAACAATAACAGTGCAGATTAGGCAATGCCATATAGATGCTGTGTTGTAGATGTTTCAACATGCTTTGGGGAGTAGGACAAGAACTTGCAATTGACACACAGAACAAAAAAGTGAAACAACCATTATAGCTTCTGGGCCTTCACTATAGATGTAGATAGTCACAAATGTATTGATTTAAGCAATTTACATCAGAGCGACAGTATTCATGAGCATGGACTGCGCAATAAACAATGTAGTAATTACAGGTCCAGAGAACATTTATTTACCTTCCAGGGTTTAGAAGCTATCAACTATGAAAGAAGACATGCAGACTGCCAATGGCAAGGTGGCTTAGAAATACACAAAACCCTAGCATGCACAAACTCTACATCAGTTGATAGATTCTAGTATGTGTCATATAAATCAACCTTCTAGTGAAAGGATTCTAGAAGGTTACTATATAGATATCATTTTTAATGAATTTTCTATTGTTCATCGAGTTTCATTTTTTCAGTATATGTGACATTGCATGTTTTTTACTTGTATGATTTTCCTGTACACTATAAAACTTTTGATTGGTATTTTAGGAATTTTGGAAAGTACGCCAAGTAAATTCACTGATGTTGAAGTCAACATGCAGTTTTAAAATAAAAAAGACTTTAAACAGAGTTTCATTGAAGTTTTCCATGATTCAAAAGCTCATAAAATTGACCACTATTATAATTGTGGATCTTAAATGTGGACAAGAGATAAAGTCTTTAACAACTGCTTCTAAACTTGTTCTCTTTTACAGCAGTGAACCAGCAGTGTGACTTAATTCAAGCACAGATGGTTTATGTATTTCTTACTGGTACCCTGAGGTCCACAACTATTTACCAACACTGAAACAATCACCTAGAGTTATGGTATTCCTCTAGGAGAAAGGTTGATATAGTGTAATTACATCCTGCATCGGAACACGTGCACAGAGCATCTGTGTTTCAACAGACAAGTTAGCAAGTCTTGTCAAGGCTTACTTGCCAGGATGTCTGAATCTTGACATTCCTGGATAGAGTGACAACAGAAGGCAAGGGCATTTCATTTGAAAAAGAGGGTGTACTTCAGGTTGTATTTGATGTTGCATACGATTTGTGCACATCAGTCTGCAGATTTTTGTACAACACTCATCCCAATTACATCTCATGACAGCTGACAATTCCTTCAGTCTTTTATTAAAGTGTGTGCACACACATGCTGTCAAAGGGCAGCTGTTTTTCATTTTACAGACAAGCTTTAGCATATATATCAACCAGCTACAGCTTGCTGCCTAGAAGCACTTCAATAAAACTCCAGATCTGTTCCACACCATGGAAGACTATAAACATCAGCTGCATTGATGTTAGTTCAGTTTGCAGCTGCATTTATAACATCAGTGAAACTGTGTATCTTTTGCCTATCAGCTAAAGATACAACTCATGTACAACTGTGGATTAGACTAGCACTTTCCAAAGGCTTTTCTTGCTCATACTTTATAACACTATAAATCGGCCACAGCAGCCTTTTTTCCTCTCAGTTTGCTTGAAAAGGATTCAATAGAGAAATAGTATACTCATAATATAATAGAGAAAATGGGAATATCTGAATATCATTTATTATAAACACTGTAAAGTTTTGAATAGTGAACTTATTAATATCATCTTGCTATGTGTAAGTATTACAGCTGCATGTAAACGTTCCCAATTTTTTTTTTCATGTCGGTCATTATTAAACCATTTTTGCAAAAAAAACCCTGAAATGAGAAACACAGCTAAGTTTTCTGGCCATTCTAATGATGTTGGAATGAACCAAGGGTTCCAGTCTGATTGATGGAACAGTTGCAAACAGTTTTAATTATTTTACTTTCTTATAACTAATTTTTTAACACATGCACTTGTTTAAGTCTTCTTTGGTCATTTGTTTATTCAGTATGAAATTATATCACAATCCTGGTCAAGAAATGTGTCAAGCTGTGCCTTTCATGTTCTGAGCCATGTGTATCCAAGTTTTTGTCTTGCAGAACTTGGAACACACAACTAGTCTAGGTTTCCATTTGATCTGTAACTCTGGTAATCTCCCACGGCAAAAAATGGCATCGACAAAATTGCTGGTAATCTACAATGAACAGTCTTTGATGAAACTATCTGCAAGAACCTCATCACGATTTACATTTGCCCCTAAACCTGCTGACAAAAATTGCAATGATCAGATTACAATGGTAAAACACTGATTCCAGTGTACTACAGTGTAATTCATGGGAGCTAGAGTTTGTGAGAATAGGATTATGTAAGCTGATGTCATCCTGATGTGAAACAAATTTGTAATCTATTGTATCCCTGCCCAAGCCTTGAGTAACCTGGTGCTAATTATTTGTACAAAGAAAACTTCAGTTTTCAAAGATGGAGATCTGTGTTTCATAGTTGTACTGGCATCAGTCTTTAAGGTACCATAGTATGCACCTCAAAATTGAAAGACTTCCTTTCTATAAAACTTTCCATAGGAAACTTTAAACTATTCCCTTTAAAAATAAAGAAAAAAAATCAGTGGTCATCGTGCAAAATTTGGTCATGGAGAAACAAATTACACAATATTTCATGACACTTGAAATCAAATTGGCCAATATCCCTGTGTTTACTTGCAGTGAAAAATTCAATTTTCAATTTCCACAGAAATGAGCCTGTGCAAACGTTACCTATTAAAGCTTCAAAATGAAATCCCACGACTGGTGGACCAAAACGTGGTTTAAATGTTTGAGAGTGAATTATTTATCCCCGGGGTGCATTCTACCCTGTAATGTAAAGCCAATTCCATTTTGCTACATGATCAAGGGATAACAGCGAGGTTCATACTTGGCACACTTAAATTTTCTGTCAGGGGCAAAATATTATTAAAAGAGCCAGTGAAAGTTACCAGTGTTACCCAGCTGTCATACATCATAGCTCAATCCCTTGCAATCCTACAGACAGACACCACGGATTTCAAACCCTTTACAGATTCCCTGTGAAAACAATCTGCTTTAATGCTCTATCAATATTTAAATATCAAAGTAATCCTGGCTTCTCTTCTTATCTTATATTGATAATCACTATTTACATTCTATTGTTTTATTGATCATGTCATGTGACTCCTAAAAATACACGCATAATTAACAAATCAAAACCCTTGAAATAAATATGCAGTATGGTATTGGGTCTTTGAGTACAGTGCCCTTGTAACACAGCAATGTAGTTTATCTTTGTACTTTCTCAGCTAAAAAACAAGATGAAACTTCTTTCAAAACATAAAATTTTCTCCAGATTTGGCAAATAAACTAAGAGTCTTACAATTAGTAACATTTTTTTGCTTTGCAAAATATACACAAACTGAAATGCTTATCTTCACAAAGATGAAGAAATACTGCATGTAATACAATTCATTTAATGACCAATCAGAAAAAATGAATGGTGCAGCTCAGAAAAACTTTATTGTTATGACTCCAAACAGCAGAGAGTAATATCATGACATCATTCTGTTGTCATTTGAGAGTTTTCAGTTGTAGCTAAACAACAGCTGCTCCAGGACTTCTTATCCCACTCTTGTTTAACATTACTAAGTCACCTAAATATCTGAATATCAGCCATCCAGCTGCTATCTGTCAGGAATTCTTGCCACTCTGGGAGATAAACCCAAATTTCTGTTTCTAATTGGTTTCTCTGAAGGTCACAGACCCCAAGGAGGACTGTAGATTAGAGAGATAGTTACATGCCAGCTTCTCTGTACAAAGTGGCTGACAACCCACCATAAAAGAATGCAAAGATAAAATAAATGGTCTTTCCTCTGACCTAATTCCTCTGTTTATTATTTATAACACTGAAACTTTAAAAGCAAGGAGGATCTAACACATGTGTGTTCTCACTTTCAGTCATTCTACCATTTTTCTGCACGGTAGATCTAGAACTTTTCAATTGCTCTAAGTCTTTCTTTCAAAAGTTCAACAAACTAGAAAATTCTGACTGTAATTATCGGTACTTTCCGGCATACCTACAAAATATGCAAACGAGGGTCTAAAGTTTCCGCAGGTCATTAACATTTAACAGTTATTTTACTTCCAGTCTCATAATGTTTTTATCTTTTTTCAGTCTCATAAAGTTATATGCAAATCTTTCATTTTGATAGCTGGCCGAAGCAGTGTCTGATCAATACATTTTAACACTCAAACTTTTATCACAGTTTACTTTTACGGTTACTGTCCTATTGTGCAAACATTAAAGCTACATTTGATTTCTAGTATCATTGATAAATTTACAGGAAATAATAATATTTCATGTATGTACACCTAGACTGTTGTTAAATAATATATATTTTAAAAAGCAGAAAAATCAGTACCCTGGAAAATGTTGAAGCAGTACCTTCCCACAATGCTTTGCAACTCAACTGACTGTAACTTCTTGGAGCTACTATTACAGGTCTGTACAATTTCTCCTGAACTTTTGTAAAGATGGGAGATTCATGGGGTTAAAGTTTAATATTTTCTACAGTGAAAACTCATATTGTTACTGCTTTTCATCTGACCATTACACTACTGCAAATGGTACAATTATTTCAAACAATGATTGGACCTGTACCGGTATATCATTTGACAGGTGGATAATTTTCCAAAATAACATGTATCACTTAGTTTCATTAAACTCTGATCATGAATGCAATTGATAAAGATATATTTGAAGATGGTTGTGCTCTCATTTCCTGTAGTCATGAATCTGGCTGTTCTGTGCCATGACGGAACAAACAAGGGCTTTGGGTGTGACACAGCAAAGCATAAAACATGTATCTGTATATCTCCACTGTCCATATCTTTCTTAGAACAATCCCAGATGTTCCAGTTTTGGATTCCAAATTTTCAATCATGCATGCCTTGCTACAGTATATCAGTCATGTTGCATTAATTACTCAAAGATAATTACTAACTCTAATTCAAACATGAATTCCACATGTTATTGTAAAACTCAATCATGCATCCTCTGGAATCTTTTATACAAAGCCCCAGCTCAAACAACCTCCATTTCATGGCTTTGAATCAAAATCCAACTCAAGCATGGATATCTCTGATATGCACATTCCAGTGAGAATATTTTTTTACCCATGATGCATCAGAATGATAACCACACACAGACTCATACAAAGTATACAACTCACTCATGTAACCTTTGGTAATTTCTTGCAATGATCTCTGCATGAAGTCCAGTTTCTCTGCTGTGGTGTCCAGGGACACTCAACATGAACGATTTGGTATAAGCAATGACCCCATTAGTAAACTAGGACAAGGCTTTACATCCATTAGACACAGGGGATAACATTACATTTCATATAGTCAACACAAGACAGACCTCTGCTAGCATTCAATCACTGTTTCCTCCTTTACATTTGTCAGGTTTTACTTTTCAAACTAATACAATGAGGGTAACTGAAAACTGCACTGGAAGGGTATAGTTTCCTTCATAATCTCATAGTGTGAATACAGATATTCATATCTACATATAAAAATAAAGTTGAAAACATAGAAAACTTAACTAGATACTTTCAGGAAGTGAAACCTGGTAGGATTGAAATATAATTCTTGGTCACTTTGATAAGAGTAAACCTTCATTGTTCATCAAAATAGTCACTTAATAGAACTTTCCAGTTTGGAAACAGTAAATGGTGACACATGTTAAGTTTCTTTCCTGACTTTTCAATGCAATTTTACGATTACAATCATTTCTTACAAAGGGAATAAATATTGAATAGATTTTGTGTTTGCAAACATCTTTATGAATTAATGGTTCTTCAACTGATAACTGGAGGCAGGCAGGAAAAGATAATTTTCAAGTTAATGAACTTTACAGCATCATCAACAACATCAGGTTTACTTTTAATTCAAATATGAAGAAATTGACGGTGCTGTCAGAACGTAATGACATTGGCGTTTACATCAATAATCAAATACCAAGTTGACAACTGCTACAACACTAAACACAATTCCTTTTTTGCCAGTGGGTAAAATGTGGTTTTTGCCAGGCTACTCAGACATTATCAGTGCGGCTCTGAGTTCAGGGAAAGTGTTGAATTTATTAGAACAAACCATTCCCATGGTAAATAAATTTCAACTTTCACTTCCTTAGTCAAAATATGACTAAAGACCAACGAAAAGTTAACTGCAAACCTTGATATGTCATATCAGTGTTTGATTCACATACAGCAACAATGAATAGAATATCATCTGCTCATATCAGAATGAAATGTTATGTAAAAGAGGCTAGGCTTTGCAATGTCACTTATGTTGATGTTCATACCAAACCCATGCATGCACAGCCCTACTCAATCATTTCTACCCGTTGTCTATCCAGAATATAGCCAGTCATTTTGAAGCTCTGCAAACTCATGTGACACAATACTGAAAGTCTAGATTCTAGGTCGTTGGCATATGCCTGCATCATCAATCATATCCAGTGGGATGTGATTTATCTTGAATTAATTTCACCTCTACGCATTCCAATATCATTAATATATCAGATAGGGTTATGAATATAAAATTCTTATATAAATAGACAGTGTTTGATTGCAGTCTCATAAATATTGAGAAAATATTTTAATTTTTAAGTTTTGATTGATTTTTTGCGTGCAAATGAATGCAACAGCATATGTAATCCAAGAAATGAAGTTGCAGTCTATATCTGATCAAACTTTTCTTCAAGGTCAACTTCTTTAATCAAAATGTCAACTGTTTGTTTAGCTACATTATAATGCATGCAAATCGTTCGATCTGGTCAGTTGGTAAAACCAGTCTATCTGACTGTAAAACCAAATTTAAACGTCCCTTTCAACTACTCGTAATGTGTGCTATCAATTACGCTCTTTGAAAGTATGCAGCGTCAATAACCACGGGATATACCGTACCCTTAGGCACTGGAAGTGTATGAAAAATCTGCTGGCAACCTGATTAACTGCAGGGGACATGGTGGTACAAGACATCAAAATGCACATCTTTCAGAGTGTTGGTGAGGCAAATGTGAGCGATTTCAGTGAAAGTATGACGAAGCTGGGATTAACGGTTTAGTTGAGTGATTTAAACAGTCTCCGAGAAGGTGTCAGTCGATTTAACTAACAACTCTACCCGCAGTGTACTCGCAAGACGTTTAAACTTACTGACAATCGATTTAGCCACAGTCCTTCTGTTGAGTGTTGTCTGCGTGCATTGCAAGTGTTACACAGCGAAAACAGGGTAATGAAAATCAACAGACAGCAACCATAACAAAGATATGTAGGCCTAAACATAACTCAGCTTTGCACATTCATGTTACCTGTAACGACACGAACGTAAACACGTATGTGTTCTCATCGTACATGATGTTGATAGTCTATCCGTGCAGTCTACTGTACCGTACGGAAAGTACAGTACAGTAGCGGGGAAATATGACAAAAAGCACCCGTTTGGGTCGAGCTTTACCTTTGTGAGTTGGGCGATCTTCTTTGACATCTTGAGATGGAGATCTGGTGTAACTTCCATATTTGTCTGCCCATTTTGGGGCAAGGTGCCGTAATTTCCGTGCTTGTAGTAGTTGAACGACATCTTCGCCGCCATTTTGTTCCCGTCCCTATAATCCACTTCACTGCGCAAGGCAATGTCGAGCTGAAGGTTCAAATTTGTCCGGTAACCGGCCTTCGTATATCATTCCGTATCTACCATTTCCATGTGTGTGAAATATTTTTTCGCCACGAATGACCCAACTGCATCAATATCTTGATACTGCCTTGCTTTATTTCGACGATTTATGAGGAAATATTTTCTTTACAGTGGAAATAATACAAATTCACCTGCAGTGTTCTCCGGCCAGATGATGTTTATTGTTGCTACGGTTACTATTTGCATATTCGTCACACTTACCTGGCGTAGGCGGCGCTCTTCACTAAAATTAGGTCTGTCACTGGCCTTGTCATGTTACGACATAGGGAATTCAGTCTCCGATGATGATGATCAGATGGTGACGATGATGATGATTAAACATTAAAAATGAAGGAAAATAAAAATATAATCGGACTCAGTAAAGTTGTTGTTGTTGTTATTGTTGTTGTTGATAGTATTTGTAGAAAAGAACAAAGTATGGGTTGCAAATTCAATACAGCCAAACTATACACATGCACTGCAAAATTCAATACAGCCTTTATAGTATACTATATACACATGCGCTGCAGTATTGAATAGTGCAGCGCATGTGTATAGCATGGAGGTAGCTTACCTCCAAGTCTACAGTAAGGCTGTATTGAATTTTGCAGTGCATAATTTGTTCTTTTCTGCAAATACTATCTCCATTATGCTTAGGTCAAGAAAAATATAAAGTCTGTTTCTCATCCTCGCGAGCGTCAATTCAGACCGGCCATGTCAACCTTTTTTCTTCTCATGAGGAAATAAAATGATTACAGAAAAAAAAATACAAAATCAACGCAAAAATACGCGACAATAGTGCATAACACAGTGCTGTACAAAACAGAACTGTAAACAAAATAATTGACACTGACATTCCATTCAGAACCGTACACATATGTCACTGTTATATTAAGCTGTCAAATCTGTGCATTTCTGCACTAAAAGTCAAGCCGCAGAACTGTTGCTGTACAAAAATACTAAAGCAACACTGCTATGCATTTATATCTGCTTGCATTTCTATGTTGTTTTCATGTTTTTTGCGCGTTCTTGTTGGTTGAAGAATAAAAAATGAGAGAAAAAAACCACGTCACCGCATCATCTTTCAATATTTCTAGGATGAGAAACAATTTTTTATATTTCTTGGCCTTATGTAAGTTATTCTGGACCGTTTTAACATTGAGATTAATGTTACAAATAGCTAACGAAATATTTCTCTCACTCTAAGTATCTAGTGTGTATTGAATTAATTAAAACCACTTTTAATGATATCTTGACGACATCAGTAATTGCTGATCTATTTCACCATGCATGACATGGACGGAGGTATGATAATCAACCTTAATGATGACTTCTTACGTAAAACATCTATTATTGCTGCTCTGTTTGTCGTTGTTGTCTCATTGCATTGAAAGGACACCGGATTTCAAACACATGCAACTGAAACATAGTTTTAACATAATGAACTGGTTCATTAACTTCGAAACTGTTGTTTCTTTCATCAGCGTCACATTCACTGTTTATATAATTGCTTGTCGTGGTCGTCGCTTCTTCGTGAGATGAAATGAATAAATTAATTAAAAATATAGTTATTAAGAAAAACAAGAAAAAGTTAAAATCAAATTAAACAGCACGGATTCACAAATCTAGGCTTACATTATAAAGGTTGTCGACAGCTCCTCCGCAGTTTTGGTATCGTAACCTAAAACACAAACTATATAATGGGTCACAATAAAACAATTCAACGTCAAGTGTTTTATGTGTGTATCAGAATCAACTTTTAAACTTTCTTTGAGGGATAAGTCCACAGATAAATGGGAATAATTTGCAACAGACAATTACCAAACTGAGTGAGTGCGTGGCGCGTGAATAATGACACTGCCCTCAGTAAACGCAACCTATAGGTTACGCGTTGATGGTCGATATCGCGCTCGGTGCGTAACTCTATAGCTGACTGTTCTTTTTTCAACACCAGCAAAGTATGTCAGTATATCAGAAATAATTTATTTGAATAAAGTTATTTGGAAACACCCGGTTAAGACCGGATCCCCAACCAGAAATTTACTGTGTGCCTCAAAGTCCCTCCACACACTGTGGTGTAATGTACCAAAAGAAACGCGGTGTGCTTGTTTTAGTTACATGGATAAGAAAAGTGCGTATCTGCTGGTTTAAGGAACAACTTGATGACGATCTTGTAAAACACTATGTTCACTTTCAGTTATGGTAATCATGACGTTTGATAGAAAGCCGATTAAACAGGTTTTAAATTGAATGCCGGGATACACTGACAAAATGTCAGTTTTCTGATAGCGTTGCATGAGTTACCATCACCGACAGAAAAGTATTTCAACCATTAATTCACATAGTTATTTTAGTTATAATGTTTTATTTTGTACGTTGACTATTTACGAAACCTTGGATATAAAGGAATAAGGCTGCGTTAGGGGGGCTGGAGGAATTCAGGGTGGATTCGAAAATTTTGGGGGTAGTAGAGGGGGGACTTGAAAATTTTTTGGTAGCCTTTTATGCTTTACATTTTCCAATTCCAAGTTCTTGTAGGTAATTCAATGAAAAATGAATACCATTTTTATGTCATCCAAATGTTGTTAGTAATTAACAAAATCTAGAACCATTTTGTCACATTTCATGGCTTTTATCTCGAAAAAATCTAAACGTGTGATTTGTCGTAAAAAACCAAACTTGAGCCTAGTAACAGGGCAGAAGCTGCAACTGTTAATGATTTCTGCAATATTTCTATGCAATATAACAACTACAGTTTCTTGCTATCTCCCTACAGCATGCTCAAACACACAATATTTAGTTTGTTGACAAAGCCTGTGTATATAAATATGTATTAGGTGATGATTTAATTGGAGTCCAGACCGACAGTCAGTTGTCAGTGATACAAATGCATGGTACACATACACAGGCTGTGATAGCGAGCTGAATACTGGACAATTCAACATGCTGTAGGGAGTAGAACAAGAACGCAGTTGTATACGTAACGGGTAGTGTCACTATCATTTACTGCCTCCTAACTGCAGTGTCACTGTCACTGCATACCTGAACAGTGACAGAGATAGCTCTGACTCTGATGTACATGGTAAATGAAGAAGAGTTTGAGTCAAATGACACTCATGACAGTGAAACATACCGGTACTTGTAAACAAGATCAGGCCAGAGAGCAACACATGGAAGGAAATTTTTGAATTCTGGCATATGAGAATAATCAAATAAAAAAAAAAGATGGGGTCACCATGCTTGATTTTCTAAATTTTCACATTCTTGTCATAAAATAATACAAAAGTAAAACTTTGAACAGTAAAGACTAAATGAAAAAATATGTGACCAAATGGAATTATTTATTTTTTAACCAAATTTGCAATTATTACACCCAAAATTTCAGAGATTAAAACATTTATTTGATGGAACATCTTTACCTTCCAGTATTGTCAATTTTTAGTAGCATCTAATTCATATGTCTTGTACTTTTGAAACAAATTTTTGGTAGGTCACTGTGCTCAGTTTTTTACAATATGGCAATTAGCCAGAATTCACAATTTGCCTACTCTCTCATGGTTGTCATTTTGTGTGCTCTTCGGCAGGAGCAGTTGACCTGACCAGAGTTGGATTAACTCAAGTTGGCTTTTAGACCAGTAAATTTGAAAAAATCACTGATGCATTTAAAGAACTTGCCTTGGGAATATGACTATACAAAGTGCTAATACAGGTAGAGTTGAACACCTGTGAGCGGAATGGCGCAATACGTATTTATTTTTTCTGCGCTCGCATCCTTTACAAATATGAGGGCCTGTGATAGTTGGGGGGGGACTTGAAAAATTTTGACCATATAAGGGGGGGGCATTTGAAAATTGTTTAGGCTACTGAGGGGATCTGAAAAAAAAAAGAAGATTTCAATCGCGATTCCTCCAGCCCCCTCTAATCGTTATTTGTGAACGCAGCCTAAGTACAAATTGCAAATGATGTGAAGTCTGTTTAACATTTCAAGAAGTCTATACATTTAAGGCTCTTAAAGTCACATTGACGGTACATTAAAGTGAAAGCTCTGTATTTCCGAGTCATAGAGCATGTTGAATAAACGTGTGTTGACAGTCGTCGGAACTACGCCCGTGCGAGTTTCTTGTTTACAAACGATGTATTTCGTGCACGATATCTAGATGTACCTCATCATTATAGCTGCAACATTTAAATTATACGATGTAGATTATGACAGACATGTTTTAACTTTCATCAATCACCATCGTACCTTGGATACAGTGTTTAACCTACATTGGTCGTATGGGTCCGATGCGACCTTTGAGCGCAGTTCCGACGACTGTATCCCTTTGAACCACAGTTAGTATTTGTCATGTCAGGGGAGGATGGTGCATTCTTGAGGGGCACCATATTTGGTGCAATCGCTGCGGGTGGGCCGTTTCCATTCGTGAACTTATGGCTTACTATATGTTGTGTTATAGATTTCCTAAAACATGTATTTATGCCTGTTCAAAGTCTATATTTTGAAAGTTGTCTGTGGGGAACAGAATGGATGTAAGACAACTATTATGCTTCCAGAAAAGAAGTTGGGTTTTTTTTATTATGTTCGTTCGATTTCTTAACAGTTCTAAGTGAGTTTTTTGGGATAGGTGGATATCCGAAGTTTGTTTATGGCAAAATGTGCCGTTTGGTCATTCTCTAAACCACAATCTATTGGAGACGTGACACAGAAAAAGCTCAGACACATAAAGAAATTTGTTGTGCAAACTTTGCCTCGAGTAAAACTTTCAAATGACAACAAGTAAGTCTAAACCCGCCAGTGACTCTTTATAATGAACAACTGCAATACACAGATCACCAAGCTGGCTTTCCTCCAAAACGGAAAGTATCTACGACGGGGCCTAAGGATTTGCTCCTATTGAAGACTGAACAGTATTTTCCCTTTATTATTATTATTATTATTATTATTATTATTATTATTATTATCTTTATTAATCCTCGTTGGGAAATTGGACTGCTCGCCACATAAATAAAACAGAAGCAAGTCACCACAAATGAAAACCACATAGAAACATAGCACTAAAAATACAGACAGAAAGAAAGACAGGTAGACATAAAAGCATGCACATATATACATCTCTGCATGTTAAAAAGATGTGCGAATGGTCATGTGCGCGGTCCTTAGTTTCTATGAAAAAATTCTGAATTATAGACCGAAATTGCTCTCGGAACAAAAGACATTTTGTAACGCTTTGTGTTTGTTCGTGGTATTCTCAGTCGTCCACTCCTGTCAATACGTTCATTGTCAAAGTCATTGTACAAGGGATGAGTCGTGTCAGATAATATCTGTCTCACTTTATCAGTTAGTCGTCTGCTATATAGGTCTTGAATTGATGCCTGGTTTTCCCCTATAATTTTACTGGCTTTCTTAACGATTTTCTCCAACCTGCCCTCGTCATGACCAGAAATCACATCACCCCAGCAGACAATACCAAAGGACAGAATACTCAAAACTGAAGCATTGTAAAACATGGAAAGGAGTTTTCGATTAACATCAAATGATCTTAATTTACGAAGGCAGTACATGCGACTATTACATTTTAACCTTAAACCTTTACTCATACATGTTTATATTTATGGGAATGACAATTAAATTATGGATATATTTATAATCTTTACAAGTTTGGTTCTCCAATCTGGCAATCGTACAATAGGCCTACTCACCAAATTTTTTTTTAAATCAACCAGAAAATATAAGGTATTCATAGTCAACAATGATACCCTAAAATTGGAGTAATAATCGAATGTATATTTTTCTAAATTGATAATTGTACTTTTAGCATTTACGAACCATAATTAGGCCCTTAAAAATTGTCATATGACTTATATACTATTCTGTCCTGTCATCTGAAGACGAAATATGCTCACTATAATAGAAGGCTGATAGTATTATCCGCTTTCTTTCATATCAAGTGAATGTGAAAAACACTTTATGGATGATAAACGTGAACTTCTACATAGGAGATTTGAAAATGCCTAAACTTGGTATTTTCCGATGAGAAGTCGATACCATTTCGTAATGAACTCTGTCCTCTCATCGTCATTCTGACAACTCATGATTCTAACACCTGTTTAAAGGAATATGCAGATGCATTGATTCAATAACTTCCGTGGCCTTTATTTAAAACAATTTATTACGATTATTCATCTTGTGTGAAAAACGTTATGATATTGGATACTTTTTTTCAAAAGAAATGTTAATCTGTGTAATAGATCATAACCATTCAGGCCTCCTCAGAGTGAGTCAGTCTGGCATCATTTCTATCATCCTTCGGATACGTTATACCAAAATACACACCTCGTATTGATTGTTTTAAAAAATGAAACTAAAATAGCGTCATGAATATTGTTGTTCCTGAATTGGAGAAGGAAGAGGGAAATGAGGCTAAAATGTTCGGGAAATCGTAAATTGTATCTCAATGGTATGTACTTCATGAATGCTTCATGGCGAGACAGATAAGTTCTTGCAGGACGTCAGAAACGGCTTGTGTCGCGGGATCATGTGCCCCTATACAAGACTAGTGACAGACCCTAAAACTGGCGATTTACCTTTGATTGATATAATACAATGTAAATAGATCGGCATTATTTCCCAAAAAATAACTTCTAAAGGAGCCGCCATTATTTACGGCCTGGGGGGGGGAGGTGGGTCGGGGGTCGGACGACTTTCATCGGAAACTCTGAAATTTCGAGTAACCCCCCGTCAAACATGATGAATTTGAGTAACTTCGCTCTCCAACACAAGAATTTTGACTGAACCCCCCCTCCCCCCGACTTAGAAAAGTTGAATACCAATACATGTATTTTTAAGAACTTACAAAAATACAGCAACTTTAGTAAAGACCTTTCAAACCCTGGTGTACTCTGCTAGATTATGATTGATTATATCTCATGGCGGTTGAAAAAGGTGACACCAACAAAATGAAATTCAGTCCCAACAAAATGCAGATATAAAAGCTTAGTCCAAAACCAGTATCCAACCATATGGTATGGTTTACTTTGGATGGGTATCATGACACGGTTTTCACGAGGATATCTGACAGGGCGAAATTTGAAAGTACAGGAGGAGAACACACGGGAGGTTGAGGGGAAGTATCGGAGAAGGTTGTCCACTCTCTTGCGTGGAAATTTGTGAGAAAATGACGTGTGCAATTGTGACGTCTGGTGCAATCTGAGAGGTGTTATAGATTTGTATTTTTACTGGGTAAAACAGTCTCTAAAACATTCGCATCGAAGATTTTTGAGAAATTGATGTGTGAAATGGTACAATCTGAGAGGTGTTTCAATCCAGTTTGCACCAAAAATTGAGCAACCTCTCTTCTTTCTCTCCACATTTTGAGCAACCCCCCTTGTAGCTTTCCATTTTTTTGAGTGACCCCCTCACATTCCTCCGACTTGAGGCCGTAAATAATGACGGCTCCCTAATATATGACCACTTTCTAGTGTGCAAGTAGGAGGTTGGGCACCATATTAAAACTACTGTAACATTTCCTTTGGTCCTCTGGCATATTCCATGTCAATGTCAGAAGGGGGCTTCTACGGTTCTGTTTCCACACTGTTTTTGGCAACCTGCCTCGCGACATATCTGAGGGACTCCGTGGTTTCGTTTGACACACTCGGAGGTAAACTTCGACAGGGTGCAAAATTTCACAGAAAAATTCCGAATCGAATGGTCGACTCAAATACATGGTTCTGACGAAATACCGACCGAGGATGTTGAGCTATCATGATCCCGTTTAACACAAAGTAGGAACTCATTTCGGGGACGATATCGTTATCAAGGAATGGACAACTTTGGATTTAGTCAATAGTAAAACACGTTATCACAGGAAATATGGGAAACTGAAGAGGCAAAATATACTTCAATACATTTTTAAATACCTTTTGTAGTGGTAGCTTACAATATGGGTATCTGCATTGGGGCTTCATAACGTTCACAACCAGTCTGTGTTTGTCAGATAATCTAATAATACGCAGACTTATTATAACATGTCTACTTTATGATATCTTTTATATAATGTTTTTCTATATATATACCTGATAAATTATAACAGTTATATACTTAGATATGGTCAATACTTACCTGTCTAGTTATGGGAGTTTTTAAGTTGACAGCTGGCTATTGGCAATTGTCTGAGCCATGAGCACAGGAACTTTAATAGTTATCTGGATATCATTTTTGTTTATGTTGTTGTTGTTGTTGTTGTTGTTGTTGTTCGTCGATAGAATTGACGAAAACTTGTAGTTGTTGCTTTTGTTTCAATCATATGGCTACCGTTGCAAATACATGTGAAGGAAAACCATAATAATCAGACTTCCATGGCAACATCTGTACAGTACCGGCTAAGTATTGAGTGTACAGTGCCATGTATTTCCTATAGAATTTTATTAGCAAGTAACAACATATAAAACAAGAATAATAACCAGATTTCTCAGTTCCCGTTGCCAAGAGCGTGGGTTTTGTAACGTTGAAGGTTTGAAAGAAAATCGTTACAGAGATTGATATCGAAATTAATCAAAGATATGCCGCCGCTCTGTTCCTCAAAATATCGAAATTCCGCTTAAATCGATTTGAACAATGACAAAAGTGGAAGCACGTCATTGCCACTTCCCGTCTAGTTTAAATTTACAAACCATTATCCAGACAATCGGAAGGCTGACCTCGGATAAACCTGGATGACGTCATGCAAATAACCCGAAGGTTAATGTAATTGACAGACTGGTGCATGGTGGGAGAGAAGTAACAGAATATGCGGGTTGTCAAACACAGTATCGACCGCCGTCTTCAGAGTATAAATAAAGAAGTGGAAAACTTGGAATGTGGTGCCTCTCCGTTGACAATCCTCGAGCAATGTTATCTCTGTATTTGTTTGTTTGACATTCCACAGAATTTATTGGTCGCAAGATGGGGACAACGTAAAAGGAAAAATTGCTTTTATCGATATTGAAAGTGCGTGCAATTTTCAATTTAAGCATACAAGCTGACAAGTTTTGCAAGTAACACTGGCATGGCAGCAGAGGCTACTAATAATTTATCCTGTTAGGTTCAAAAATTGTTTCTGGACCTTGACATTCAGCAAATGTGATGCGACTTTCTTTTTTGTTCTTTTTTCCCTTTTTTATTCATATGAATGCTGGTTTGGCATATCAATGCAACATTTATTATCTTTTATCACTGGCTGCATAATCAGTTTTCTTTTTAGCATTTTTGGACATGCAAACAGGGATATTATTATTATTATTATTATTATTGTACTTGGGCTTATTATTAAAGTTTATTTCAGACAATGTGTCCATATCAACATTACACAAACAAAAGGGACATTAAACTGAAATGATCAAAAACAAAGGGAAAAAAAAGCAGAAGAAACAGAGAGAATTATAAACACTTGCGAAAGAAAAACTTAAATTGTGTACAACTGCTTCCTCCAGAGACGGAAAATCTTACTGTGGCAATTCCAGTCTGAATTACATATAACAGAAATCAATGCGTTTGAAGATCTATCAATTCTGCATTTACAGTTGTAAATACTTTGTCGGATAACTTCCCCAAGAGACATAATATTGTTGGACACAAACATATTTGAAGCACTGCTACCAGGAGATACACCTAGGAGCCTCCTCCAAACATTGTTATACATAACTTTTAGTTTGTTCAAAACCTTTGATTTGTAGTTAAACCACAAATGGCAGCAATAAATATTTCTACAGTAAGCAGAAAACAACACTTTCTTAACATCAAGAGAACAGTGTTTACAGTGTCTCAATAGCATATTGCTCTAACACAGAAAGTACGTCTTTGTCGTTCAATATCAACATCATCAGTCTTATCACTGGTAATAACATGCCCCAAGTGAGTGTGCTGAGTAACAAATTTTACCCTGCTTCCGTTGAGCATTACACAAGGTGTACGAGAGACGGTAATCTTTCTTCCATTAAAAACCATACATTCCGTTTTTTGGAATTATAAATTATGTCATTTTCTTTACCGTAATCTTCACATACATAAAGAAGATACTGTAAACCCTTCACACTTGGACTGAGAAGTGTCATATCATCTGCATAGCTTAAGTTATTTGCTATGACACCACCTATATTACACCCAATTCTAGTGTAGTTCACAAAGCTTCTGAATTAGATCATCAATGTAAATGTTAAAAAGGTAAGGAGAGAGCACCCCTCCTTGCTTTACACCATTACTTACAGAGAACCAATCAGACATTGAATTTCCCCAACGAACACAAAAATGTGGTTTCTATACCAGAAATAAAGAAATCTTACAATATAGAGAGGGACCTTCCTGTCAATGAGCTTCTGCATAACTTGAAGTGATTCACGCGGTCGAATGCTTTCGATGCATCAAGAAAACAAACGAACATTGGACCCCCTTTGCTGGTATAATAATCAACTATTTCTTTGAAGGCGAATAAACTGAGGTCAGTAGAATGGTTACGTTTGAAACCAAATTGAAGATAATGAGAGATCATATGATACTGACATCTGTTAAGAACAATATGCTCCAGCACCTTTGAAAGAATAGTAGCCAATGCTATGGGTCGGTAGTTTGAGACGTCACTGGCCAACTTTGTTTTATCCTTAATGATAGGAACCAAAATAACATCAGTGAGACTAGAAGGCAAATAACCATGAGAAAGCATTGCGTTAAAACAATGTGCAAGTAGCGGAAGGATATTTGAGTGTGAAAACTTCAGATGCTCTGCTGTAATGTTGTCAGCTCCGCCTGATTTCTCATTGGGTAACTGACGGATGGCTTCCAGAACTTCGGACGTTACAACGAAATGGTCAGAGGAGAAAGTAACATTGCTCAGCTTCTCCTCTATATCCCTCTTCCCGAAACAGAAGACACTGAATTCAGAATTGCACTGAAATGATTCTGCCACATTTTAGCAACATTAGCATGCCCAGATGCATCGGCCACTGTATATGCTAAATGAGCTTTATTGCTCGAACGCTTTCTGACCTCATTCCAAAACTTATTCTGTTCATTACACTTTAAGTGATCAGCCATTTTATCTACCCTAATTCGATTTTCATTTCTCTTACAAACACGAAAAAGATACTTGAAATTAGCCCGGGATTTCCTCATCATTTCAAATAAGGGACCATGCTTAGGTTTTCCTTCAATTTACCCAAAGCACAAACATTTTATTAAGCCTTAAGATAGCTGTACTGGTGAGTATGTAACTCCCCCCCCCCCAAAAAAAAAAAGCCGTGACGCCCAGGTTCTGAAATGACGCGCGCGATGACCAGGAACAATTTTTTGGCCTTATCCCCGACATTTATCAAATTCCGTTAACTGCAACTTTGATAGATGTTGTGTCGTTCTTTAATCTACCCTTGCCAAGATGTCTGGCAAAAAGATAAGTTTGGAAGATTACCATCACAAGGTTATTCTGAACCACGTCAGTCCACTAGTAAGTAAACATCGGAAGAAAGTGAACAGTACTGTACAGTGGGGCTTGGTTTAACACACAACTAAGGTAATCTTACAAAATCTCTTCTATATTATGAATGTATTCATAATGTAATCCGATTGTTAATTCAGGAAGAAAGTGAAAGAGAATTGCAATTTGAAAATTTTACCAGCTGAAAAATGTTTATTGATATTTTCGATGAATTGATGCACGTGTTTGTTGAAATGCACGAACTTTGTCAAAACAACTACTAAGGGAAGCGTGTTTCCTACAAGTTTTACAAGATGAATGGTTTCATTTAACAGCCCTATAGAGTATAATTACAAGCAAAATGTTTCAAGGGAGGGGCGATGTTTGTGAAAATTCGCTAATTTGTGAACAGACATATTTTTTTAAATCGATGAGTAAAAATTTATAAACCTTGATTATTCCATTCATCCTTGAGAAAATTTCTTGAGGATCTATGGTTGGTGTTGTCACCATTAAAAATGAAAATTGATTGAAAGAAGAAAACAGTGACTGGTAGTTGAATACACCGCTTGGAGACTGACAGGAAGGGAACACCTCAAAGTATACATTGCATCGTGAGTATAATCACGGGACCGCGGTGTAATCCAGCACCATGGGCATGGGACTATTTGTTTTCCTTTGGTCATGCTTTCAGGATTAGTGGGATTCTGATGATGTGCAAATAAAGTGTGTTGAATAGTGATCTTGGAACTCGAATGTTTCAGGGATAATGTGAATGTTATCTGTCATGATTGATATTTGCTTATCATTACATGTATTTCAGACTCTGTATTTGGGTAGTCAAAGGTAGTGATTTGTAAATTAGGTAAACTAGAAGCAATGCCAATTGCAAGACGCTGTCACTGCCAGTTGCTTGTATTCAAACCTCACGAGATAATCACTAATGTAATGGAGTCACTTTATAGGAAATGGATAGCTGTAGACAGCAAGTAAGAATTTATCTCCCACGCACCCTTTTATTCAGAGCTCATTTCAAAGAGTTTGAATATTATCATGTATACACACCTGGTAATCACACTGATGTGTACAAAGTTTCCAGAATGTCTGATGCCAGCACTGAGCTTTGGCTTCTGTGCCCATTCAAAACTCCTTGGATACTAGTGAAAGCTGTGGTTGGAACTGAAACAAGTATTCCACAGTTCTGATTTTCATTTCTTAAAGATGTTCGCAGTATTGAGCGAAATACTAAATGTTTTCATTCGCTTTACCCCTCATTCTCTGATGTTATGTTGTTACTATACATTTCAAAACATTAATTGGTTGACCTTTGACATTTGATTTCAAGCATGAAATGAAGATGTTCAATGTAATATAAATAAAGTCGAGTTTGAATGAAAGTTTTTAGGCAAATCTAGTAGATTTGGCATTCAACAAATTGTCAGTGGAATTTTCAAGGACTTTGGGAAGTGACACAGAAACACACAGATTAAATCAAAGCGCATCTGTTACCCAAGAATCTTGGAGCATGTCTCTGAAAAAGCACCTGCTTCCTATTTCACAATTGAATTTGGTCAATGTCTGATGAGTAATGTAAACTTTGTACTCAAATTGGCTCTGAAATTGACTAGCCTCTGATGAGTCACGTCTTGGTAACGCTCTGAGGTCAAGGCGCTCAAAAATTGATCCAACGATACTGAAAACAAGACCTTCGTGTTCATATTGTCTTGTTTCTTTCACATTCATATATACATTGTGGGCAAAAAATGTAGTTTTCATGATTTAAAAATACACTTTGGAGTTAACGTTACTGTGATTTTTCGAATCTGGTTATCCAGATTTACCAATCCAAGGAATGAGCATGGAAGCCAAATCTCAGTGCTGGCATCAGACATTCTGGAAACTTTTCACACATCAGTGAATCTTCAACCCTTCCATTATTCATAGCGTGTGTAATACCGTTGTCAAATTTCCTCTAACTAGCCTCCCTGACTGACCCTGCTAACAGAAAACCAGAAATTGTATGGAAATGCACAGTCGCAACGACGCACACACACACCACACTGTCAATACCTATTTGAAATCAGACACAGGAGATGCACTTGCATTTTACAATTGTACATTTCTAATGTAAATAAAATTGTCAGTTACATTGCAATACTTAATTTATGCATTTGACGTGATTAACCTTTGGAAAACAAGACGTCAACTGCAATAAGCTTCACTGAAACCAACATTATATACATAGTACATTTATGAAAAATATCATGGCAAATAGTGTTTCAATAACTGAATTTCAATGATGAATGTAAATGAACATGAGTTGAAACCATACACAATGTTGAATTTCAGTACATACTTGTGTGCACAAATTACTCAAGTTACAAGGCAGCAATAATGGCAAAATCTCAAAACACTAATTTGAAGGATTACTGTGAGCATTTCAGTTGAAGTGCCCACAGAAAAATACGATTTATGACAAAAGTTGATGACGTCCACTTTAAGATGGATTAGCTCTAATGCAGTCTCTACCATAAAGTTAAGGTATTCAGTACCAGCTAAATCCACTCTACCATATTTCAGCTGAAACTAACACTTGAGAAATAAACACCTGCTGTACACAAATTCCAATCAATATCTTAAAGGAATTTTTTAATCACTCTCTCTAGCTTGGAATGATTGTATTTTCTAAATATAATTTGAATCTTGTTAAACACAGAAATTTGATGAATGTGTATGCATTTTGAAGAATTAATCTTTGAAGGAATTTGCCTCGCTATGTGCCAGTGCTTTTGAAATCAGGTTCAGGTATCTGGAGCAGACAAAGAAATGAACACCAATGAAACTGACACAAATATGACAGCCTTGCTTGAATTACATTATCTTCAAATATATTGTAGATAGAATGAACGTGAAAAGAGTAGTCTTTCTGTATTGAACTCAATAAAGTATTGAAATGACAGATTTTCACAGAATGGCAAAGCTAGACAGGCAAGTCATGAATCAATGGCCTAGATCCAAATGACATGAATTCAATTACAGCAAATGCGAATTTCCCACATCACTCAATTACAGAATAGGTTAAAATGATACTATTACTGTGACATGAGTGAACCGTTACTCTAGATATTTACGTAAATATCTCATCCTAATTCTACAGCAACAGAACAACACTCTAAATTAAAGACAATAGCCAATTTTCTAAGTACATCAATAGACAATTTTAGAATTTTGAACTCTTGTAGGACTTTGAAACGCGGGTGACTAAAGCTGCTTCTATCCTCACTGAACATCATTTCATTGTCTCTAAAATTATATTTTGCGGCATCTTTTATGTTAAATATTTCAAAATTACAGGGCACAACTCTTTAACCTGCTCATCCCCATTTCTCTGTACACAAGTCCAGATCCACCATTGGAAAGAATGAGGTTTGGGCCATACCATGATGGTGAATGGGTTAATCTAACTCTGAAAATGATGATCACGCTTAAAATTACTTTGATTGAATTGTGCTATAAAAATGCTATTCCCTTTACAGTATAAACTAAATTTTTTAAAAGCTGACAATAAAATTGATTTTCCAAAAGGAAAGTATTCCTTCTACTTATATGTTTAAATTACATGGCTTTCTTATCCCTAAGCCTAAAAATAAAATAAATACATGCTTTCAATTTTTAGTATTGACATAAAACTGTTAGACAGACTTAAACTTTTTACTTTTTGTACTAGTAGTAATAAGTAAAGATTTAAAGTCATAAAAGACATGCAATTGAAAATATGTGTAGACGAGAATAAGGTGAGTCTAAGTATCTCAAGACACTGTGGAAGCAATATCCAAGATGTCTTGCAGTGCTTAAACATTTTCAAGATTAAATAACTTTTACCAACTACTAGAATCCATTCAAGCATAGATCTGACATTAAGTCATTCATTTTGTAATCGGGTTTCAGTTGATGAAATGTCACAAATGACGTCACCGCGTATTTATTCTTAAACTCTCTCACACACAGCTACTGTATACATTGTATGTCATAAATTTCAGTAACTTGGCAATTATCTAAATATCATAGCAATACACTGACACATGGCAAATTTACAAATCACAGCTTTTACTCTGAATTTAAAAAATAAATTACTGCTTTCAAGGAAAACTTCATATGGACACAATCATATTCTGTGATATGACAGACACTTGGAACCATTTCTACGTCTCACGCTGTCTAAGATTACCCTTGAAGGATAAACATACAGGCTATTTTCATCTGTGTGTTTAATCATTTCTTGAGGCAGTTCTAATCATATTCAACAACTCTCCAAATCATTTCACAATTTTTCTTCACAGCTGAAAGCAGTGAAGTCCGATTAGTTTCCTTTTCAAAAATGCAAACTTCATTTTTATCAGACGCAAACAGATAAGCAGAGCTCAAAAGCCAGGATTGAGTCTACTGGTTTTGCAACTATCAAGCATATTCCATTTCTGCATAAAAAAGCACACTTTTAATTCAGTATTTCAGTTTCCATCACAGTGGATTTCAAAAATAATTGCACAGAAAGGTTTGAAATCCTACCCCGTTTCTTCATTAAATAAAATACATCATCAAAGAATAAACTTCAAATAAATAATAATTAAATAAACAATTCAAAATAAAATCTGCAAACCATATACACATACTGAAAACTGAAAAGACAAAAATTTTTCCACTGGCATTTTACAACACAAAGTTCTCCCAAATGTGATGATTTGGATGGGTATGATATAATTAACCTTTCTAAACTCTGACCTTTGGACCTTTGCACTGTAGAAAAAATGGAAAAATCAAACCAAAGTACTGATATTGAAACCTGCATATGAAACTCATAGTATAAACTTGAGTCAAAAGTAGTCAGTTATAATAGCAAAATATGCATTGTTAATTTCATCTGTTTTCAAATGCCATCCTCTTTAATATACTTGTAGAGTTTAGACCTTCAAATCAAGGATTATTTCAGTAGACAGTGCCTACCCAGTACATTTCATAATCTATATGTCAGTATTGTAAATACCTATGAGTTAACAGGATGTGAAATTTACAGATATTACTTCCATCTATAATTATATCTCAACAAATTGCAACAATTATTCATTTCCTTATGAATTCATGTTGTGAGTAAATTATCCCAAGAAATCCACTTCAATAATGAAAAACTGCCAAGGTATTAATATTGATCAATTTTCAAAGTAATTTGAGCAGGCTATGAATAATTACCTGACACTGACAGCTGCTGGGACAAAACAGTGTTATCATTACCTCATATACACTTCATTACCATACAAAATCTTACTATATTTCCTGGCATGAAAACATACTCCTTAAAATCAAAAGCACCTCTTCCTTTCCTGTGTGCCAAATTTCTCTGAAATATGCCCCATTGATATTAAATTGCACCGTCTTTTAAAATGGGATGTATTTTCATAACCTTCCACTCTCAGTAACATTATGAGCAAGTAAAATTGATTCCTAATTATTGTAAATTCAATACACCTGTTTTCTAATTGAGACTGATTGAAATTTATGGCAGGCAATACAGAGTACTTTGAAGATGGTCAAATAAAGAAACAGCATTTAATGATAGCTTGCTGCAATGAAAATAAATCAGAAAACCTTTCTGAAAGAAATCAATCAGTCTTGAAAAACACACAGCGCTGTACTCAATGGCAAGACTAGCAATGGAAGGTGGGCTGTCACAGTGTTACAGCCTTTCTTTGGCCTCCCAATACACTGCATTTCAAACTGTACCCACACAGTAATTGTCCTGTCACTGCAACATTCAACTATGTACTGTTTAAAAAACATCAACTGTAAATTCAACACACGGCTGGAAAAAATTGTACTATCAAATTGTAAATGCATGCACATGCTTCCAATGAAACAAATAAATGGAATACATAACCTTTGATTTCTCATCCCATTGTCAATTTCCACATCAATTTCAGTTCCTCAATGTAAATTTCATGGTGACTCTAATATTCCTGTTTACCTTGCAGGCAGACGGGAATTGTAACTTAACATAGCAGTTGCAGTAGATTGTCTATCTGACTGCATACATATCTAGTGGAGGACATCAGTTCTGACAGGTCTAACATCATTTATTCCTGTGTTAGAGAGCTACCTTCCATGGTATTACACATAATTTATAAAGACAACATTATCTATGTAAGGTCTTAATTCCAGCTCTGTCAATATTTCATAATTATTGTACTATCAGATTTTAAGTATCTCCTACATACAAAATTTGGTATTCAAACCTACTGTGGTCGATGACAGTTGTTTCTCTACTGGTATAAACTAAAATCAGAAGAAGAGATCAAATTGTAAGAGCTCAAGTTGAAAGATAATACAGAGGACAGTGATCTCTGTATGCATTAGACTATGTTTCTAAAAAACATCATGATTAAAACATGTATGAGTACAATTTACAGATTTTACATTAATGACATCACCATGACGCAAAATATAATTTTGTACTTGTATATTGTTTATCAATACACAGAATAGTCCTTTATGTAGCTTGTATTTGAAAATCATCCCGGCCAGAATTTCCATATTTACTGATTTCGAGATATTTTTTATAGTTGACAGCTAACTGTAATTAGCCTGTATGTAAAACTGAAAGCCATTCCACAGACAGAATTTAAAACTGAGCAATTGAAAATTTAGCAAGTGTCAATGTTTTAAGATGAAATACCAAATTTTGAATAACTTGGCTAATGATGTACCCTGATACATTTAAAACTAATGTATTATTATGGTAATGACTAAACACTAGTTACATTTATGCAGCTGGATGCTAACTATACTGTTGGGTCACACTAGGATTATCTCATGTACGGTAACTTCAAACACAGTCGCTCGAGAGCTATTCAGCTCTTGGACTATTCGCCCCATAGACGAGTATACAGAAGCGAGAAATACCCCAAGTCAGGAAACAGAATGGCTATAAAAACCGCGCCATGTAACATTCCGTGTCCGATTTCACTGTGAAAATTAGCAAGTTCATCTATCATGCAACCGTCGATCGTTCCCTATCATTCTAAAAGTTCATACCTGATACTTTATCTGATTCAAAAACGCTTGTTCTGTGTGATTTTCGGCCAAATTCGACGGACACCTCGCCAAAACCTGGGGGTGAGCAACATTCCGGTCACCTCTTGGGTACCTCCACTTTACTGACGTTGGCGCCGCCTACCCATGAGGGATGACTGGAATGTTGCTCACGCTTATGTTTTGGCCAGGTGTCTCTCGAACTCGGCTGAAAATCACAGGAAATGAGCATTTTGTAAGCAGATGAAGTATCAGGTATGAATTTTCGTGTTATTTTCGGCCCAGTTCAGAAGACACGTCGCCAAAACATAAGGCATGAACAACCTTCCAGTCACCCCTCATGGGTACGCGGCGCTAACGTCAGTAAAGTGGAGGTGCCCAACGTCCACTGTAAGGTGACCGGAATGTTGCTCACGCTTATGTTTTAGCGACGTGTCCGTCGAATTCGGCCGAAAATCACACGAAACGAGCGTTTGTGAAGCAAATCAAGTACCAGGTATGAATTTTGAGAATGATAGGGAACGGTCGACGGTTACATGATAGATGAATTGCTACTTTTCACGGTAAAATCGAACGTCGAAGATGACATGGTGGCAAAATCCCTATACGAAATAGCCATTTCATTTCCTGACTTGGGGTATTTCTCGCTTCTGTATACTCGTCTATGGGGCGAATAGTCCCAGAGCTGAATAGCTCTCGAGCGACTGTGCTTCAAACTTTCTTCTCTGTCCAACTGGCTTTACAATCTGTCAAACTGGCTGTACAAGAAAATGAAATTTGATGGAATGGTTACTCTATAAAACCATTTCAAATATTAATTCCATATTACCGCCAAAAAGAATTGGCGACAGCACATATAACAATATCTGATTTGAAGATCACCACTGGGCACAGCATGGGAAATAAACATACAGGTATGTACTAAGTTGTCAAATGCAATGATAGACATATTGCAGGTCATAAGCTGTGACCATTGCACAGAACTGGTTAAATAAATCAGCCATCAGATGATGATTGACAGCTAAGTTATCAAAATGATGTAACTAGTTTTCTGACCTATGTTAATTTACACAAACTACTAATTAAAATATCATGCTCTGACATTCCTCTCATTATTTGACAGAAAGCAGTTGCCATAGTAACAGACCTATAATGGGATAGTGGGAAGACAGTTTCAGCTTTCAACAAAATCACTCAAAGCTGTTGTAAATGTTTCCATGGGGAGCTGGGAGGATTGAACCATTCCTGGTGTCTACCTACACTAATTTATAACATTATAACCAATTTTCATTGTACTCCCGATATTTTCCTCAATTTGATTGATATTTCTGTCTTATGATTGATGAGCTCTTATTTTTTTAAAATACCATGATTATGTATTTGATTGAAATTCCTAAATTTGCAACTTTGTCCTTTACTATGTTTAATACAGAGTAGCATCTTTAGTGTGTCTTTATGAGTTTACAGATGTGAGCTAATACATGAAATATTTTTACCGGCGGTACTAAATTGCTACATATGGATATAAGAATTGGTATAATTTAATTTAATTTGAGCATGCAAAGTTTTGATAGAAAGGTAAAATATACCTGACCTATTCCTACTTTGTCTTAGAACTTTCCTGTAGTTTGTTATTTTTGACTATTTTTGACCAAATGAAGATATTTTTCACTTCCCTCATCATAAAGTGATTCTGGATTTCTGACAATTTCAACCAACTTAGATTTTGAGATGGGCCACCTCAATGACTATTAGCATCAGAACTTCATACAATTTATTGGCTGATCACCTTGGAAAAAGAATTGGAAAATTCTATCATTTTTTTTTCAGAAATGAAATCACAAGGTTACAGAATGCAGACCATCGACCCTTGAATTGATCAAAAGTTAATATGAACCCTGAGTGCTCATTTTGCTGATCTTATAATTTACATTTAAATAGGATCAAAATTGCACCTGGATATTACGTGAATACCTTGGAATGTTGTATTTATCCGGCTGGGTATATTCCACAGGAATGAAAACATCTGATTTAAATGATGAATGTTTGCTGTCAATAACAACACGCATGATGCTTGAGTATCTCTTCAATTCTTCCGCGACAAAATGAGTCATCTTGTTGTCATGCCATCTATTTGAAGGACACGGTTGCTGTGAACTGCAAGAGATAAGCTGTGTTTTGCAGACCTCCTTGATTCTAATCCTGTTCCAATGTTCTGAGTTGGGTTTGAGATCTTCACATCCATTAAATATTAAAGTGAGTTGTATGGCGAAGATGCGCAGATCATTCAGCTGGACTGGTAAACTATATGTTTACTGTACAATCTCTGTATTCTGTCATTCTAATCACCATAATACCTATGTTTTCCATGCATCTTTAGAGCACACTGTTTCTGCCAACTGTATCCGTATGGAGTTGAAGAATGCCAATCTGAGAAGTAGCCATCCATAACTTGATTATACTGCTGACAAAGTTAATAGCGTGAGTTTACATGATCGAAGTAATTTTAAATTGAAGTAATATTCGACTGAAGTAAATGGGAGCAGGTAAACACAAGCGGCAATACTAGAGTGTTTAAATTGTCACATATAGATATACATGTCTCCATTCTCCAGTGTCCTTAGTTCATGCTTGAGGCAAAGTCACCTTCACCTTCAGGAAAGAAGCAATTCTTTCGATTCCTGCAAAAGTTATTTGATTGATGGCAGTGAGCAAAAGGACTGTTGATTGGTGCAGGATATTCGCTAGTGTTGATTGTCTATGTTCAGAAATGCTTCATCACGACTGCACTGCACTATCATGACAGTGTGTTGTTTTTGTGTCTTCTTTTAATTTGAATATTTGAAAGCATTGACTTTGTGGGTGCCAAGATTGGTCACAACCAGCATTCCATCTTTGGTGTTGGCCATTCCCAGTGGTCCACTGATTCCATCCATTTCACTACCGATCAGTCGAAGGAATTTCCCCTCCGGCGAGAAGAGCTGAACCCTATCCGCACAGTCAGCAACAATGATATTGCCATCTTCATCCAGACAGACACCGGTTGGGCCGATGAATTGCCCTGGGCCAGTTCCACAGGAACCAACAGTACGGATGTGTTTGCCAGTGATATCAAAGATCTTCATGCAATGATTACAGTGATCAGATACAATGATGTGATCATGGTGGTTATCAACTGCAACATAACGTGGCTCGTTGAACTTTACATCATCATCACCTCGAGACCCAAAGCTGTGCACTAGATTCCCATCTAAATCATGTATGGTGATTCTGTGTTTTCCAATGTCACTGACCACAACTTGCTTGCGTTTCTTGTCAACAGCAATGCCGTATGGTTGTTTCAGTGTGCCGTTATCGCCAAAATGCAAGATGTACTGGCCATACAGAGTGAACTTCTGAACTCTGTGGTTGTATTCATCGGTGATGAAGACATAGGTGTCATCTTCTTCACTGACAGCCACATCAAGAGGCAATTCAAACTGGCCATTGCGTTTACCGTGCGACCCAAACTTGCATTCAAACTTTCCATCTTTGTTGTAGACCTGTATCCTGTCATTATCTCTGTCAGCTACCACCAGATACTCGCCATCTTCAGTGGCAGCGACACCACTCGGCCAGTCAAACTCCCCACCATCATGGGTACTATCATTCAACTCCATCACTAACTTCATCTTTTGGGACTCTGGTGTACTCTTTCCGCCCTTTTGTGATTCAGCTTCTTTTGATTCCGATGAGGATTCTTGCGGTGATGCTGGCAATGTATCAGATGAATTTCCATTTTCTCGAAACTCGTACTTAATTTCTCCTAGGGGATGCATCTTCGGATTGTGCAGGTTATCACTGGCTATGAAATACAAGTGGCTTAACCGCTCAAGGGTCAAATCCTGCTGTGGTGATATCTGTGAAATGCCCTGCAACCTGTCCACCACTTGATCTTTGATGGACAGAATTTCAATGTCACTTCCATGCTGGAGTGCTCTTTCCGTAAACTCAAACCCATCCGTCAAATTTTCAAGCCCTGATTTCAAACTATCTTTATGAGCGGCCAGGTGTTTCAATCGGCTGGTACAAATTCGATCCAATTTTTTCTTTAGTTCTTCCTCTTGTTTCTTTATTGAGCTGACGAAATCTTCAACTGTTTTCTGAATGATATATTCTGCCTGGCCTCGATTTGCTATCAGGTTTGCCTCGACTTCTTCAACATTATCGCACACGTCTTGAAATGCGGATATTTTCTCTCGCACATCTTTCATGAGGCCATCGATGACATTCTTGTGTTTAGCGACTTCATCTTTTAAGTAGGTGTGAGTATGGTCCCTGTGTTCTATGAGAATGCAGTCGCGACAGATGGGCGTATCGCACGTCTCACAGAAGAAACGCAACGTTTCTGTGTCGTGTTTGAGGCACGGGGCTTCATACCTGGTTTTCTTCTGTGAGCTCTGACCACCTTCCCCTGATAATGAGATGACTCGATGACGGCGAGTGAATCGAGCGATGCGGTGATCGTGAGTGGCAGCACAGTTGTCGCACAGGAAATCTACGCACTCCAGACATCTTGATGAAGCTTCAGCCGGGTCAGATCCAGGACAGACGGTACAGAATGCTTTGCGATTCGAGCTGTCTTCTTTCTGAGTAAAAGCGTCGGACAGGTTCAGAATGAAGAAATTATCCTTGAGACCAGCGACGCCATTTTCTGGCAGTAACGTTTCGCATCGACACATCGGACACGGGATTGTTTTGCTTCGATTCGGAACAACCCGCATCAGACAAACCTCGCAAAAGGTATGGAGGCATGGCAGCACTTTCGGCTTGGTAAACGCCTCAAAACAGATCTGGCAGACGAGAAATTCCTCGCTGATTTGGCTGTAAACGGACTGAGATGTCATCTCTGCTTTCACTCTCTTGATATAACCAACGCTCATTCTGCATCCGGAAATGAATGTGGGAGCGATGATGTATTGATCACGTGACCTGCATGACGACTTCGATCTAGCTGTACGTCATGGTTTTGCTATGCTCAGCATGCAGCAGTCAATCAAAGCCCTTTAATGTTATATACTATTGTCCGTACTTCAGCAAAATCGCATTGTGATGCATCAACGATATCGTTTCTGTAAACGAACACAAACCATCCCCGATAAAAGTCTTCGAAATTTTCGTTTCATCAGGTGAAGCTACCTCACGATCACACTTATGTTCGATCAGCCGGCTTATTGAATTATTTGTAAATTAAACTGAAACCCCATCTTTTTACATAATTTAATTCTTAATGAAATGAATAAATACTTATTGTCCTGTATATGTGTGTTACGCTTCTTCTTATATGCTTTCAGTGTAAAGCGCATTTAGCTTATTCATCCAGTGCGCCAGATTAAGGCCCACCATAGATAAAGCCACAGAAACATAAGCTTAGGCCTACAGTAGGCTTAAAACGTTTATATTGTATATTGTCATGTATGTCATTATATGGTATATTGTCATTTCCCCAGTCAAAATCAAATATTTACGTATCTCTATTTTATCAGTATAATTTCACTTCAGGTCATATACTGACATCACTTTTTTCATTTGATTTTTTCATAAACAAACAAAACGTCACTGAGAATCATATATTCTTCAAACAAAGCCTTCATGGACATGTAGGCCTACAGGCTGAGTTAACGTTGACAAGCTGGATCCTCCGCATCTCAACTTGCCTTTGAAAGTAGAACAAGATAAGTTGACTTGAAAAAAAAAGTGAAGAAAACACCAAAAGGTATAGGCCTAGATACTGGTCCTTTAAAGATCGGGATGGGCCTATTGCACGTTGGGAAGTTTTAGTCAGAAAAATAACACTCTGTTTTTAGTTTTTAAAATTATACTTTTTCATATTTTTCACATTTTTCACATTTTTTCATATTTGAGCAAGGCAGAGATGTACATATATACTTTACGCTACCATTCAAAGCTTATTTTGGAAAATAGGACTCAACAACGGTCCAATAGAATGGCAGGCTTTGATACATGCAGTTATACCATAGAGTTATTGGCAGTAAGTCTTGAATGTGTATGGACTTTCCGTAAAGTTATTTCTACTTTTGATGTTCTTCAAATTGAAACCAGAATCCTGCAAGTAAACGTACAGTTTATACAGGATTGAAAACACACAACATAGACGCCTTGAGATATGTGTTAAGTCTAGTTGTAGCTGGTGGCAGTGACAATGTGACGAAACCACGCTTTGTATGCAGGTGCAGCCAACGAAGCTGTTCATGCAAAGATGTGTTCAAAGCTGTTCATGCGCAGTTTTTCAGCGGGCGGGCAAATTTAAAAACTGATCACCGGGCAGGGAGAAAAAGTCACTTTTTACAGTGAGCGGGGAAGAAATTAACTTTAACAGTGAGTGGAGAGACAGTTTCTGGCAGTGGGTACCGGAAAGTAGATGAGGGAGGGGAATTGGTAGAACGGCAGGGATGATTAAGCTTACTAGGGAGCAGTCATTATTTAGGGCCTGGGGGTCGGAGGAATTTCATCTGACACTCCGAAATTTCGAGTAACCCCCCCCCCTGCCAACCATGATAAATGTGACTAACCCCCTCTCTAACTCCGAAATTTTGACTGATACCCTCATTTAGAAAAGTTAAATATCAATACATGTATTTGTAAAATTTACAAAAATACAGCTATTGTAAAGACCTTTCAAATCCTTGTGTACCCTGCTAGATTTATCATCGGTTATCTCATGACGATTGGAAAAGGTGACGCCAACAAAATGAAATTCAAAGTCACGACAAAATATAGATATAAAAGCTCATGCTGTAAGCAGCTAGCATAGTATTGTTTAATTTGGATGGGTATCATGACAGACATTTCACTGGGATATCTGACTGGGAAGAATTTGAAAGTACAGGTGGGAGAACACGCGAGAGACTAAGGGGGAAAGTGTCTGAGGGGGTGTCCCCTATCTTGCGTGGAAAATTTTGAGAAATTCATGTGTGCAATGGTGCAGTCTGGTGCAATCTGAGAGTTTTTTTCAATTTGTTTTTTTACTTGTAAAACTGTTAGAAATTTCCAAGGGGAAGGGCACGAGAGGGGGTGTCTACCTCTCACATCGAAAATTTTGAGAAATTTATGTGTGCAATGGTGCAATTTTAGAGGTGTTTAAATTTATGCTGCACCAAAAATTTAATACCCCCATCTTTCTCATCACATTTTGAGCAACCCCCTTGTACCTTTCAATTTTGACGCCCTCTCCGATTCCTCCGAACCCCCGACCGTAAACAATGATGGCTCCCTTAGACGGGAGCAATGCTAAAAAACTCCGATGCCAAAAAGCTCTGTGTAGATACTAGACAAGTTTTTCCTCAATCTGATTAAAATCAGATTCAGAGATGGCAACCACCATCGCTTGTGTTTTCCCTGAAAGGTTCAGCACAGGCGCTTCCGTGCTCGGAGGGTGTATCCACAGGCGCTTCTTAGCTGGGTAGTCTGCTAAATAGATCGATTTTCGGATCGCTCTATCGATCCCGTGGTCGATATGCCCGCCACTGTAACTGTGAGTATTTAGGTTGCAGTGGCGGGCATATCGACCACGGGATCGATAGATCGATCCGAAAATTGACCTATTTAGCAGACTACACAGCTAAGGAGCGCCTGTGGGTGTATCCACTCATCGGAGGTCGCGGATCGTCGGAGCGCCCGCACACGGCTGAATCTTTCAGTCCAGTTGACTGACAATCCGCTCACATTATCAACTTTCGGGTGGTATAAAGAACCGCGTAGAGCAAGCAAAGGTGTAAACGTCATTTAATCTCTACATCTGACTTTTATCAGATTTGGTTTACCCCAACGATTTTCTTCGTACGCCCATCAACCGAGCGCCCTGTCGGACCGAACACTTTAGCAACAATCCCAGTTGTACCTGGAGTTTGACAGTCCATGAGATTAACTAACTACTAACTAAATATAAATAAATACATGAATGAATGAATAAAACGTTCCAACAGACACAAGACTAACTAAAAAATCTCGCCAATACAATGAAATAAGCCAACGGGAAAATTTGATTCTCTGGGGATTTTTGTATGTAAGTCCAATAGATGGATGGATATCTCTTGTGATACATGTGGTATAAAATATTTAAATTTGTTACACACGATGCTTTCGTTGCAATTTTTGCCGCAATATTCGCTCAGTATGGACGATATATTTCGGCCTGTTACAGGACAAAATAACAATTCAAGTTCATTGATCAGTTGAAAATTTTACTCATAAAGATTTCAGAATTTTTAACGAAAATAACATCATGAGAATTTGCAAATTATTGGGCCTTTATAATTGCACTGGTCAGTATCTATTATTTAGGCGTAACTGTGGACTTTGGTTTTGTACTTTTTCCTCAAGAGTGTGACTATCGATCTTTCAAAAGCAGACTTTCACAACTTTTTTGTCGGGGAATTATCTTCTAAGTAAATCTTACGATTGCATAAATGCAGGAAACTTGTAGCTGTAATCGGTAACTTTGGCAGTGATGGTGTGTCAGGGCTGTTGATTTGGGCATCGGCTTCAAATCGTGTCGTATGGTCCTCCGGTACAAATCGTGTGACGACACTACGTTTTTATTGTCGAACTTGCAGAATGATGAAACATGGATAGTTCGGGCGCATTGATTAACAAGTTCCTTACTAGGTACGATGACAATCCGAGCATCAATTGTCACTGATTGAGAAACACCAGAGGTACACAGTAAGTAAGGCTACCCACAATTCCCCTTTGTTCACGCAGACATTTTTTGCTAAAGGCTTCTTCAATTTTATCAGTTTCTTAACAATTTTTAACTTACAATTTAAGTTCAGGATTATTTGTTAAAACTATGTTCCAAAATTATTGATTTAGTTTAAAAAATTATTGATTTAGTTTAAAATTCAAGAGTAAATTGAATGACAAGTCGATGTTTTGAGGTGCTAAAAATTGTACACTTGTCAAGATAAAGTTATCAGCAACTAAGATGGTCTCGTCATACCACCTGTCAGACATGCAAATTTCCTTTGTTATGAACATTAAAAAAAATCAATACCCCTTCTTTTGCCAACATAGATGCAACTTATTCCCTTAGTTTCCTTGTAAATATTGTGTATGGTATTTATTTTTCTTAACTATAAAATACTGTCTTATTCTACTTCTAAAATCTTCTCCAAATGCCCCATTCAATCTATCAACAGTCTGTAAATGTGTAATGCCCTTTTGTTACTGTTGACACGATTTTTGTCTGGATTGGAATTCACTACTCAATGACATTGTACATTTTACTCTATGTGCTGCCTTTGGGGTGTAGTGAGGAAATTCATTGATTTACTGCAAATATCATCAAAGTCATGGTTATGGTCACTTCCATCGTAGTTCAATAGCATTTTTTGGAAAGCTGGAAGGTGAAACACCACACGCTGACAAATTTCATGTCTTTAACTCTTTTATTTCAGCACCATAGGAAAATTGCAAAAAAAACCCAGAAAGAAAGGTAATTTAAATTTAATACAAAGGAACGTCCTTCTTGACTGTCAAAGCACACAATGACTACTTTTAACGATACTGACCATCTCTGTGCAGCTAGAGACATACAGTAAATTCCAAAGGGTGGAAATTTGCAGCTAGCACACACAAGTATATTACAAATGACCATGTGGTGTTTTTCAAAATCACATCACACTGTATCTGTCTGGTAAAGAAATCCGATATAG